>NW_028175432.1:0-347500 GCF_965226575.1 Pagrus pagrus
TGTACAGTGCTAAAACAGCCTCCTATCGCTCTGAAACGCTCATTTTTGACATAACCCACTTTTCAGCCTTAATGAATGAAATTCCAGGTAAAAACTCATTTGCCATGAAGAAGATCCAAATTCAACCAGTTCAGGCTAGTAAACCTGTTTGAAAGACCTTTTTTCAATGAAATGCAGCTTAGTGCAAAAACAGGCTGCTCTCGCTCTGAAACGCTCATTTTTCACATAAGCCACTTTTCAGCGCTAAAACAGCCTCCAATCGCTCTGAAACGCTCATTTTTGACATAAGCCACTTTTCACCTTTAATGAATGAAATTCCAGGTAAAAACTCCTTTGCCATGAAGAAGATCCAAATTCAACGAGTTCAGGCTAGTAAACCTGTTTGAAAGACCTTTTTTCAGTGAAATGCAGCTTAGTGCAAAAACAGGCTGCTCTCGCTCTGAAACGCTCATTTTTCACAAAAGCCACTTTTCAGCGCTAAAACAGCCTCCAATCGCTCTGAAACGCTCATTTTTCACATAAGCCACTTTTCAGCCTTAGGCGACTGTACAGTGCTAAAACAGCCTCCAATCGCTCTGAAACGCTCATTTTTGACATAAGCCACTTTTCAGCCTTAATGAATTAAATTCCAGGTAAAAACTCATTTGCCATGAAGAAGATCCAAATTCAACCAGTTCAGGCTAGTAAACCTGTTTGAAAGACCTTTTTTCAGTGAAATGCAGCTTAGTGCAAAAACAGCCTCCTCTCGCTCTGAAACGCTCATTTTTCACATAAGCCACTTTTCAGCCTTAGGCGACTGTACAGTGCTAAAACAGCCTCCTATCGCTCTGAAACGCTCATTTTTGACATAACCCACTTTTCAGCCTTAATGAATTAAATTCCAGGTAAAAACTCCTTTGCCATGAAGAAGATCCAAATTCAACAAGTTCAGGCTAGTAAACCTGTTTGAAAGACCTTTTTTCAGTGAAATGCAGCTTAGTGCAAAAACAGGCTGCTCTCGCTCTGAAACGCTCATTTTTCACATAAGCCACTTTTCAGCGCTAAAACAGCCTCCAATCGCTCTGAAACGCTCATTTTTGACATAAGCCACTTTTCAGCCTTAGGCGACTGTACAGTGCTAAAACAGCCTCCAATCGCTCTGAAACGCTCATTTTTGACATAAGCCACTTTTCACCTTTAATGAATGAAATTCCAGGTAAAAACTCCTTTGCCATGAAGAAGATCCAAATTCAACCAGTTCAGGCTAGTAAACCTGTTTGAAAGACCTTTTTTCAGTGAAATGCAGCTTAGTGCAAAAACAGGCTGCTCTCGCTCTGAAACGCTCATTTTTCACATAAGCCACTTTTCAGCCTTAGGCGACTGTACAGTGCTAAAACAGCCTCCTATCGCTCTGAAACGCTCATTTTTGACATAACCCACTTTTCAGCCTTAATGAATTAAATTCCAGGTAAAAACTCCTTTGCCATGAAGAAGATCCAAATTCAACAAGTTCAGGCTAGTAAACCTGTTTGAAAGACCTTTTTTCAGTGAAATGCAGCTTAGTGCAAAAACAGGCTGCTCTCGCTCTGAAACGCTCATTTTTCACATAAGCCACTTTTCAGCGCTAAAACAGCCTCCAATCGCTCTGAAACGCTCATTTTTGACATAAGCCACTTTTCACCTTTAATGAATGAAATTCCAGGTAAAAACTCCTTTGCCATGAAGAAGATCCAAATTCAACGAGTTCAGGCTAGTAAACCTGTTTGAAAGACCTTTTTTCAGTGAAATGCAGCTTAGTGCAAAAACAGGCTGCTCTCGCTCTGAAACGCTCATTTTTCACAAAAGCCACTTTTCAGCGCTAAAACAGCCTCCAATCGCTCTGAAACGCTCATTTTTCACATAAGCCACTTTTCAGCCTTAGGCGACTGTACAGTGCTAAAACAGCCTCCTATCGCTCTGAAACGCTCATTTTTGACATAACCCACTTTTCAGCCTTAATGAATGAAATTCCAGGTAAAAACTCATTTGCCATGAAGAAGATCCAAATTCAACCAGTTCAGGCTAGTAAACCTGTTTGAAAGACCTTTTTTCAATGAAATGCAGCTTAGTGCAAAAACAGGCTGCTCTCGCTCTGAAACGCTCATTTTTCACATAAGCCACTTTTCAGCGCTAAAACAGCCTCCAATCGCTCTGAAACGCTCATTTTTGACATAAGCCACTTTTCACCTTTAATGAATGAAATTCCAGGTAAAAACTCCTTTGCCATGAAGAAGATCCAAATTCAACGAGTTCAGGCTAGTAAACCTGTTTGAAAGACCTTTTTTCAGTGAAATGCAGCTTAGTGCAAAAACAGGCTGCTCTCGCTCTGAAACGCTCATTTTTCACAAAAGCCACTTTTCAGCGCTAAAACAGCCTCCAATCGCTCTGAAACGCTCATTTTTCACATAAGCCACTTTTCAGCCTTAGGCGACTGTACAGTGCTAAAACAGCCTCCTATCGCTCTGAAACGCTCATTTTTGACATAACCCACTTTTCAGCCTTAATGAATTAAATTCCAGGTAAAAACTCCTTTGCCATGAAGAAGATCCAAATTCAACAAGTTCAGGCTAGTAAACCTGTTTGAAAGACCTTTTTTCAGTGAAATGCAGCTTAGTGCAAAAACAGGCTGCTCTCGCTCTGAAACGCTCATTTTTGACATAAGCCACTTTTCACCTTTAATGAATGAAATTCCAGGTAAAAACTCCTTTGCCATGAAGAAGATCCAAATTCAACCAGTTCAGGCTAGTAAACCTGTTTGAAAGACCTTTTTTCAGTGAAATGCAGCTTAGTGCAAAAACAGGCTGCTCTCGCTCTGAAACGCTCATTTTTCACATAAGCCACTTTTCAGCGCTAAAACAGCCTCCAATCGCTCTGAAACGCTCATTTTTGACATAAGCCACTTTTCAGCCTTAGGCGACTGTACAGTGCTAAAACAGCCTCCAATCGCTCTGAAACGCTCATTTTTGACATAAGCCACTTTTCACCTTTAATGAATGAAATTCCAGGTAAAACTCCTTTGCCATGAAGAAGATCCAAATTCAACCAGTTCAGGCTAGTAAACCTGTTTGAAAGACCTTTTTTCAGTGAAATGCAGCTTAGTGCAAAAACAGGCTGCTCTCGCTCTGAAACGCTCATTTTTCACATAAGCCACTTTTCAGCCTTAGGCGACTGTACAGTGCTAAAACAGCCTCCTATCGCTCTGAAACGCTCATTTTTGACATAACCCACTTTTCAGCCTTAATGAATGAAATTCCAGGTAAAAACTCATTTGCCATGAAGAAGATCCAAATTCAACCAGTTCAGGCTAGTAAACCTGTTTGAAAGACCTTTTTTCAATGAAATGCAGCTTAGTGCAAAAACAGGCTGCTCTCGCTCTGAAACGCTCATTTTTCACATAAGCCACTTTTCAGCGCTAAAACAGCCTCCAATCGCTCTGAAACGCTCATTTTTGACATAAGCCACTTTTCAGCCTTAGGCGACTGTACAGTGCTAAAACAGCCTCCAATCGCTCTGAAACGCTCATTTTTGACATAAGCCACTTTTCACCTTTAATGAATGAAATTCGGTAAAACTCCTTTGCCATGAAGAAGATCCAAATTCAACCAGTTCAGGCTAGTAAACCTGTTTGAAAGACCTTTTTTCAGTGAAATGCAGCTTAGTGCAAAAACAGGCTGCTCTCGCTCTGAAACGCTCATTTTTCACATAAGCCACTTTTCAGCCTTAGGCGACTGTACAGTGCTAAAACAGCCTCCTATCGCTCTGAAACGCTCATTTTTGACATAACCCACTTTTCAGCCTTAATGAATGAAATTCCAGGTAAAAACTCATTTGCCATGAAGAAGATCCAAATTCAACCAGTTCAGGCTAGTAAACCTGTTTGAAAGACCTTTTTTCAATGAAATGCAGCTTAGTGCAAAAACAGGCTGCTCTCGCTCTGAAACGCTCATTTTTCACATAAGCCACTTTTCAGCGCTAAAACAGCCTCCAATCGCTCTGAAACGCTCATTTTTGACATAAGCCACTTTTCACCTTTAATGAATGAAATTCCAGGTAAAAAACTCCTTTGCCATGAAGAAGATCCAAATTCAACGAGTTCAGGCTAGTAAACCTGTTTGAAAGACCTTTTTTCAGTGAAATGCAGCTTAGTGCAAAAACAGGCTGCTCTCGCTCTGAAACGCTCATTTTTCACAAAAGCCACTTTTCAGCGCTAAAACAGCCTCCAATCGCTCTGAAACGCTCATTTTGGACATAAGCCACTTTTCAGCCTTAGGCGACTGTACAGTGCTAAAACAGCCTCCTATCGCTCTGAAACGCTCATTTTTGACATAACCCACTTTTCAGCCTTAATGAATTAAATTCCAGGTAAAAACTCCTTTGCCATGAAGAAGATCCAAATTCAACAAGTTCAGGCTAGTAAACCTGTTTGAAAGACCTTTTTTCAGTGAAATGCAGCTTAGTGCAAAAACAGGCTGCTCTCGCTCTGAAACGCTCATTTTTCACATAAGCCACTTTTCAGCCTTAGGCGACTGTACAGTGCTAAAACAGCCTCCTATCGCTCTGAAACGCTCATTTTTGACATAACCCACTTTTCAGCCTTAATGAATGAAATTCCAGGTAAAAACTCATTTGCCATGAAGAAGATCCAAATTCAACCAGTTCAGGCTAGTAAACCTGTTTGAAAGACCTTTTTTCAATGAAATGCAGCTTAGTGCAAAAACAGGCTGCTCTCGCTCTGAAACGCTCATTTTTCACATAAGCCACTTTTCAGCGCTAAAACAGCCTCCAATCGCTCTGAAACGCTCATTTTTGACATAAGCCACTTTTCACCTTTAATGAATGAAATTCCAGGTAAAAACTCCTTTGCCATGAAGAAGATCCAAATTCAACGAGTTCAGGCTAGTAAACCTGTTTGAAAGACCTTTTTTCAGTGAAATGCAGCTTAGTGCAAAAACAGGCTGCTCTCGCTCTGAAACGCTCATTTTTCACAAAAGCCACTTTTCAGCGCTAAAACAGCCTCCAATCGCTCTGAAACGCTCATTTTTCACATAAGCCACTTTTCAGCCTTAGGCGACTGTACAGTGCTAAAACAGCCTCCTATCGCTCTGAAACGCTCATTTTTGACATAACCCACTTTTCAGCCTTAATGAATTAAATTCCAGGTAAAAACTCCTTTGCCATGAAGAAGATCCAAATTCAACAAGTTCAGGCTAGTAAACCTGTTTGAAAGACCTTTTTTCAGTGAAATGCAGCTTAGTGCAAAAACAGGCTGCTCTCGCTCTGAAACGCTCATTTTTTCACATAAGCCACTTTTCAGCCTTATAGGCGACTGTACAGTGCAAAAACAGCCTCCTCTCGCTCTGAAACGCTCATTTTTCACATAAGCCACTTTTCAGCCTTAGGCGACTGTACAGTGCTAAAACAGCCTCCTATCGCTCTGAAACGCTCATTTTTGACATAACCCACTTTTCAGCCTTAATGAATGAAATTCCAGGTAAAAACTCCTTTGCCATGAAGAAGATCCAAATTCAACAAGTTCAGGCTAGTAAACCTGTTTGAAAGACCTTTTTTCAGTGAAATGCAGCTTAGTGCAAAAACAGGCTGCTCTCGCTCTGAAACGCTCATTTTTCACATAAGCCACTTTTCAGCCTTAGGCGACTGTACAGTGCTAAAACAGCCTCCTATCGCTCTGAAACGCTCATTTTTGACATAACCCACTTTTCAGCCTTAATGAATTAAATTCCAGGTAAAAACTCCTTTGCCATGAAGAAGATCCAAATTCAACAAGTTCAGGCTAGTAAACCTGTTTGAAAGACCTTTTTTCAGTGAAATGCAGCTTAGTGCAAAAACAGGCTGCTCTCGCTCTGAAACGCTCATTTTTCACATAAGCCACTTTTCAGCGCTAAAACAGCCTCCAATCGCTCTGAAACGCTCATTTTTGACATAAGCCACTTTTCACCTTTAATGAATGAAATTCCAGGTAAAAACTCCTTTGCCATGAAGAAGATCCAAATTCATCCAGTTCAGGCTAATAAACCTGGTTGAAAGACCTTTTTTCAGTGAAATGCAGCTTAGTGCAAAAACAGGCTGCTCTCGCTCTGAAACGCTCATTTTTCACATAAGCCACTTTTCAGCGCTAAAACAGCCTCCAATCGCTCTGAAACGCTCATTTTTCACATAAGCCACTTTTCAGCCTTAGGCGACTGTACAGTGCTAAAACAGCCTCCTATCGCTCTGAAACGCTCATTTTTGACATAACCCACTTTTCAGCCTTAATGAATTAAATTCCAGGTAAAAACTCCTTTGCCATGAAGAAGATCCAAATTCAACAAGTTCAGGCTAGTAAACCTGTTTGAAAGACCTTTTTTCAGTGAAATGCAGCTTAGTGCAAAAACAGGCTGCTCTCGCTCTGAAACGCTCATTTTTCACATAAGCCACTTTTCAGCGCTAAAACAGCCTCCAATCGCTCTGAAACGCTCATTTTTGACATAAGCCACTTTTCAGCCTTAGGCGACTGTACAGTGCTAAAACAGCCTCCAATCGCTCTGAAACGCTCATTTTTGACATAAGCCACTTTTCACCTTTAATGAATGAAATTCCAGGTAAAACTCCTTTGCCATGAAGAAGATCCAAATTCAACCAGTTCAGGCTAGTAAACCTGTTTGAAAGACCTTTTTTCAGTGAAATGCAGCTTAGTGCAAAAACAGGCTGCTCTCGCTCTGAAACGCTCATTTTTCACATAAGCCACTTTTCAGCCTTAGGCGACTGTACAGTGCTAAAACAGCCTCCTATCGCTCTGAAACGCTCATTTTTGACATAACCCACTTTTCAGCCTTAATGAATGAAATTCCAGGTAAAAACTCATTTGCCATGAAGAAGATCCAAATTCAACCAGTTCAGGCTAGTAAACCTGTTTGAAAGACCTTTTTTCAATGAAATGCAGCTTAGTGCAAAAACAGGCTGCTCTCGCTCTGAAACGCTCATTTTTCACATAAGCCACTTTTCAGCGCTTAAAACAGCCTCCAATCGCTCTGAAACGCTCATTTTTGACATAAGCCACTTTTCACCTTTAATGAATGAAATTCCAGGTAAAAACTCCTTTGCCATGAAGAAGATCCAAATTCAACGAGTTCAGGCTAGTAAACCTGTTTGAAAGACCTTTTTTCAGTGAAATGCAGCTTAGTGCAAAAACAGGCTGCTCTCGCTCTGAAACGCTCATTTTTCACAAAAGCCACTTTTCAGCGCTAAAACAGCCTCCAATCGCTCTGAAACGCTCATTTTGGACATAAGCCACTTTTCAGCCTTAGGCGACTGTACAGTGCTAAAACAGCCTCCAATCGCTCTGAAACGCTCATTTTTGACATAAGCCACTTTTCAGCCTTAATGAATTAAATTCCAGGTAAAAACTCATTTGCCATGAAGAAGATCCAAATTCAACCAGTTCAGGCTAGTAAACCTGTTTGAAAGACCTTTTTTCAGTGAAATGCAGCTTAGTGCAAAAACAGCCTCCTCTCGCTCTGAAACGCTCATTTTTCACATAAGCCACTTTTCAGCCTTAGGCGACTGTACAGTGCTAAAACAGCCTCCTATCGCTCTGAAACGCTCATTTTTGACATAACCCACTTTTCAGCCTTAATGAATTAAATTCCAGGTAAAAACTCCTTTGCCATGAAGAAGATCCAAATTCAACAAGTTCAGGCTAGTAAACCTGTTTGAAAGACCTTTTTTCAGTGAAATGCAGCTTAGTGCAAAAACAGGCTGCTCTCGCTCTGAAACGCTCATTTTTCACATAAGCCACTTTTCAGCGCTAAAACAGCCTCCAATCGCTCTGAAACGCTCATTTTTGACATAAGCCACTTTTCACCTTTAATGAATGAAATTCCAGGTAAAAACTCCTTTGCCATGAAGAAGATCCAAATTCAACGAGTTCAGGCTAGTAAACCTGTTTGAAAGACCTTTTTTCAGTGAAATGCAGCTTAGTGCAAAAACAGGCTGCTCTCGCTCTGAAACGCTCATTTTTCACAAAAGCCACTTTTCAGCGCTAAAACAGCCTCCAATCGCTCTGAAACGCTCATTTTTCACATAAGCCACTTTTCAGCCTTAGGCGACTGTACAGTGCTAAAACAGCCTCCAATCGCTCTGAAACGCTCATTTTTGACATAAGCCACTTTTCACCTTTAATGAATGAAATTCCAGGTAAAAACTCCTTTGCCATGAAGAAGATCCAAATTCAACCAGTTCAGGCTAGTAAACCTGTTTGAAAGACCTTTTTTCAATGAAATGCAGCTTAGTGCAAAAACAGGCTGCTCTCGCTCTGAAACGCTCATTTTTCACATAAGCCACTTTTCAGCGCTAAAACAGCCTCCAATCGCTCTGAAACGCTCATTTTTCACATAAGCCACTTTTCAGCCTTAGGCGACTGTACAGTGCTAAAACAGCCTCCTATCGCTCTGAAACGCTCATTTTTGACATAACCCACTTTTCAGCCTTAATGAATTAAATTCCAGGTAAAAACTCCTTTGCCATGAAGAAGATCCAAATTCAACAAGTTCAGGCTAGTAAACCTGTTTGAAAGACCTTTTTTCAGTGAAATGCAGCTTAGTGCAAAAACAGGCTGCTCTCGCTCTGAAACGCTCATTTTTCACATAAGCCACTTTTCAGCGCTAAAACAGCCTCCAATCGCTCTGAAACGCTCATTTTTGACATAAGCCACTTTTCACCTTTAATGAATGAAATTCCAGGTAAAAACTCCTTTGCCATGAAGAAGATCCAAATTCAACGAGTTCAGGCTAGTAAACCTGTTTGAAAGACCTTTTTTCAGTGAAATGCAGCTTAGTGCAAAAACAGGCTGCTCTCGCTCTGAAACGCTCATTTTTCACAAAAGCCACTTTTCAGCGCTAAAACAGCCTCCCATCGCTCTGAAACGCTCATTTTTCACATAAGCCACTTTTCAGCCTTAGGCGACTGTACAGTGCTAAAACAGCCTCCTATCGCTCTGAAACGCTCATTTTTGACATAACCCACTTTTCAGCCTTAATGAATGAAATTCCAGGTAAAAACTCATTTGCCATGAAGAAGATCCAAATTCAACCAGTTCAGGCTAGTAAACCTGTTTGAAAGACCTTTTTTCAATGAAATGCAGCTTAGTGCAAAAACAGGCTGCTCTCGCTCTGAAACGCTCATTTTTCACATAAGCCACTTTTCAGCGCTAAAACAGCCTCCAATCGCTCTGAAACGCTCATTTTTGACATAAGCCACTTTTCACCTTTAATGAATGAAATTCCAGGTAAAAACTCCTTTGCCATGAAGAAGATCCAAATTCAACGAGTTCAGGCTAGTAAACCTGTTTGAAAGACCTTTTTTCAGTGAAATGCAGCTTAGTGCAAAAACAGGCTGCTCTCGCTCTGAAACGCTCATTTTTCACAAAAGCCACTTTTCAGCGCTAAAACAGCCTCCAATCGCTCTGAAACGCTCATTTTTCACATAAGCCACTTTTCAGCCTTAGGCGACTGTACAGTGCTAAAACAGCCTCCTATCGCTCTGAAACGCTCATTTTTGACATAACCCACTTTTCAGCCTTAATGAATTAAATTCCAGGTAAAAACTCCTTTGCCATGAAGAAGATCCAAATTCAACAAGTTCAGGCTAGTAAACCTGTTTGAAAGACCTTTTTTCAGTGAAATGCAGCTTAGTGCAAAAACAGGCTGCTCTCGCTCTGAAACGCTCATTTTTGACATAAGCCACTTTTCACCTTTAATGAATGAAATTCCAGGTAAAAACTCCTTTGCCATGAAGAAGATCCAAATTCAACCAGTTCAGGCTAGTAAACCTGTTTGAAAGACCTTTTTTCAGTGAAATGCAGCTTAGTGCAAAAACAGGCTGCTCTCGCTCTGAAACGCTCATTTTTCACATAAGCCACTTTTCAGCGCTAAAACAGCCTCCAATCGCTCTGAAACGCTCATTTTTGACATAACCCACTTTTCAGCCTTAATGAATTAAATTCCAGGTAAAAACTCCTTTGCCATGAAGAAGATCCAAATTCAACAAGTTCAGGCTAGTAAACCTGTTTGAAAGACCTTTTTTCAGTGAAATGCAGCTTAGTGCAAAAACAGGCTGCTCTCGCTCTGAAACGCTCATTTTTCACATAAGCCACTTTTCAGCCTTAGGCGACTGTACAGTGCAAAAACAGGCTGCTCTCGCTCTGAAACGCTCATTTTTGACATAAGCCACTTTTCACCTTTAATGAATGAAATTCCAGGTAAAAACTCCTTTGCCATGAAGAAGATCCAAATTCATCCAGTTCAGGCTAATAAACCTGGTTGAAAGACCTTTTTTCAGTGAAATGCAGCTTAGTGCAAAAACAGGCTGCTCTCGCTCTGAAACGCTCATTTTTCACATAAGCCACTTTTCAGCCTTATAGGCGACTGTACAGTGCAAAAACAGCCTCCTCTCGCTCTGAAACGCTCATTTTTCACATAAGCCACTTTTCAGCCTTAGGCGACTGTACAGTGCTAAAACAGCCTCCTATCGCTCTGAAACGCTCATTTTTGACATAACCCACTTTTCAGCCTTAATGAATGAAATTCCAGGTAAAAACTCCTTTGCCATTAAGAAGATCCAAATTCAACAAGTTCAGGCTAGTAAACCTGTTTGAAAGACCTTTTTTCAGTGAAATGCAGCTTAGTGCAAAAACAGGCTGCTCTCGCTCTGAAACGCTCATTTTTCACATAAGCCACTTTTCAGCCTTATAGGCGACTGTACAGTGCAAAAACAGCCTCCTCTCGCTCTGAAACGCTCATTTTTTACATAAGCCACTTTTCAGCCTTAGGCGACTGTACAGTGCTAAAACAGCCTCCAATCGCTCTGAAACGCTCATTTTTGACATAAGCCACTTTTCACCTTTAATGAATGAAATTCCAGGTAAAAACTCCTTTGCCATGAAGAAGATCCAAATTCAACCAGTTCAGGCTAGTAAACCTGTTTGAAAGACCTTTTTTCAGTGAAATGCAACTTAGTGCAAAAACAGGCTGCTCTCGCTCTGAAACGCTCATTTTTCACATAAGCCACTTTTCAGCCTTAGGCGACTGTACAGTGCTAAAACAGCCTCCTATCGCTCTGAAACGCTCATTTTTGACATAACCCACTTTTCAGCCTTAATGAATTAAATTCCAGGTAAAAACTCCTTTGCCATGAAGAAGATCCAAATTCAACAAGTTCAGGCTAGTAAACCTGTTTGAAAGACCTTTTTTCAGTGAAATGCAGCTTAGTGCAAAAACAGGCTGCTCTCGCTCTGAAACGCTCATTTTTCACATAAGCCACTTTTCAGCGCTAAAACAGCCTCCAATCGCTCTGAAACGCTCATTTTTCACATAAGCCACTTTTCAGCCTTAGGCGACTGTACAGTGCTAAAACAGCCTCCTATCGCTCTGAAACGCTCATTTTTGACATAACCCACTTTTCAGCCTTAATGAATTAAATTCCAGGTAAAAACTCCTTTGCCATGAAGAAGATCCAAATTCAACAAGTTCAGGCTAGTAAACCTGTTTGAAAGACCTTTTTTCAGTGAAATGCAGCTTAGTGCAAAAACAGGCTGCTCTCGCTCTGAAACGCTCATTTTTCACATAAGCCACTTTTCAGCGCTAAAACAGCCTCCAATCGCTCTGAAACGCTCATTTTTGACATAAGCCACTTTTCAGCCTTAGGCGACTGTACAGTGCTAAAACAGCCTCCAATCGCTCTGAAACGCTCATTTTGACATAAGCCACTTTTCACCTTTAATGAATGAAATTCCAGGTAAAAACTCCTTTGCCATGAAGAAGATCCAAATTCAACAAGTTCAGGCTAGTAAACCTGTTTGAAAGACCTTTTTTCAGTGAAATGCAGCTTAGTGCAAAAACAGGCTGCTCTCGCTCTGAAACGCTCATTTTTCACATAAGCCACTTTTCAGCCTTATAGGCGACTGTACAGTGCAAAAACAGCCTCCTCTCGCTCTGAAACGCTCATTTTTGACATAAGCCACTTTTCAGCCTTAGGCGACTGTACAGTGCTAAAACAGCCTCCAATCGCTCTGAAACGCTCATTTTTTACATAAGCCACTTTTCACCTTTAATGAATGAAATTCCAGGTAAAAACTCCTTTGCCATGAAGAAGATCCAAATTCAACCAGTTCAGGCTAGTAAACCTGTTTGAAAGACCTTTTTTCAGTGAAATGCAGCTTAGTGCAAAAACAGGCTGCTCTCGCTCTGAAACGCTCATTTTTCACATAAGCCACTTTTCAGCCTTATAGGCGACTGTACAGTGCAAAAACAGCCTCCTCTCGCTCTGAAACGCTCATTTTTCACATAACCCACTTTTCAGCCTTAATGAATTAAATTCCAGGTAAAAACTCCTTTGCCATGAAGAAGATCCAAATTCAACAAGTTCAGGCTAGTAAACCTGTTTGAAAGACCTTTTTTCAGTGAAATGCAGCTTAGTGCAAAAACAGGCTGCTCTCGCTCTGAAACGCTCATTTTTGACATAAGCCACTTTTCAGCCTTAGGCGACTGTACAGTGCTAAAACAGCCTCCAATCGCTCTGAAACGCTCATTTTTTACATAAGCCACTTTTCACCTTTAATGAATGAAATTCCAGGTAAAAACTCCTTTGCCATGAAGAAGATCCAAATTCAACCAGTTCAGGCTAGTAAACCTGTTTGAAAGACCTTTTTTCAGTGAAATGCAGCTTAGTGCAAAAACAGGCTGCTCTCGCTCTGAAACGCTCATTTTTCACATAAGCCACTTTTCAGCCTTATAGGCGACTGTACAGTGCAAAAACAGCCTCCTCTCGCTCTGAAACGCTCATTTTTCACATAAGCCACTTTTCAGCCTTAGGCGACTGTACAGTGCTAAAACAGCCTCCAATCGCTCTGAAACGCTCATTTTTGACATAACCCACTTTTCAGCCTTAATGAATGAAATTCCAGGTAAAAACTCCTTTGCCATGAAGAAGATCCAAATTCAACAAGTTCAGGCTAGTAAACCTGTTTGAAAGACCTTTTTTCAGTGAAATGCAGCTTAGTGCAAAAACAGGCTGCTCTCGCTCTGAAACGCTCATTTTTCACATAAGCCACTTTTCAGCCTTATAGGCGACTGTACAGTGCAAAAACAGCCTCCTCTCGCTCTGAAACGCTCATTTTTCACATAAGCCACTTTTCAGCGCTAAAACAGCCTCCAATCGCTCTGAAACGCTCATTTTTGACATAAGCCACTTTTCAGCCTTAGGCGACTGTACAGTGCTAAAACAGCCTCCAATCGCTCTGAAACGCTCATTTTTGACATAAGCCACTTTTCACCTTTAATGAATGAAATTCCAGGTAAAAACTCCTTTGCCATGAAGAAGATCCAAATTCAACCAGTTCAGGCTAGTAAACCTGTTTGAAAGACCTTTTTTCAGTGAAATGCAGCTTAGTGCAAAAACAGGCTGCTCTCGCTCTGAAACGCTCATTTTTCACATAAGCCACTTTTCAGCGCTAAAACAGCCTCCAATCGCTCTGAAAAGCTCATTTTTGACATAAGCCACTTTTCACCTTTAATGAATGAAATTCCAGGTAAAAACTCCTTTGCCATGAAGAAGATCCAAATTCATGCAGTTCAGGCTAGTAAACCTGTTTGAAAGACCTTTTTTCAGTGAAATGCAGCTTAGTGCAAAAACAGGCTGCTCTCGCTCTGAAACGCTCATTTTTCACATAAGCCACTTTTCAGCCTTATAGGCGACTGTACAGTGCAAAAACAGCCTCCTCTCGCTCTGAAACGCTCATTTTTCACATAAGCCACTTTTCAGCCTTAGGCGACTGTACAGTGCTAAAACAGCCTCCTATCGCTCTGAAACGCTCATTTTTGACATAACCCACTTTTCAGCCTTAATGAATTAAATTCCAGGTAAAAACTCCTTTGCCATGAAGAAGATCCAAATTCAACAAGTTCAGGCTAGTAAACCTGTTTGAAAGACCTTTTTTCAGTGAAATGCAGCTTAGTGCAAAAACAGGCTGCTCTCGCTCTGAAACGCTCATTTTTGACATAAGCCACTTTTCAGCCTTAGGCGACTGTACAGTGCTAAAACAGCCTCCAATCGCTCTGAAACGCTCATTTTTCACATAAGCCACTTTTCAGCCTTAGGCGACTGTACAGTGCTAAAACAGCCTCCTATCGCTCTGAAACGCTCATTTTTGACATAACCCACTTTTCACCTTTAATGAATGAAATTCCAGGTAAAAACTCCTTTGCCATGAAGAAGATCCAAATTCAACGAGTTCAGGCTAGTAAACCTGTTTGAAAGACCTTTTTTCTGTGAAATGCACCTTAGTGCAAAAACAGGCTGCTCTCGCTCTGAAACGCTCATTTTTCACAAAAGCCACTTTTCAGCGCTAAAACAGCCTCCAATCGCTCTGAAACGCTCATTTTTCACATAAGCCACTTTTCAGCCTTAGGCGACTGTACAGTGCTAAAACAGCCTCCAATCGCTCTGAAACGCTCATTTTTGACATAAGCCACTTTTCACCTTTAATGAATGAAATTCCAGGTAAAAACTCCTTTGCCATGAAGAAGATCCAAATTCAACCAGTTCAGGCTAGTAAACCTGTTTGTAAGACCTTTTTTCAATGAAATGCAGCTTAGTTCAAAAACAGGCTGCTCTCGCTCTGAAACGCTCATTTTTCACATTAGCCACTTTTCAGCGCTAAAACAGCCTCCAATCGCTCTGAAACGCTCATTTTTGACATAAGCCACTTTTCACCTTTAATGAATGAAATTCCTGGTAAAAACTCCTTTGCCATGAAGAAGATCCAAATTCAACGAGTTCAGGCTAGTAAACCTGTTTGAAAGACCTTTTTTCAGTGAAATGCAGCTTAGTGCAAAAACAGGCTGCTCTCGCTCTGAAACGCTCATTTTTCACAAAAGCCACTTTTCAGCGCTAAAACAGCCTCCAATCGCTCTGAAACGCTCATTTTTCACATAAGCCACTTTTCAGCCTTAGGCGACTGTACAGTGCTACAACAGCCTCCAATCGCTCTGAAACGCTCATTTTTTACATAAGCCACTTTTCACCTTTAATGAATGAAATTCCAGGTAAAAACTCCTTTGCCATGAAGAAGATCCAAATTCAACCAGTTCAGGCTAGTAAACCTGTTTGAAAGACCTTTTTTCAGTGAAATGCAGCTTAGTGCAAAAACAGGCTGCTCTCGCTTTGAAACGCTCATTTTTCACATAAGCCACTTTTCAGCCTTATAGGCGACTGTACAGTGCAAAAACAGCCTCCTCTCGCTCTGAAACGCTCATTTTTCACATAAGCCACTTTTCAGCCTTAGGCGACTGTACAGTGCTAAAACAGCCTCCTATCGCTCTGAAACGCTCATTTTTGACATAACCCACTTTTCAGCCTTAATGAATGAAATTCCAGGTAAAAACTCCTTTGCCATGAAGAAGATCCAAATTCAACAAGTTCAGGCTAGTAAACCTGTTTGAAAGACCTTTTTTCAGTGAAATGCAGCTTAGTGCAAAAACAGGCTGCTCTCGCTCTGAAACGCTCATTTTTCACATAAGCCACTTTTCAGCCTTATAGGCGACTGTACAGTGCAAAAACAGCCTCCTCTCGCTCTGAAACGCTCATTTTTCACATAAGCCACTTTTCAGCGCTAAAACAGCCTCCAATCGCTCTGAAACGCTCATTTTTCACATAAGCCACTTTTCAGCCTTAGGCGACTGTACAGTGCTAAAACAGCCTCCAATCGCTCTGAAACGCTCATTTTTTACATAAGCCACTTTTCACCTTTAATGAATGAAATTCCAGGTAAAAACTCCTTTGCCATGAAGAAGATCCAAATTCAACCAGTTCAGGCTAGTAAACCTGTTTGAAAGACCTTTTTTCAGTGAAATGCAGCTTAGTGCAAAAACAGGCTGCTCTCGCTCTGAAACGCTCATTTTTCACATAAGCCACTTTTCAGCCTTAGGCGACTGTACAGTGCTAAAACAGCCTCCAATCGCTCTGAAACGCTCATTTTTGACATAAGCCACTTTTCACCTTTAATGAATGAAATTCCAGGTAAAAACTCCTTTGCCATGAAGAAGATCCAAATTCAACCAGTTCAGGCTAGTAAACCTGTTTGAAAGACCTTTTTTCAATGAAATGCAGCTTAGTGCAAAAACAGGCTGCTCTCGCTCTGAAACGCTCATTTTTCACATAAGCCACTTTTCAGCGCTAAAACAGCCTCCAATCGCTCTGAAACGCTCATTTTTGACATAAGCCACTTTTCACCTTTAATGAATGAAATTCCAGGTAAAAACTCCTTTGCCATGAAGAAGATCCAAATTCAACGAGTTCAGGCTAGTAAACCTGTTTGAAAGACCTTTTTTCAGTGAAATGCAGCTTAGTGCAAAAACAGGCTGCTCTCGCTCTGAAACGCTCATTTTTCACATAAGCCACTTTTCAGCCTTAGGCGACTGTACAGTGCAAAAACAGCCTCCTCTCGCTCTGAAACGCTCATTTTTCACATAAGCCACTTTTCAGCGCTAAAACAGCCTCCAATCGCTCTGAAACGCTCATTTTTGACATAAGCCACTTTTCAGCCTTAGGCGACTGTACAGTGCTAAAACAGCCTCCAATCGCTCTGAAACGCTCATTTTTTACATAAGCCACTTTTCACCTTTAATGAATGAAATTCCAGGTAAAAACTCCTTTGCCATGAAGAAGATCCAAATTCAACCAGTTCAGGCTAGTAAACCTGTTTGAAAGACCTTTTTTCAGTGAAATGCAGCTTAGTGCAAAAACAGGCTGCTCTCGCTCTGAAACGCTCATTTTTCACATAAGCCACTTTTCAGCCTTAGGCGACTGTACAGTGCTAAAACAGCCTCCAATCGCTCTGAAACGCTCATTTTTGACATAAGCCACTTTTCACCTTTAATGAATGAAATTCCAGGTAAAAACTCCTTTGCCATGAAGAAGATCCAAATTCAACCAGTTCAGGCTAGTAAACCTGTTTGAAAGACCTTTTTTCAATGAAATGCAGCTTAGTGCAAAAACAGGCTGCTCTCGCTCTGAAACGCTCATTTTTCACATAAGCCACTTTTCAGCGCTAAAACAGCCTCCAATCGCTCTGAAACGCTCATTTTTGACATAAGCCACTTTTCACCTTTAATGAATGAAATTCCAGGTAAAAACTCCTTTGCCATGAAGAAGATCCAAATTCAACGAGTTCAGGCTAGTAAACCTGTTTGAAAGACCTTTTTTCAGTGAAATGCAGCTTAGTGCAAAAACAGGCTGCTCTCGCTCTGAAACGCTCATTTTTCATAAAAGCCACTTTTCAGCGCTAAAACAGCCTCCAATCGCTCTGAAACGCTCATTTTTCACATAAGCCACTTTTCAGCCTTAGGCGACTGTACAGTGCTAAAACAGCCTCCTATCGCTCTGAAACGCTCATTTTTGACATAACCCACTTTTCAGCCTTAATGAATTAAATTCCAGGTAAAAACTCCTTTGCCATGAAGAAGATCCAAATTCAACAAGTTCAGGCTAGTAAACCTGTTTGAAAGACCTTTTTTCAGTGAAATGCAGCTTAGTGCAAAAACAGGCTGCTCTCGCTCTGAAACGCTCATTTTTCACATAAGCCACTTTTCAGCGCTAAAACAGCCTCCAATCGCTCTGAAACGCTCATTTTTGACATAAGCCACTTTTCACCTTTAATGAATGAAATTCCAGGTAAAAACTCCTTTGCCATGAAGAAGATCCAAATTCAACCAGTTCAGGCTAGTAAACCTGTTTGAAAGAACTTTTTTCAGTGAAATGCAGCTTAGTGCAAAAACAGGCTGCTCTCGCTTTGAAACGCTCATTTTTCACATAAGCCACTTTTCAGCCTTATAGGCGACTGTACAGTGCAAAAACAGCCTCCTCTCGCTCTGAAACGCTCATTTTTCACATAAGCCACTTTTCAGCCTTAGGCGACTGTACAGTGCTAAAACAGCCTCCTATCGCTCTGAAACGCTCATTTTTGACATAACCCACTTTTCAGCCTTAATGAATGAAATTCCAGGTAAAAACTCCTTTGCCATGAAGAAGATCCAAATTCAACAAGTTCAGGCTAGTAAACCTGTTTGAAAGACCTTTTTTCAGTGAAATGCAGCTTAGTGCAAAAACAGGCTGCTCTCGCTCTGAAACGCTCATTTTTCACATAAGCCACTTTTCAGCCTTATAGGCGACTGTACAGTGCAAAAACAGCCTCCTCTCGCTCTGAAACGCTCATTTTTCACATAAGCCACTTTTCAGCGCTAAAACAGCCTCCAATCGCTCTGAAACGCTCATTTTTGACATAAGCCACTTTTCAGCCTTAGGCGACTGTACAGTGCTAAAACAGCCTCCAATCGCTCTGAAACGCTCATTTTTGACATAACCCACTTTTCAGCCTTAATGAATGAAATTCCAGGTAAAAACTCCTTTGCCATGAAGAAGATCCAAATTCAACAAGTTCAGGCTAGTAAACCTGTTTGAAAGACCTTTTTTCAGTGAAATGCAGCTTAGTGCAAAAACAGGCTGCTCTCGCTCTGAAACGCTCATTTTTCACATAAGCCACTTTTCAGCCTTAGGCGACTGTACAGTGCTAAAACAGCCTCCAATCGCTCTGAAACGCTCATTTTTGACATAAGCCACTTTTCACCTTTAATGAATGAAATTCCAGGTAAAAACTCCTTTGCCATGAAGAAGATCCAAATTCAACCAGTTCAGGCTAGTAAACCTGTTTGAAAGACCTTTTTTCAATGAAATGCAGCTTAGTGCAAAAACAGGCTGCTCTCGCTCTGAAACGCTCATTTTTCACATAAGCCACTTTTCAGCGCTAAAACAGCCTCCAATCGCTCTGAAACGCTCATTTTTGACATAAGCCACTTTTCACCTTTAATGAATGAAATTCCAGGTAAAAACTCCTTTGCCATGAAGAAGATCCAAATTCAACGAGTTCAGGCTAGTAAACCTGTTTGAAAGACCTTTTTTCAGTGAAATGCAGCTTAGTGCAAAAACAGGCTGCTCTCGCTCTGAAACGCTCATTTTTCATAAAAGCCACTTTTCAGCGCTAAAACAGCCTCCAATCGCTCTGAAACGCTCATTTTTCACATAAGCCACTTTTCAGCCTTAGGCGACTGTACAGTGCTAAAACAGCCTCCTATCGCTCTGAAACGCTCATTTTTGACATAACCCACTTTTCAGCCTTAATGAATTAAATTCCAGGTAAAAACTCCTTTGCCATGAAGAAGATCCAAATTCAACAAGTTCAGGCTAGTAAACCTGTTTGAAAGACCTTTTTTCAGTGAAATGCAGCTTAGTGCAAAAACAGGCTGCTCTCGCTCTGAAACGCTCATTTTTCACATAAGCCACTTTTCAGCGCTAAAACAGCCTCCAATCGCTCTGAAACGCTCATTTTTGACATAAGCCACTTTTCACCTTTAATGAATGAAATTCCAGGTAAAAACTCCTTTGCCATGAAGAAGATCCAAATTCAACCAGTTCAGGCTAGTAAACCTGTTTGAAAGACCTTTTTTCAGTGAAATGCAGCTTAGTGCAAAAACATGCTGCTCTCGCTCTGAAACGCTCATTTTTCACATAAGCCACTTTTCAGCCTTAGGCGACTGTACAGTGCTAAAACAGCCTCCTATCGCTCTGAAACGCTCATTTTTGACATAACCCACTTTTCAGCCTTAATGAATTAAATTCCAGGTAAAAACTCATTTGCCATGAAGAAGATCCAAATTCAACCAGTTCAGGCTAGTAAACCTGTTTGAAAGACCTTTTTTCAATGAAATGCAGCTTAGTGCAAAAACAGGCTGCTCTCGCTCTGAAACGCTCATTTTTCACATAAGCCACTTTTCAGCGCTAAAACAGCCTCCAATCGCTCTGAAACGCTCATTTTTGACATAAGCCACTTTTCACCTTTAATGAATGAAATTCCAGGTAAAAACTCCTTTGCCATGAAGAAGATCCAAATTCAACGAGTTCAGGCTAGTAAACCTGTTTGAAAGACCTTTTTTCAGTGAAATGCAGCTTAGTGCAAAAACAGGCTGCTCTCGCTCTGAAACGCTCATTTTTCACAAAAGCCACTTTTCAGCGCTAAAACAGCCTCCAATCGCTCTGAAACGCTCATTTTTCACATAAGCCACTTTTCACCTTTAATGAATGAAATTCCAGGTAAAAACTCCTTTGCCATGAAGAAGATCCAAATTCAACCAGTTCAGGCTAGTAAACCTGTTTGAAAGACCTTTTTTCAATGAAATGCAGCTTAGTGCAAAAACAGGCTGCTCTCGCTCTGAAACGCTCATTTTTCACATAAGCCACTTTTCAGCGCTAAAACAGCCTCCAATCGCTCTGAAACGCTCATTTTTGACATAAGCCACTTTTCACCTTTAATGAATGAAATTCCAGGTAAAAACTCCTTTGCCATGAAGAAGATCCAAATTCAACGAGTTCAGGCTAGTAAACCTGTTTGAAAGACCTTTTTTCAGTGAAATGCAGCTTAGTGCAAAAACAGGCTGCTCTCGCTCTGAAACGCTCATTTTTCCACAAAAGCCACTTTTCAGCGCTAAAACAGCCTCCAATCGCTCTGAAACGCTCATTTTTCACATAAGCCACTTTTCAGCCTTAGGCGACTGTACAGTGCTAAAACAGCCTCCTCTCGCTCTGAAACGCTCATTTTTCACATAAGCCACTTTTCAGCCTTAGGCGACTGTACAGTGCTAAAACAGCCTCCTATCGCTCTGAAACGCTCATTTTTGACATAACCCACTTTTCAGCCTTAATGAATTAAATTCCAGGTAAAAACTCCTTTGCCATGAAGAAGATCCAAATTCAACAAGTTCAGGCTAGTAAACCTGTTTGAAAGACCTTTTTTCAGTGAAATGCAGCTTAGTGCAAAAACAGGCTGCTCTCGCTCTGAAACGCTCATTTTTCACATAAGCCACTTTTCAGCGCTAAAACAGCCTCCAATCGCTCTGAAACGCTCATTTTTGACATAAGCCACTTTTCAGCCTTAGGCGACTGTACAGTGCTAAAACAGCCTCCAATCGCTCTGAAACGCTCATTTTTGACATAAGCCACTTTTCAGCCTTAATGAATTAAATTCCAGGTAAAAACTCATTTGCCATGAATAAGATCCAAATTCAACCAGTTCAGGCTAGTAAACCTGTTTGAAAGACCTTTTTTCAGTGAAATGCAGCTTAGTGCAAAAACAGGCTGCTCTCGCTCTGAAACGCTCATTTTTCACATAAGCCACTTTTCAGCCTTAGGCGACTGTACAGTGCTAAAACAGCCTCCAATCGCTCTGAAACGCTCATTTTTGACATAAGCCACTTTTCAGCCTTAATGAATGAAATTCCAGGTAAAAACTCATTTGCCATGAAGAAGATCCAAATTCAACCAGTTCAGGCTAGTAAACCTGGTTGAAAGACCTTTTATCAGTGAAATGCAGCTTAGTGCAAAAACAGGCTGCTCTCGCTCTGAAACGCTCATTTTTGACATAAGCCACTTTTCACCTTTAATGAATGAAATTCCAGGTAAAAACTCCTTTGCCATGAAGAAGATCCAAATTCATCCAGTTCAGGCTAGTAAACCTGGTTGAAAGACCTTTTATCAGTGAAATGCAGCTTAGTGCAAAAACAGGCTGCTCTCGCTCTGAAACGCTCATTTTTCACATAAGCCACTTTTCAGCCTTATAGGCGACTGTACAGTGCAAAAACAGCCTCCTCTCGCTCTGAAACGCTCATTTTTCACATAAGCCACTTTTCAGCGCTAAAACAGCCTCCAATCGCTCTGAAACGCTCATTTTTGACATAAGCCACTTTTCAGCCTTAGGCGACTGTACAGTGCTAAAACAGCCTCCAATCGCTCTGAAACGCTCATTTTGACATAAGCCACTTTTCACCTTTAATGAATGAAATTCCAGGTAAAAACTCCTTTGCCATGAAGAAGATCCAAATTCAACCAGTTCAGGCTAGTAAACCTGTTTGAAAGACCTTTTTTCAGTGAAATGCAGCTTAGTGCAAAAACAGGCTGCTCTCGCTCTGAAACGCTCATTTTTCACAAAAGCCACTTTTCAGCGCTAAAACAGCCTCCAATCGCTCTGAAACGCTCATTTTTCACATAAGCCACTTTTCAGCCTTAGGCGACTGTACAGTGCTAAAACAGCCTCCAATCGCTCTGAAACGCTCATTTTTGACATAAGCCACTTTTCAGCCTTAGGCGACTGTACAGTGCTAAAACAGCCTCCTATCGCTCTGAAACGCTCATTTTTGACATAACCCACTTTTCAGCCTTAATGAATGAAATTCCAGGTAAAAACTCCTTTGCCATGAAGAAGATCCAAATTCAACCAGTTCAGGCTAGTAAACCTGTTTGAAAGACCTTTTTTCAGTGAAATGCAGCTTAGTGCAAAAACAGGCTGCTCTCGCTCTGAAACGCTCATTTTTCACATAAGCCACTTTTCAGCCTTAGGCGACTGTACAGTGCTAAAACAGCCTCCAATCGCTCTGAAACGCTCATTTTTGACATAAGCCACTTTTCAGCCTTAATGAATGAAATTCCAGATAAAAACTCATTTGCCATGAAGAAGATCCAAATTCAACCAGTTCAGGCTAGTAAACCTGGTTGAAAGACCTTTTATCAGTGAAATGCAGCTTAGTGCAAAAACAGGCTGCTCTCGCTCTGAAACGCTCATTTTTGACATAAGCCACTTTTCACCTTTAATGAATGAAATTCCAGGTAAAAACTCCTTTGCCATGAAGAAGATCCAAATTCATCCAGTTCAGGCTAGTAAACCTGGTTGAAAGACCTTTTATCAGTGAAATGCAGCTTAGTGCAAAAACAGGCTGCTCTCGCTCTGAAACGCTCATTTTTCACATAAGCCACTTTTCAGCCTTATAGGCGACTGTACAGTGCAAAAACAGCCTCCTCTCGCTCTGAAACGCTCATTTTTCACATAAGCCACTTTTCAGCCTTAGGCGACTGTACAGTGCTAAAACAGCCTCCAATCGCTCTGAAACGCTCATTTTTGACATAAGCCACTTTTCACCTTTAATGAATGAAATTCCAGGTAAAAACTCCTTTGCCATGAAGAAGATCCAAATTCAACCAGTTCAGGCTAGTAAACCTGTTTGAAAGACCTTTTTTCAGTGAAATGCAGCTTAGTGCAAAAACAGGCTGCTCTCGCTCTGAAACGCTCATTTTTCACATAAGCCACTTTTCAGCGCTAAAACAGCCTCCAATCGCTCTGAAACGCTCATTTTTGACATAAGCCACTTTTCACCTTTAATGAATGAAATTCCAGGAAAAAACTCCTTTGCCATGAAGAAGATCCAAATTCAACCAGTTCAGGCTAGTAAACCTGTTTGAAAGACCTTTTTTCAGTGAAATGCAGCTTAGTGCAAAAACAGGCTGCTCTCGCTCTGAAACGCTCATTTTTCACATAAGCCACTTTTCAGCGCTAAAACAGCCTCCAATCGCTCTGAAACGCTCATTTTTCACATAAGCCACTTTTCAGCCTTAGGCGACTGTACAGTGCTAAAACAGCCTCCTATCGCTCTGAAACGCTCATTTTTGACATAACCCACTTTTCAGCCTTAATGAATTAAATTCCAGGTAAAAACTCATTTGCCATGAAAAAGATCCAAATTCAACCAGTTCAGGCTAGTAAACCTGTTTGAAAGACCTTTTTTCAGTGAAATGCAGCTTAGTGCAAAAACAGGCTGCTCTCGCTCTGAAACGCTCATTTTTCACAAAAGCCACTTTTCAGCGCTAAAACAGCCTCCAATCGCTCTGAAACGCTCATTTTTCACATAAGCCACTTTTCACCTTTAATGAATGAAATTCCAGGTAAAAACTCCTTTGCCATGAAGAAGATCCAAATTCAACCAGTTCAGGCTAGTAAACCTGTTTGAAAGACCTTTTTTCAGTGAAATGCAGCTTAGTGCAAAAACAGGCTGCTCTCGCTCTGAAACGCTCATTTTTCACAAAAGCCACTTTTCAGCGCTAAAACAGCCTCCAATCGCTCTGAAACGCTCATTTTTCACATAAGCCACTTTTCAGCCTTAGGCGACTGTACAGTGCTAAAACAGCCTCCAATCGCTCTGAAACGCTCATTTTTGACATAAGCCACTTTTCAGCCTTAGGCGACTGTACAGTGCTAAAACAGCCTCCTATCGCTCTGAAACGCTCATTTTTGACATAACCCACTTTTCAGCCTTAATGAATGAAATTCCAGGTAAAAACTCCTTTGCCATGAAGAAGATCCAAATTCAACCAGTTCAGGCTAGTAAACCTGTTTGAAAGACCTTTTTTCAGTGAAATGCAGCTTAGTGCAAAAACAGGCTGCTCTCGCTCTGAAACGCTCATTTTTCACATAAGCCACTTTTCAGCCTTAGGCGACTGTACAGTGCTAAAACAGCCTCCAATCGCTCTGAAACGCTCATTTTTGACATAAGCCACTTTTCAGCCTTAATGAATGAAATTCCAGGTAAAAACTCATTTGCCATGAAGAAGATCCAAATTCAACCAGTTCAGGCTAGTAAACCTGGTTGAAAGACCTTTTATCAGTGAAATGCAGCTTAGTGCAAAAACAGGCTGCTCTCGCTCTGAAACGCTCATTTTTGACATAAGCCACTTTTCACCTTTAATGAATGAAATTCCAGGTAAAAACTCCTTTGCCATGAAGAAGATCCAAATTCATCCAGTTCAGGCTAGTAAACCTGGTTGAAAGACCTTTTATCAGTGAAATGCAGCTTAGTGCAAAAACAGGCTGCTCTCGCTCTGAAACGCTCATTTTTCACATAAGCCACTTTTCAGCCTTATAGGCGACTGTACAGTGCAAAAACAGCCTCCTCTCGCTCTGAAACGCTCATTTTTCACATAAGCCACTTTTCAGCGCTAAAACAGCCTCCAATCGCTCTGAAACGCTCATTTTTGACATAAGCCACTTTTCAGCCTTAGGCGACTGTACAGTGCTAAAACAGCCTCCAATCGCTCTGAAACGCTCATTTTGACATAAGCCACTTTTCACCTTTAATGAATGAAATTCCAGGTAAAAACTCCTTTGCCATGAAGAAGATCCAAATTCAACCAGTTCAGGCTAGTAAACCTGTTTGAAAGACCTTTTTTCAGTGAAATGCAGCTTAGTGCAAAAACAGGCTGCTCTCGCTCTGAAACGCTCATTTTTCACAAAAGCCACTTTTCAGCGCTAAAACAGCCTCCAATCGCTCTGAAACGCTCATTTTTCACATAAGCCACTTTTCAGCCTTAGGCGACTGTACAGTGCTAAAACAGCCTCCAATCGCTCTGAAACGCTCATTTTTGACATAAGCCACTTTTCACCTTTAATGAATGAAATTCCAGGTAAAAACTCCTTTGCCATGAAGAAGATCCAAATTCAACCAGTTCAGGCTAGTAAACCTGTTTGAAAGACCTTTTTTCAGTGAAATGCAGCTTAGTGCAAAAACATGCTGCTGTCGCTCTGAAACGCTCATTTTTCACATAAGCCACTTTTCAGCCTTAGGCGACTGTACAGTGCTAAAACAGCCTCCTATCGCTCTGAAACGCTCATTTTTGACATAACCCACTTTTCAGCCTTAATGAATTAAATTCCAGGTAAAAACTCATTTGCCATGAAAAAGATCCAAATTCAACCAGTTCAGGCTAGTAAACCTGTTTGAAAGACCTTTTTTCAGTGAAATGCAGCTTAGTGCAAAAACAGGCTGCTCTCGCTCTGAAACGCTCATTTTTCACATAAGCCACTTTTCAGCGCTAAAACAGCCTCCAATCGCTCTGAAACGCTCATTTTTGACATAAGCCACTTTTCACCTTTAATGAATGAAATTCCAGGTAAAAACTCCTTTGCCATGAAGAAGATCCAAATTCAACGAGTTCAGGCTAGTAAACCTGTTTGAAAGACCTTTTTTCAGTGAAATGCAGCTTAGTGCAAAAACAGGCTGCTCTCGCTCTGAAACGCTCATTTTTCACAAAAGCCACTTTTCAGCGCTAAAACAGCCTCCAATCGCTCTGAAACGCTCATTTTTCACATAAGCCACTTTTCACCTTTAATGAATGAAATTCCAGGTAAAAACTCCTTTGCCATGAAGAAGATCCAAATTCAACCAGTTCAGGCTAGTAAACCTGTTTGAAAGACCTTTTTTCAGTGAAATGCAGCTTAGTGCAAAAACAGGCTGCTCTCGCTCTGAAACGCTCATTTTTCACAAAAGCCACTTTTCAGCGCTAAAACAGCCTCCAATCGCTCTGAAACGCTCATTTTTCACATAAGCCACTTTTCAGCCTTAGGCGACTGTACAGTGCTAAAACAGCCTCCAATCGCTCTGAAACGCTCATTTTTGACATAAGCCACTTTTCAGCCTTAGGCGACTGTACAGTGCTAAAACAGCCTCCTATCGCTCTGAAACGCTCATTTTTGACATAACCCACTTTTCAGCCTTAATGAATGAAATTCCAGGTAAAAACTCCTTTGCCATGAAGAAGATCCAAATTCAACCAGTTCAGGCTAGTAAACCTGTTTGAAAGACCTTTTTTCAGTGAAATGCAGCTTAGTGCAAAAACAGGCTGCTCTCGCTCTGAAACGCTCATTTTTCACAAAAGCCACTTTTCAGCGCTAAAACAGCCTCCAATCGCTCTGAAACGCTCATTTTTCACATAAGCCACTTTTCAGCCTTAGGCGACTGTACAGTGCTAAAACAGCTTCCTATCGCTCTGAAACGCTCATTTTTGACATAACCCACTTTTCAGCCTTAATGAATTAAATTCCAGGTAAAAACTCCTTTGCCATGAAGAAGATCCAAATTCAACAAGTTCAGGCTAGTAAACCTGTTTGAAAGACCTTTTTTCAGTGAAATGCAGCTTAGTGCAAAAACAGGCTGCTCTCACTCTGAAACGCTCATTTTTCACATAAGCCACTTTTCAGCCTTAGGCGACTGTACAGTGCTAAAACAGCCTCCAATCGCTCTGAAACGCTCATTTTTGACATAAGCCACTTTTCACCTTTAATGAATGAAATTCCAGGTAAAAACTCCTTTGCCATGAAGAAGATCCAAATTCAACCAGTTCAGGCTAGTAAACCTGTTTGAAAGACCTTTTTTCAGTGAAATGCAGCTTAGTGCAAAAACAGGCTGCTCTCGCTCTGAAACGCTCATTTTTCACATAAGCCACTTTTCAGCGCTAAAACAGCCTCCAATCGCTCTGAAACGCTCATTTTTGACATAAGCCACTTTTCACCTTTAATGAATGAAATTCCAGGTAAAAACTCCTTTGCCATGAAGAAGATCCAAATTCAACGAGTTCAGGCTAGTAAACCTGTTTGAAAGACCTTTTTTCAGTGAAATGCAGCTTAGTGCAAAAACAGGCTGCTCTCGCTCTGAAACGCTCATTTTTCATAAAAGCCACTTTTCAGCGCTAAAACAGCCTCCAATCGCTCTGAAACGCTCATTTTTCACATAAGCCACTTTTCAGCCTTAGGCGACTGTACAGTGCTAAAACAGCCTCCTATCGCTCTGAAACGCTCATTTTTGACATAACCCACTTTTCAGCCTTAATGAATTAAATTCCAGGTAAAAACTCCTTTGCCATGAAGAAGATCCAAATTCAACAAGTTCAGGCTAGTAAACCTGTTTGAAAGACCTTTTTTCAGTGAAATGCAGCTTAGTGCAAAAACAGGCTGCTCTCGCTCTGAAATGCTCATTTTTCACAAAAGCCACTTTTCAGCGCTAAAACAGCCTCCAATCGCTCTGAAACGCTCATTTTTCACATAAGCCACTTTTCACCTTTAATGAATGAAATTCCAGGTAAAAACTCCTTTGCCATGAAGAAGATCCAAATTCAACCAGTTCAGGCTAGTAAACCTGTTTGAAAGACCTTTTTTCAATGAAATGCAGCTTAGTGCAAAAACAGGCTGCTCTCGCTCTGAAACGCTCATTTTTCACATAAGCCACTTTTCAGCGCTAAAACAGCCTCCAATCGCTCTGAAACGCTCATTTTTGACATAAGCCACTTTTCACCTTTAATGAATGAAATTCCAGGTAAAAACTCCTTTGCCATGAAGAAGATCCAAATTCAACGAGTTCAGGCTAGTAAACCTGTTTGAAAGACCTTTTTTCAGTGAAATGCAGCTTAGTGCAAAAACAGGCTGCTCTCGCTCTGAAACGCTCATTTTTCACAAAAGCCACTTTTCAGCGCTAAAACAGCCTCCAATCGCTCTGAAACGCTCATTTTTCACATAAGCCACTTTTCAGCCTTAGGCGACTGTACAGTGCTAAAACAGCCTCCTATCGCTCTGAAACGCTCATTTTTGACATAACCCACTTTTCAGCCTTAATGAATTAAATTCCAGGTAAAAACTCCTTTGCCATGAAGAAGATCCAAATTCAACAAGTTCAGGCTAGTAAACCTGTTTGAAAGACCTTTTTTCAGTGAAATGCAGCTTAGTGCAAAAACAGGCTGCTCTCGCTCTGAAACGCTCATTTTTCACATAAGCCACTTTTCAGCGCTAAAACAGCCTCCAATCGCTCTGAAACGCTCATTTTTGACATAAGCCACTTTTCAGCCTTAGGCGACTGTACAGTGCTAAAACAGCCTCCAATCGCTCTGAAACGCTCATTTTTGACATAAGCCACTTTTCAGCCTTAATGAATTAAATTCCAGGTAAAAACTCATTTGCCATGAAGAAGATCCAAATTCAACCAGTTCAGGCTAGTAAACCTGTTTGAAAGACCTTTTTTCAGTGAAATGCAGCTTAGTGCAAAAACAGGCTGCTCTCGCTCTGAAACGCTCATTTTTCACATAAGCCACTTTTCAGCCTTAGGCGACTGTACAGTGCAAAAACAGGCTGCTCTCGCTCTGAAACGCTCATTTTTGACATAAGCCACTTTTCACCTTTAATGAATGAAATTCCAGGTAAAAACTCCTTTGCCATGAAGAAGATCCAAATTCATCCAGTTCAGGCTAGTAAACCTGGTTGAAAGACCTTTTTTCAGTGAAATGCAGCTTAGTGCAAAAACAGGCTGCTCTCGCTCTGAAACGCTCATTTTTCACATAAGCCACTTTTCAGCCTTAGGCGACTGTACAGTGCAAAAACAGCCTCCTCTCGCTCTGAAACGCTCATTTTTCACATAAGCCACTTTTCAGCCTTAGGCGACTGTACAGTGCTAAAACAGCCTCCTATCGCTCTGAAACGCTCATTTTTGACATAACCCACTTTTCAGCCTTAATGAATTAAATTCCAGGTAAAAACTCCTTTGCCATGAAGAAGATCCAAATTCAACAAGTTCAGGCTAGTAAACCTGTTTGAAAGACCTTTTTTCAGTGAAATGCAGCTTAGTGCAAAAACAGGCTGCTCTCGCTCTGAAACGCTCATTTTTCACATAAGCCACTTTTCAGCGCTAAAACAGCCTCCAATAGCTCTGAAACGCTCATTTTTGACATAAGCCACTTTTCAGCCTTAGGCGACTGTACAGTGCTAAAACAGCCTCCAATCGCTCTGAAACGCTCATTTTGACATAAGCCACTTTTCACCTTTAATGAATGAAATTCCAGGTAAAAACTCCTTTGCCATGAAGAAGATCCAAATTCAACCAGTTCAGGCTAGTAAACCTGTTTGAAAGACCTTTTTTCAGTGAAATGCAGCTTAGTGCAAAAACAGGCTGCTCTCGCTCTGAAACGCTCATTTTTGACATAAGCCACTTTTCAGCCTTAGGCGACTGTACAGTGCTAAAACAGCCTCCAATCGCTCTGAAACGCTCATTTTTGACATAAGCCACTTTTCACCTTTAATGAATGAAATTCCAGGTAAAAACTCCTTTGCCATGAAGAAGATCCAAATTCAACCAGTTCAGGCTAGTAAACCTGTTTGAAAGACCTTTTTTCAGTGAAATGCAGCTTAGTGCAAAAACAGGCTGCTCTCGCTCTGAAACGCTCATTTTTCACATAAGCCACTTTTCTAGGCTAAAACAGCCTCCAATCGCTCTGAAACGCTCATTTTTTACATAAGCCACTTTTCACCTTTAATGAATGAAATTCCAGGTAAAAACTCCTTTGCCATGAAGAAGATCCAAATTCAACCAGTTCAGGCTAGTAAACCTGTTTGAAAGACCTTTTTTCAGTGAAATGCAGCTTAGTGCAAAAACAGGCTGCTCTCGCTCTGAAACGCTCATTTTTCACATAAGCCACTTTTCAGCCTTAGGCGACTGTACAGTGCTAAAACAGCCTCCTATCGCTCTGAAACGCTCATTTTTGACATAACCCACTTTTCAGCCTTAATGAATGAAATTCCAGGTAAAAACTCCTTTGCCATGAAGAAGATCCAAATTCAACCAGTTCAGGCTAGTAAACCTGTTTGAAAGACCTTTTTTCAGTGAAATGCAGCTTAGTGCAAAAACAGGCTGCTCTCGCTCTGAAACGCTCATTTTTCACATAAGCCACTTTTCAGCGCTAAAACAGCCTCCAATCACTCTGAAACGCTCATTTTTGACATAAGCCACTTTTCACCTTTAATGAATGAAATTCCAGGTAAAAACTCCTTTGCCATGAAGAAGATCCAAATTCAACCAGTTCAGGCTAGTAAACCTGTTTGAAAGACCTTTTTTCAGTGAAATGCAGCTTAGTGCAAAAACAGGCTGCTCTCGCTCTGAAACGCTCATTTTTCACATAAGCCACTTTTCAGCGCTAAAACAGCCTCCAATCGCTCTGAAACGCTCATTTTTCACATAAGCCACTTTTCACCTTTAATGAATGAAATTCCAGGTAAAAACTCCTTTGCCATGAAGAAGATCCAAATTCATCCAGTTCAGGCTAGTAAACCTGGTTGAAAGACCTTTTTTCAGTGAAATGCAGCTTAGTGCAAAAACAGGCTGCTCTCGCTCTGAAACGCTCATTTTTCACATAAGCCACTTTTCAGCCTTAGGCGACTGTACAGTGCAAAAACAGCCTCCTCTCGCTCTGAAACGCTCATTTTTCACATAAGCCACTTTTCAGCCTTAGGCGACTGTACAGTGCTAAAACAGCCTCCTATCGCTCTGAAACGCTCATTTTTGACATAACCCACTTTTCAGCCTTAATGAATTAAATTCCAGGTAAAAACTCCTTTGCCATGAAGAAGATCCAAATTCAACAAGTTCAGGCTAGTAAACCTGTTTGAAAGACCTTTTTTCAGTGAAATGCAGCTTAGTGCAAAAACAGGCTGCTCTCGCTCTGAAACGCTCATTTTTCACATAAGCCACTTTTCAGCGCTAAAACAGCCTCCAATAGCTCTGAAACGCTCATTTTTGACATAAGCCACTTTTCAGCCTTAGGCGACTGTACAGTGCTAAAACAGCCTCCAATCGCTCTGAAACGCTCATTTTGACATAAGCCACTTTTCACCTTTAATGAATGAAATTCCAGGTAAAAACTCCTTTGCCATGAAGAAGATCCAAATTCAACCAGTTCAGGCTAGTAAACCTGTTTGAAAGACCTTTTTTCAGTGAAATGCAGCTTAGTGCAAAAACAGGCTGCTCTCGCTCTGAAACGCTCATTTTTGACATAAGCCACTTTTCAGCCTTAGGCGACTGTACAGTGCTAAAACAGCCTCCAATCGCTCTGAAACGCTCATTTTTGACATAAGCCACTTTTCACCTTTAATGAATGAAATTCCAGGTAAAAACTCCTTTGCCATGAAGAAGATCCAAATTCAACCAGTTCAGGCTAGTAAACCTGTTTGAAAGACCTTTTTTCAGTGAAATGCAGCTTAGTGCAAAAACAGGCTGCTCTCGCTCTGAAACGCTCATTTTTCACATAAGCCACTTTTCAGCCTTAGGAGACTGTACAGTGCTAAAACAGCCTCCTATCGCTCTGAAACGCTCATTTTTGACAAAACCCACTTTTCAGCCTTAATGAATTAAATTCCAGGTAAAAACTCCTTTGCCATGAAGAAGATCCAAATTCAACAAGTTCAGGCTAGTAAACCTGTTTGAAAGACCTTTTTTCAGTGAAATGCAGCTTAGTGCAAAAACAGGCTGCTCTCGCTCTGAAACGCTCATTTTTCACATAAGCCACTTTTCAGCCTTAGGCGACTGTACAGTGCTAAAACAGCCTCCAATCGCTCTGAAACGCTCATTTTTGACATAAGCCACTTTTCACCTTTAATGAATGAAATTCCAGGTAAAAACTCCTCTGCCATGAAGAAGATCCAAATTCAACCAGTTCAGGCTAGTAAACCTGTTTCAAAGACCTTTTTTCAGTGAAATGCAGCTTAGTGCAAAAACAGGCTGCTCTCGCTCTGAAACGCTCATTTTTCACATAAGCCACTTTTCACCTTTAATGAATGAAATTCCAGGTAAAAACTCCTTTGCCATGAAGAAGATCCAAATTAAACCAGTTCAGGCTAGTAAACTTGTTTGAAAGACCTTTTTTCAGTGAAATGCAGCTTAGTGCAAAAACAGGCTGCTCTCGCTCTGAAACGCTCATTTTTCACATAAGCCACTTTTCAGCCTTAGGAGACTGTACAGTGCTAAAACAGCCTCCTATCGCTCTGAAACGCTCATTTTTGACATAAGCCACTTTTCACCTTTAATGAATGAAATTCCAGGTAAAAACTCCTTTGCCATGAAGAAGATCCAAATTCAACCAGTTCAGGCTTGTAAACCTGTTTGAAAGACCTTTTTTCAGTGAAATGCAGCTTAGTGCAAAAACAGGCTGCTCTCGCTCTGAAACGCTCATTTTTCACATAAGCCACTTTTCAGCCTTAGGCGACTGTACAGTGCTAAAACAGCCTCCTATCGCTCTGAAACGCTCATTTTTGACATAACCCACTTTTCAGCCTTAATGAATGAAATTCCAGGTAAAAACTCCTTTGCCATGAAGAAGATCCAAATTCAACCAGTTCAGGCTAGTAAACCTGTTTGAAAGACCTTTTTTCAGTGAAATGCAGCTTAGTGCAAAAACAGGCTGCTCTCGCTCTGAAACGCTCATTTTTCACATAAGCCACTTTTCAGCGCTAAAACAGCCTCCAATCACTCTGAAACGCTCATTTTTGACATAAGCCACTTTTCACCTTTAATGAATGAAATTCCAGGTAAAAACTCCTTTGCCATGAAGAAGATCCAAATTCAACAAGTTCAGGCTAGTAAACCTGTTTGAAAGACCTTTTTTCAGTGAAATGCAGCTTAGTGCAAAAACAGGCTGCTCTCGCTCTGAAACGCTCATTTTTCACATAAGCCACTTTTCAGCCTTAGGCGACTGTACAGTGCTAAAACAGCCTCCAATCGCTCTGAAACGCTCATTTTTGACATAAGCCACTTTTCACCTTTAATGAATGAAATTCCAGGTAAAAACTCCTCTGCCATGAAGAAGATCCAAATTCAACCAGTTCAGGCTAGTAAACCTGTTTCAAAGACCTTTTTTCAGTGAAATGCAGCTTAGTGCAAAAACAGGCTGCTCTCGCTCTGAAACGCTCATTTTTCACATAAGCCACTTTTCAGCGCTAAAACAGCCTCCAATCGCTCTGAAACGCTCATTTTTGACATAAGCCACTTTTCAGCCTTAAAGAATGAAATTCCAGGTAAAAACTCCTTTGCCATGAAGAAGATCCAAATTCAACAAGTTCAGGCTAGTAAACCTGTTTGAAAGACCTTTTTTCAGTGAAATGCAGCTTAGTGCAAAAACAGGCTGCTCTCGCTCTGAAACGCTCATTTTTCACATAAGCCACTTTTCACCCTTAATGAATGAAATTCCAGGTAAAAACTCCTTTGCCGTGAAGAAGATCCAAATTCAACCAGTTCAGGCTAGTAAACCTGTTTGAAAGACCTTTTTTCAGTGAAATGCAGCTTAGTGCAAAAACAGGCTGCTCTCGCTCTGAAACGCTCATTTTTCACATAAGCCACTTTTCAGCCTTAGGAGACTGTACAGTGCTAAAACAGCCTCCTATCGCTCTGAAACGCTCATTTTTGACATAACCCACTTTTCAGCCTTAATGAATTAAATTCCAGGTAAAAACTCCTTTGCCATGAAGAAGATCCAAATTCATCCAGTTCAGGCTAGTAAACCTGTTTGAAAGACCTTTTTTCAGTGAAATGCAGCTTAGTGCAAAAACAGGCTGCTCTCGCTCTGAAACGCTCATTTTTCACATAAGCCACTTTTCAGGGCTAAAACAGCCTCCAATCGCTCTGAAACGCTCATTTTTGACATAAGCCACTTTTCACCTTTAATGAATGAAATTCCAGGTAAAAACTCCTTTGCCATGAAGAAGATCCAAATTCAACAAGTTCAGGCTAGTAAACCTGTTTGAAAGACCTTTTTTCAGTGAAATGCAGCTTAGTGCAAAAACAGGCTGCTCTCGCTCTGAAACGCTCATTTTTCACATAAGCCACTTTTCAGCGCTAAAACAGCCTCCAATCGCTCTGAAACGCTCAGTTTTCACATAAGCCACTTTTCAGCCTTAGGCGACAGTACAGTGCTAAAACAGCCTCCTATCGCTCTGAAACGCTCATTTTTGACATAACCCACTTTTCAGCCTTAATGAATGAAATTCCAGGTAAAAACTCCTTTGCCATGAAGAAGATCCAAATTCAACCAGTTCAGGCTAGTAAACCTGTTTGAAAGACCTTTTTTCAGTGAAATGCAGCTTAGTGCAAAAACAGGCTGCTCTCGCTCTGAAACGCTCATTTTTCACATAAGCCACTTTTCAGCGCTAAAACAGCCTCCAATCACTCTGAAACGCTCATTTTTGACATAAGCCACTTTTCACGTTTAATGAATGAAATTCCAGGTAAAAACTCCTTTGCCATGAAGAAGATCCAAATTCAACCAGTTCAGGCTAGTAAACCTGTTTGAAAGACCTTTTTTCAGTGAAATGCAGCTTAGTGCAAAAACAGGCTGCTCTCGCTCTGAAACGCTCATTTTTCACATAAGCCACTTTTCAGCCTTAAAGAATGAAATTCCAGGTAAAAACTCCTTTGCCATGAAGAAGATCCAAATTCAACCAGTTCAGGCTAGTAAACCTGTTTGAAAGACCTTTTTTCAGTGAAATGCAGCTTAGTGCAAAAACAGGCTGCTCTCGCTCTGAAACGCTCATTTTTCACATAAGCCACTTTTCAGCCTTAGGCGACTGTACAGTGCTAAAACAGCCTCCAATCGCTCTGAAACGCTCATTTTTGACATAAGCCACTTTTCACCTTTAATGAATGAAATTCCAGGTAAAAACTCCTTTGCCATGAAGAAGATCCAAATTCAACCAGTTCAGGCTAGTAAACCTGTTTGAAAGACCTTTTTTCAGTGAAATGCAGCTTAGTGCAAAAACAGGCTGCTCTCGCTCTGAAACGCTCATTTTTCACATAAGCCACTTTTCAGCGCTAAAACAGCCTCCAATCGCTCTGAAACGCTCATTTTTGACATAAGCCACTTTTCACCTTTAATGAATGAAATTCCAGGTAAAAACTCCTTTGCCATGAAGAAGATCCAAATTCATCCAGTTCAGGCTAGTAAACCTGTTTGAAAGACCTTTTTTCAGTGAAATGCAGCTTAGTGCAAAAACAGGCTGCTCTCGCTCTGAAACGCTCATTTTTCACATAAGCCACTTTTCAGCCTTAGGAGACTGTACAGTGCTAAAACAGCCTCCTATCGCTCTGAAACGCTCATTTTTGACATGACCCACTTTTCAGCCTTAATGAATTAAATTCCAGGTAAAAACTCCTTTGCCATGAAGAAGATCCAAATTCATCCAGTTCAGGCTAGTAAACCTGTTTGAAAGACCTTTTTTCAGTGAAATGCAGCTTAGTGCAAAAACAGGCTGCTCTCGCTCTGAAACGCTCATTTTTCACATAAGCCACTTTTCAGGGCTAAAACAGCCTCCAATCGCTCTGAAACGCTCATTTTTGACATAAGCCACTTTTCACCTTTAATGAATGAAATTCCAGGTAAAAACTCCTTTGCCATGAAGAAGATCCAAATTCAACCAGTTCAGGCTAGTAAACCTGTTTGAAAGACCTTTTTTCAGTGAAATGCAGCTTAGTGCAAAAACAGGCTGCTCTCGCTCTGAAACGCTCATTTTTCACATAAGCCACTTTTCAGCCTTATAGGCGACTGTACAGTGCAAAAACAGCCTCCTCTCGCTCTGAAACGCTAATTTTTCACAAAAGCCACTTTTCAGCGCTAAAACAGCCTCCAATCGCTCTGAAACGCTCATTTTTCACATAAGCCACTTTTCAGCCTTAGGCGACTGTACAGTGCTAAAACAGCCTCCTATCGCTCTGAAACGCTCATTTTTGACATAACCCACTTTTCAGCCTTAATGAATTAAATTCCAGGTAAAAACTCCTTTGCCATTAAGAAGATCCAAATTCAACAAGTTCAGGCTAGTAAACCTGTTTGAAAGACCTTTTTTCAGTGAAATGCAGCTTAGTGCAAAAACAGGCTGCTCTCACTCTGAAACGCTCATTTTTCACATAAGCCACTTTTCAGCCTTAGGCGACTGTACAGTGCTAAAACAGCCTCCAATCGCTCTGAAACGCTCATTTTTGACATAAGCCACTTTTCACCTTTAATGAATGAAATTCCAGGTAAAAACTCCTTTGCCATGAAGAAGATCCAAATTCAACCAGTTCAGGCTAGTAAACCTGTTTGAAAGACCTTTTTTCAGTGAAATGCAGCTTAGTGCAAAAACAGGCTGCTCTCGCTCTGAAACGCTCATTTTTCACATAAGCCACTTTTCAGCGCTAAAACAGCCTCCAATCGCTCTGAAACGCTCATTTTTGACATAAGCCACTTTTCAGCCTTAGGCGACTGTACAGTCCTAAAACAGCCTCCAATCGCTCTGAAACGCTCATTTTTGACATAAGCCACTTTTCACCTTTAATGAATGAAATTCCAGGTAAAAACTCCTTTGCCATGAAGAAGATCCAAATTCAACCAGTTCAGGCTAGTAAACCTGTTTGAAAGACCTTTTTTCAATGAAATGCAGCTTAGTGCAAAAACAGGCTGCTCTCGCTCTGAAACGCTCATTTTTCACATAAGCCACTTTTCAGCGCTAAAACAGCCTCCAATCGCTCTGAAACGCTCATTTTTGACATAAGCCACTTTTCACCTTTAATGAATGAAATTCCAGGTAAAAACTCCTTTGCCATGAAGAAGATCCAAATTCAACGAGTTCAGGCTAGTAAACCTGTTTGAAAGACCTTTTTTCAGTGAAATGCAGCTTAGTGCAAAAACAGGCTGCTCTCGCTCTGAAACGCTCATTTTTCACATAAGCCACTTTTCAGCCTTAGGAGACTGTACAGTGCTAAAACAGCCTCCTATCGCTCTGAAACGCTCATTTTTGACATAAGCCACTTTTCACCTTTAATGAATGAAATTCCAGGTAAAAACTCCTTTGCCATGAAGAAGATCCAAATTCAACCAGTTCAGGCTTGTAAACCTGTTTGAAAGACCTTTTTTCAGTGAAATGCAGCTTAGTGCAAAAACAGGCTGCTCTCGCTCTGAAACGCTCATTTTTCACATAAGCCACTTTTCAGCCTTAGGCGACTGTACAGTGCTAAAACAGCCTCCTATCGCTCTGAAACGCTCATTTTTGACATAACCCACTTTTCAGCCTTAATGAATGAAATTCCAGGTAAAAACTCCTTTGCCATGAAGAAGATCCAAATTCAACCAGTTCAGGCTAGTAAACCTGTTTGAAAGACCTTTTTTCAGTGAAATGCAGCTTAGTGCAAAAACAGGCTGCTCTCGCTCTGAAACGCTCATTTTTCACATAAGCCACTTTTCAGCGCTAAAACAGCCTCCAATCACTCTGAAACGCTCATTTTTGACATAAGCCACTTTTCACCTTTAATGAATGAAATTCCAGGTAAAAACTCCTTTGCCATGAAGAAGATCCAAATTCAACAAGTTCAGGCTAGTAAACCTGTTTGAAAGACCTTTTTTCAGTGAAATGCAGCTTAGTGCAAAAACAGGCTGCTCTCGCTCTGAAACGCTCATTTTTCACATAAGCCACTTTTCAGCCTTAGGCGACTGTACAGTGCTAAAACAGCCTCCAATCGCTCTGAAACGCTCATTTTTGACATAAGCCACTTTTCACCTTTAATGAATGAAATTCCAGGTAAAAACTCCTCTGCCATGAAGAAGATCCAAATTCAACCAGTTCAGGCTAGTAAACCTGTTTCAAAGACCTTTTTTCAGTGAAATGCAGCTTAGTGCAAAAACAGGCTGCTCTCGCTCTGAAACGCTCATTTTTCACATAAGCCACTTTTCAGCGCTAAAACAGCCTCCAATCGCTCTGAAACGCTCATTTTTGACATAAGCCACTTTTCAGCCTTAAAGAATGAAATTCCAGGTAAAAACTCCTTTGCCATGAAGAAGATCCAAATTCAACAAGTTCAGGCTAGTAAACCTGTTTGAAAGACCTTTTTTCAGTGAAATGCAGCTTAGTGCAAAAACAGGCTGCTCTCGCTCTGAAACGCTCATTTTTCACATAAGCCACTTTTCACCCTTAATGAATGAAATTCCAGGTAAAAACTCCTTTGCCGTGAAGAAGATCCAAATTCAACCAGTTCAGGCTAGTAAACCTGTTTGAAAGACCTTTTTTCAGTGAAATGCAGCTTAGTGCAAAAACAGGCTGCTCTCGCTCTGAAACGCTCATTTTTCACATAAGCCACTTTTCAGCCTTAGGAGACTGTACAGTGCTAAAACAGCCTCCTATCGCTCTGAAACGCTCATTTTTGACATAACCCACTTTTCAGCCTTAATGAATTAAATTCCAGGTAAAAACTCCTTTGCCATGAAGAAGATCCAAATTCATCCAGTTCAGGCTAGTAAACCTGTTTGAAAGACCTTTTTTCAGTGAAATGCAGCTTAGTGCAAAAACAGGCTGCTCTCGCTCTGAAACGCTCATTTTTCACATAAGCCACTTTTCAGGGCTAAAACAGCCTCCAATCGCTCTGAAACGCTCATTTTTGACATAAGCCACTTTTCACCTTTAATGAATGAAATTCCAGGTAAAAACTCCTTTGCCATGAAGAAGATCCAAATTCAACAAGTTCAGGCTAGTAAACCTGTTTGAAAGACCTTTTTTCAGTGAAATGCAGCTTAGTGCAAAAACAGGCTGCTCTCGCTCTGAAACGCTCATTTTTCACATAAGCCACTTTTCAGCGCTAAAACAGCCTCCAATCGCTCTGAAACGCTCAGTTTTCACATAAGCCACTTTTCAGCCTTAGGCGACAGTACAGTGCTAAAACAGCCTCCTATCGCTCTGAAACGCTCATTTTTGACATAACCCACTTTTCAGCCTTAATGAATGAAATTCCAGGTAAAAACTCCTTTGCCATGAAGAAGATCCAAATTCAACCAGTTCAGGCTAGTAAACCTGTTTGAAAGACCTTTTTTCAGTGAAATGCAGCTTAGTGCAAAAACAGGCTGCTCTCGCTCTGAAACGCTCATTTTTCACATAAGCCACTTTTCAGCGCTAAAACAGCCTCCAATCACTCTGAAACGCTCATTTTTGACATAAGCCACTTTTCACGTTTAATGAATGAAATTCCAGGTAAAAACTCCTTTGCCATGAAGAAGATCCAAATTCAACCAGTTCAGGCTAGTAAACCTGTTTGAAAGACCTTTTTTCAGTGAAATGCAGCTTAGTGCAAAAACAGGCTGCTCTCGCTCTGAAACGCTCATTTTTCACATAAGCCACTTTTCAGCCTTAAAGAATGAAATTCCAGGTAAAAACTCCTTTGCCATGAAGAAGATCCAAATTCAACCAGTTCAGGCTAGTAAACCTGTTTGAAAGACCTTTTTTCAGTGAAATGCAGCTTAGTGCAAAAACAGGCTGCTCTCGCTCTGAAACGCTCATTTTTCACATAAGCCACTTTTCAGCCTTAGGCGACTGTACAGTGCTAAAACAGCCTCCAATCGCTCTGAAACGCTCATTTTTGACATAAGCCACTTTTCACCTTTAATGAATGAAATTCCAGGTAAAAACTCCTTTGCCATGAAGAAGATCCAAATTCAACCAGTTCAGGCTAGTAAACCTGTTTGAAAGACCTTTTTTCAGTGAAATGCAGCTTAGTGCAAAAACAGGCTGCTCTCGCTCTGAAACGCTCATTTTTCACATAAGCCACTTTTCAGCGCTAAAACAGCCTCCAATCGCTCTGAAACGCTCATTTTTGACATAAGCCACTTTTCACCTTTAATGAATGAAATTCCAGGTAAAAACTCCTTTGCCATGAAGAAGATCCAAATTCATCCAGTTCAGGCTAGTAAACCTGTTTGAAAGACCTTTTTTCAGTGAAATGCAGCTTAGTGCAAAAACAGGCTGCTCTCGCTCTGAAACGCTCATTTTTCACATAAGCCACTTTTCAGCCTTAGGAGACTGTACAGTGCTAAAACAGCCTCCTATCGCTCTGAAACGCTCATTTTTGACATGACCCACTTTTCAGCCTTAATGAATTAAATTCCAGGTAAAAACTCCTTTGCCATGAAGAAGATCCAAATTCATCCAGTTCAGGCTAGTAAACCTGTTTGAAAGACCTTTTTTCAGTGAAATGCAGCTTAGTGCAAAAACAGGCTGCTCTCGCTCTGAAACGCTCATTTTTCACATAAGCCACTTTTCAGGGCTAAAACAGCCTCCAATCGCTCTGAAACGCTCATTTTTGACATAAGCCACTTTTCACCTTTAATGAATGAAATTCCAGGTAAAAACTCCTTTGCCATGAAGAAGATCCAAATTCAACCAGTTCAGGCTAGTAAACCTGTTTGAAAGACCTTTTTTCAGTGAAATGCAGCTTAGTGCAAAAACAGGCTGCTCTCGCTCTGAAACGCTCATTTTTCACATAAGCCACTTTTCAGCCTTATAGGCGACTGTACAGTGCAAAAACAGCCTCCTCTCGCTCTGAAACGCTAATTTTTCACAAAAGCCACTTTTCAGCGCTAAAACAGCCTCCAATCGCTCTGAAACGCTCATTTTTCACATAAGCCACTTTTCAGCCTTAGGCGACTGTACAGTGCTAAAACAGCCTCCTATCGCTCTGAAACGCTCATTTTTGACATAACCCACTTTTCAGCCTTAATGAATTAAATTCCAGGTAAAAACTCCTTTGCCATTAAGAAGATCCAAATTCAACAAGTTCAGGCTAGTAAACCTGTTTGAAAGACCTTTTTTCAGTGAAATGCAGCTTAGTGCAAAAACAGGCTGCTCTCACTCTGAAACGCTCATTTTTCACATAAGCCACTTTTCAGCCTTAGGCGACTGTACAGTGCTAAAACAGCCTCCAATCGCTCTGAAACGCTCATTTTTGACATAAGCCACTTTTCACCTTTAATGAATGAAATTCCAGGTAAAAACTCCTTTGCCATGAAGAAGATCCAAATTCAACCAGTTCAGGCTAGTAAACCTGTTTGAAAGACCTTTTTTCAGTGAAATGCAGCTTAGTGCAAAAACAGGCTGCTCTCGCTCTGAAACGCTCATTTTTCACATAAGCCACTTTTCAGCGCTAAAACAGCCTCCAATCGCTCTGAAACGCTCATTTTTGACATAAGCCACTTTTCAGCCTTAGGCGACTGTACAGTCCTAAAACAGCCTCCAATCGCTCTGAAACGCTCATTTTTGACATAAGCCACTTTTCACCTTTAATGAATGAAATTCCAGGTAAAAACTCCTTTGCCATGAAGAAGATCCAAATTCAACCAGTTCAGGCTAGTAAACCTGTTTGAAAGACCTTTTTTCAATGAAATGCAGCTTAGTGCAAAAACAGGCTGCTCTCGCTCTGAAACGCTCATTTTTCACATAAGCCACTTTTCAGCGCTAAAACAGCCTCCAATCGCTCTGAAACGCTCATTTTTGACATAAGCCACTTTTCACCTTTAATGAATGAAATTCCAGGTAAAAACTCCTTTGCCATGAAGAAGATCCAAATTCAACGAGTTCAGGCTAGTAAACCTGTTTGAAAGACCTTTTTTCAGTGAAATGCAGCTTAGTGCAAAAACAGGCTGCTCTCGCTCTGAAACGCTCATTTTTCACATAAGCCACTTTTCAGGGCTAAAACAGCCTCCAATCGCTCTGAAACGCTCATTTTTGACATAAGCCACTTTTCACCTTTAATGAATGAAATTCCAGGTAAAATCTCCTTTGCCATGAAGAAGATCCAAATTCAACCAGTTCAGGCTAGTAAACCTGTTTGAAAGACCTTTTTTCAGTGAAATGCAGCTTAGTGCAAAAACAGGCTGCTCTCGCTCTGAAACGCTCATTTTTCACATAAGCCACTTTTCAGCCTTAGGAGACTGTACAGTGCTAAAACAGCCTCCTATCGCTCTGAAACGCTCATTTTTGACATAACCCACTTTTCAGCCTTAATGAATTAAATTCCAGGTAAAAACTCCTTTGCCATGAAGAAGATCCAAATTCAACCAGTTCAGGCTAGTAAACCTGTTTGAAAGACCTTTTTTCAGTGAAATGCAGCTTAGTGCAAAAACAGGCTGCTCTCGCTCTGAAACGCTCATTTTTCACATAAGCCACTTTTCAGCGCTAAAACAGCCTCCAATCGCTCTGAAACGCTCATTTTTGACATAAGCCACTTTTCAGCCTTAAAGAATGAAATTCCAGGTAAAAACTCCTTTGCCATGAAGAAGATCCAAATTCATCAAGTTCAGGCTAGTAAACCTGTTTGAAAGACCTTTTTTCAGTGAAATGCAGCTTAGTGCAAAAACAGGCTGCTCTCGCTCTGAAACGCTCATTTTTCACATAAGCCACTTTTCACCCTTAATGAATGAAATTCCAGGTAAAAACTCCTTTGCCGTGAAGAAGATCCAAATTCAACCAGTTCAGGCTAGTAAACCTGTTTGAAAGACCTTTTTTCAGTGAAATGCAGCTTAGTGCAAAAACAGGCTGCTCTCGCTCTGAAACGCTCATTTTTCACATAAGCCACTTTTCAGCCTTAGGAGACTGTACAGTGCTAAAACAGCCTCCTATCGCTCTGAAACGCTCATTTTTGACATAACCCACTTTTCAGCCTTAATGAATTAAATTCCAGGTAAAAACTCCTTTGCCATGAAGAAGATCCAAATTCATCCAGTTCAGGCTAGTAAACCTGTTTGAAAGACCTTTTTTCAGTGAAATGCAGCTTAGTGCAAAAACAGGCTGCTCTCGCTCTGAAACGCTCATTTTTCACATAAGCCACTTTTCAGGGCTAAAACAGCCTCCAATCGCTCTGAAACGCTCATTTTTGACATAAGCCACTTTTCACCTTTAATGAATGAAATTCCAGGTAAAAACTCCTTTGCCATGAAGAAGATCCAAATTCAACAAGTTCAGGCTAGTAAACCTGTTTGAAAGACCTTTTTTCAGTGAAATGCAGCTTAGTGCAAAAACAGGCTGCTCTCGCTCTGAAACGCTCATTTTTCACATAAGCCACTTTTCAGCGCTAAAACAGCCTCCAATCGCTCTGAAACGCTCAGTTTTCACATAAGCCACTTTTCAGCCTTAGGCGACAGTACAGTGCTAAAACAGCCTCCTATCGCTCTGAAACGCTCATTTTTGACATAACCCACTTTTCAGCCTTAATGAATGAAATTCCAGGTAAAAACTCCTTTGCCATGAAGAAGATCCAAATTCAACCAGTTCAGGCTAGTAAACCTGTTTGAAAGACCTTTTTTCAGTGAAATGCAGCTTAGTGCAAAAACAGGCTGCTCTCGCTCTGAAACGCTCATTTTTCACATAAGCCACTTTTCAGCGCTAAAACAGCCTCCAATCACTCTGAAACGCTCATTTTTGACATAAGCCACTTTTCACCTTTAATGAATGAAATTCCAGGTAAAAACTCCTTTGCCATGAAGAAGATCCAAATTCAACCAGTTCAGGCTAGTAAACCTGTTTGAAAGACCTTTTTTCAGTGAAATGCAGCTTAGTGCAAAAACAGGCTGCTCTCGCTCTGAAACGCTCATTTTTCACATAAGCCACTTTTCAGCCTTATAGGCGACTGTACAGTGCAAAAACAGCCTCCTCTCGCTCTGAAACGCTAATTTTTCACAAAAGCCACTTTTCAGCGCTAAAACAGCCTCCAATCGCTCTGAAACGCTCATTTTTCACATAAGCCACTTTTCAGCCTTAGGCGACTGTACAGTGCTAAAACAGCCTCCTATCGCTCTGAAACGCTCATTTTTGACATAACCCACTTTTCAGCCTTAATGAATTAAATTCCAGGTAAAAACTCCTTTGCCATTAAGAAGATCCAAATTCAACAAGTTCAGGCTAGTAAACCTGTTTGAAAGACCTTTTTTCAGTGAAATGCAGCTTAGTGCAAAAACAGGCTGCTCTCACTCTGAAACGCTCATTTTTCACATAAGCCACTTTTCAGCCTTAGGCGACTGTACAGTGCTAAAACAGCCTCCAATCGCTCTGAAACGCTCATTTTTGACATAAGCCACTTTTCACCTTTAATGAATGAAATTCCAGGTAAAAACTCCTTTGCCATGAAGAAGATCCAAATTCAACCAGTTCAGGCTAGTAAACCTGTTTGAAAGACCTTTTTTCAGTGAAATGCAGCTTAGTGCAAAAACAGGCTGCTCTCGCTCTGAAACGCTCATTTTTCACATAAGCCACTTTTCAGCGCTAAAACAGCCTCCAATCGCTCTGAAACGCTCATTTTTGACATAAGCCACTTTTCAGCCTTAGGCGACTGTACAGTGCTAAAACAGCCTCCAATCGCTCTGAAACGCTCATTTTTGACATAAGCCACTTTTCACCTTTAATGAATGAAATTCCAGGTAAAAACTCCTTTGCCATGAAGAAGATCCAAATTCAACCAGTTCAGGCTAGTAAACCTGTTTGAAAGACCTTTTTTCAATGAAATGCAGCTTAGTGCAAAAACAGGCTGCTCTCGCTCTGAAACGCTCATTTTTCACATAAGCCACTTTTCAGCGCTAAAACAGCCTCCAATCGCTCTGAAACGCTCATTTTTGACATAAGCCACTTTTCACCTTTAATGAATGAAATTCCAGGTAAAAACTCCTTTGCCATGAAGAAGATCCAAATTCAACGAGTTCAGGCTAGTAAACCTGTTTGAAAGACCTTTTTTCAGTGAAATGCAGCTTAGTGCAAAAACAGGCTGCTCTCGCTCTGAAACGCTCATTTTTCACATAAGCCACTTTTCAGGGCTAAAACAGCCTCCAATCGCTCTGAAACGCTCATTTTTGACATAAGCCACTTTTCACCTTTAATGAATGAAATTCCAGGTAAAAACTCCTTTGCCATGAAGAAGATCCAAATTCAACAAGTTCAGGCTAGTAAACCTGTTTGAAAGACCTTTTTTCAGTGAAATGCAGCTTAGTGCAAAAACAGGCTGCTCTCGCTCTGAAACGCTCATTTTTCACATAAGCCACTTTTCAGCGCTAAAACAGCCTCCAATCGCTCTGAAACGCTCAGTTTTCACATAAGCCACTTTTCAGCCTTAGGCGACAGTACAGTGCTAAAACAGCCTCCTATCGCTCTGAAACGCTCATTTTTGACATAACCCACTTTTCAGCCTTAATGAATGAAATTCCAGGTAAAAACTCCTTTGCCATGAAGAAGATCCAAATTCAACCAGTTCAGGCTAGTAAACCTGTTTGAAAGACCTTTTTTCAGTGAAATGCAGCTTAGTGCAAAAACAGGCTGCTCTCGCTCTGAAACGCTCATTTTTCACATAAGCCACTTTTCAGCGCTAAAACAGCCTCCAATCACTCTGAAACGCTCATTTTTGACATAAGCCACTTTTCACCTTTAATGAATGAAATTCCAGGTAAAAACTCCTTTGCCATGAAGAAGATCCAAATTCAACCAGTTCAGGCTAGTAAACCTGTTTGAAAGACCTTTTTTCAGTGAAATGCAGCTTAGTGCAAAAACAGGCTGCTCTCGCTCTGAAACGCTCATTTTTCACATAAGCCACTTTTCAGCCTTAAAGAATGAAATTCCAGGTAAAAACTCCTTTGCCATGAAGAAGATCCAAATTCAACCAGTTCAGGCTAGTAAACCTGTTTGAAAGACCTTTTTTCAGTGAAATGCAGCTTAGTGCAAAAACAGGCTGCTCTCGCTCTGAAACGCTCATTTTTCACATAAGCCACTTTTCAGCGCTAAAACAGCCTCCAATCACTCTGAAACGCTCATTTTTGACATAAGCCACTTTTCACCTTTAATGAATGAAATTCCAGGTAAAAACTCCTTTGCCATGAAGAAGATCCAAATTCAACCAGTTCAGGCTAGTAAACCTGTTTGAAAGACCTTTTTTCAGTGAAATGCAGCTTAGTGCAAAAACAGGCTGCTCTCGCTCTGAAACGCTCATTTTTCACATAAGCCACTTTTCAGCCTTAAAGAATGAAATTCCAGGTAAAAACTCCTTTGCCATGAAGAAGATCCAAATTCAACCAGTTCAGGCTAGTAAACCTGTTTGAAAGACCTTTTTTCAGTGAAATGCAGCTTAGTGCAAAAACAGGCTGCTCTCGCTCTGAAACGCTCATTTTTCACATAAGCCACTTTTCAGCGCTAAAACAGCCTCCAATCGCTCTGAAACGCTCAGTTTTCACATAAGCCACTTTTCAGCCTTAGGCGACAGTACAGTGCTAAAACAGCCTCCTATCGCTCTGAAACGCTCATTTTTGACATAACCCACTTTTCAGCCTTAATGAATGAAATTCCAGGTAAAAACTCCTTTGCCATGAAGAAGATCCAAATTCAACCAGTTCAGGCTAGTAAACCTGTTTGAAAGACCTTTTTTCAGTGAAATGCAGCTTAGTGCAAAAACAGGCTGCTCTCGCTCTGAAACGCTCATTTTTCACATAAGCCACTTTTCAGCGCTAAAACAGCCTCCAATCACTCTGAAACGCTCATTTTTGACATAAGCCACTTTTCACCTTTAATGAATGAAATTCCAGGTAAAAACTCCTTTGCCATGAAGAAGATCCAAATTCAACCAGTTCAGACTAGTAAACCTGTTTGAAAGACCTTTTTTCAGTGAAATGCAGCTTAGTGCAAAAACAGGCTGCTCTCGCTCTGAAACGCTCATTTTTCACATAAGCCACTTTTCAGCCTTAAAGAATGAAATTCCAGGTAAAAACTCCTTTGCCATGAAGAAGATCCAAATTCAACCAGTTCAGGCTAGTAAACCTGTTTGAAAGACCTTTTTTCAGTGAAATGCAGCTTAGTGCAAAAACAGGCTGCTCTCGCTCTGAAACGCTCATTTTTCACATAAGCCACTTTTCAGCGCTAAAACAGCCTCCAATCGCTCTGAAACGCTCATTTTTGACATAAGCCACTTTTCAGCCTTAAAGAATGAAATTCCAGGTAAAAACTCCTTTGCCATGAAGAATATCCAAATTCAACAAGTTCAGGCTAGTAAACCTGTTTGAAAGACCTTTTTTCAGTGAAATGCAGCTTAGTGCAAAAACAGGCTGCTCTCGCTCTGAAACGCTCATTTTTCACATAAGCCACTTTTCAGCGCTAAAACAGCCTCCAATCGCTCTGAAACGCTCATTTTTGACATAAGCCACTTTTCAGCCTTAGGCGACTGTACAGTGCTAAAACAGCCTCCAATCGCTCTGAAACGCTCATTTTTGACATAAGCCACTTTTCACCTTTAATGAATGAAATTCCAGGTAAAAACTCCTTTGCCATGAAGAAGATCCAAATTCAACCAGTTCAGGCTAGTAAACCTGTTTGAAAGACCTTTTTTCAATGAAATGCAGCTTAGTGCAAAAACAGGCTGCTCTCGCTCTGAAACGCTCATTTTTCACATAAGCCACTTTTCAGCGCTAAAACAGCCTCCAATCGCTCTGAAACGCTCATTTTTGACATAAGCCACTTTTCACCTTTAATGAATGAAATTCCAGGTAAAAACTCCTTTGCCATGAAGAAGATCCAAATTCAACGAGTTCAGGCTAGTAAACCTGTTTGAAAGACCTTTTTTCAGTGAAATGCAGCTTAGTGCAAAAACAGGCTGCTCTCGCTCTGAAACGCTCATTTTTCACATAAGCCACTTTTCAGGGCTAAAACAGCCTCCAATCGCTCTGAAACGCTCATTTTTGACATAAGCCACTTTTCACCTTTAATGAATGAAATTCCAGGTAAAAACTCCTTTGCCATGAAGAAGATCCAAATTCAACAAGTTCAGGCTAGTAAACCTGTTTGAAAGACCTTTTTTCAGTGAAATGCAGCTTAGTGCAAAAACAGGCTGCTCTCGCTCTGAAACGCTCATTTTTCACATAAGCCACTTTTCAGCGCTAAAACAGCCTCCAATCGCTCTGAAACGCTCAGTTTTCACATAAGCCACTTTTCAGCCTTAGGCGACAGTACAGTGCTAAAACAGCCTCCTATCGCTCTGAAACGCTCATTTTTGACATAACCCACTTTTCAGCCTTAATGAATGAAATTCCAGGTAAAAACTCCTTTGCCATGAAGAAGATCCAAATTCAACCAGTTCAGGCTAGTAAACCTGTTTGAAAGACCTTTTTTCAGTGAAATGCAGCTTAGTGCAAAAACAGGCTGCTCTCGCTCTGAAACGCTCATTTTTCACATAAGCCACTTTTCAGCGCTAAAACAGCCTCCAATCACTCTGAAACGCTCATTTTTGACATAAGCCACTTTTCACCTTTAATGAATGAAATTCCAGGTAAAAACTCCTTTGCCATGAAGAAGATCCAAATTCAACCAGTTCAGGCTAGTAAACCTGTTTGAAAGACCTTTTTTCAGTGAAATGCAGCTTAGTGCAAAAACAGGCTGCTCTCGCTCTGAAACGCTCATTTTTCACATAAGCCACTTTTCAGCCTTAAAGAATGAAATTCCAGGTAAAAACTCCTTTGCCATGAAGAAGATCCAAATTCAACCAGTTCAGGCTAGTAAACCTGTTTGAAAGACCTTTTTTCAGTGAAATGCAGCTTAGTGCAAAAACAGGCTGCTCTCGCTCTGAAACGCTCATTTTTCACATAAGCCACTTTTCAGCGCTAAAACAGCCTCCAATCACTCTGAAACGCTCATTTTTGACATAAGCCACTTTTCACCTTTAATGAATGAAATTCCAGGTAAAAACTCCTTTGCCATGAAGAAGATCCAAATTCAACCAGTTCAGGCTAGTAAACCTGTTTGAAAGACCTTTTTTCAGTGAAATGCAGCTTAGTGCAAAAACAGGCTGCTCTCGCTCTGAAACGCTCATTTTTCACATAAGCCACTTTTCAGCCTTAAAGAATGAAATTCCAGGTAAAAACTCCTTTGCCATGAAGAAGATCCAAATTCAACCAGTTCAGGCTAGTAAACCTGTTTGAAAGACCTTTTTTCAGTGAAATGCAGCTTAGTGCAAAAACAGGCTGCTCTCGCTCTGAAACGCTCATTTTTCACATAAGCCACTTTTCAGCGCTAAAACAGCCTCCAATCGCTCTGAAACGCTCAGTTTTCACATAAGCCACTTTTCAGCCTTAGGCGACAGTACAGTGCTAAAACAGCCTCCTATCGCTCTGAAACGCTCATTTTTGACATAACCCACTTTTCAGCCTTAATGAATGAAATTCCAGGTAAAAACTCCTTTGCCATGAAGAAGATCCAAATTCAACCAGTTCAGGCTAGTAAACCTGTTTGAAAGACCTTTTTTCAGTGAAATGCAGCTTAGTGCAAAAACAGGCTGCTCTCGCTCTGAAACGCTCATTTTTCACATAAGCCACTTTTCAGCGCTAAAACAGCCTCCAATCACTCTGAAACGCTCATTTTTGACATAAGCCACTTTTCACCTTTAATGAATGAAATTCCAGGTAAAAACTCCTTTGCCATGAAGAAGATCCAAATTCAACCAGTTCAGACTAGTAAACCTGTTTGAAAGACCTTTTTTCAGTGAAATGCAGCTTAGTGCAAAAACAGGCTGCTCTCGCTCTGAAACGCTCATTTTTCACATAAGCCACTTTTCAGCCTTAAAGAATGAAATTCCAGGTAAAAACTCCTTTGCCATGAAGAAGATCCAAATTCAACCAGTTCAGGCTAGTAAACCTGTTTGAAAGACCTTTTTTCAGTGAAATGCAGCTTAGTGCAAAAACAGGCTGCTCTCGCTCTGAAACGCTCATTTTTCACATAAGCCACTTTTCAGCGCTAAAACAGCCTCCAATCGCTCTGAAACGCTCATTTTTGACATAAGCCACTTTTCAGCCTTAAAGAATGAAATTCCAGGTAAAAACTCCTTTGCCATGAAGAATATCCAAATTCAACAAGTTCAGGCTAGTAAACCTGTTTGAAAGACCTTTTTTCAGTGAAATGCAGCTTAGTGCAAAAACAGGCTGCTCTCGCTCTGAAACGCTCATTTTTCACATAAGCCACTTTTCAGCGCTAAAACAGCCTCCAATCGCTCTGAAACGCTCATTTTTGACATAAGCCACTTTTCACCTTTAATGAATGAAATTCCAGGTAAAAACTCCTTTGCCATGAAGAAGATCCAAATTAAACCAGTTCAGGCTAGTAAACTTGTTTGAAAGACCTTTTTTCAGTGAAATGCAGCTTAGTGCAAAAACAGGCTGCTCTCGCTCTGAAACGCTCATTTTTCACATAAGCCACTTTTCACCCTTAATGAATGAAATTCCAGGTAAAAACTCCTTTGCCGTGAAGAAGATCCAAATTCAACCAGTTCAGGCTAGTAAACCTGTTTGAAAGACCTTTTTTCAGTGAAATGCAGCTTAGTGCAAAAACAGGCTGCTCTCGCTCTGAAACGCTCATTTTTCACATAAGCCACTTTTCAGCCTTAGGCGACTGTACAGTGCTAAAACAGCCTCCAATCGCTCTGAAACGCTCATTTTTGACATAAGCCACTTTTCACCTTTAATGAATGAAATTCCAGGTAAAAACTCCTTTGCCATGAAGAAGATCCAAATTCAACCAGTTCTGGCTAGTAAACCTGTTTGAAAGACCTTTTTTCAGTGAAATGCAGCTTAGTGCAAAAACAGGCTGCTCTCGCTCTGAAACGCTCATTTTTCACATAAGCCACTTTTCAGCGCTAAAACAGCCTCCAATCGCTCTGAAACGCTCATTTTTGACATAAGCCACTTTTCACCTTTAATGAATGAAATTCCAGGTAAAAACTCCTTTGCCATGAAGAAGATCCAAATTCATCCAGTTCAGGCTAGTAAACCTGTTTGAAAGACCTTTTTTCAGTGAAATGCAGCTTAGTGCAAAAACAGGCTGCTCTCGCTCTGAAACGCTCATTTTTCACATAAGCCACTTTTCAGCCTTAGGAGACTGTACAGTGCTAAAACAGCCTCCTATCGCTCTGAAACGCTCATTTTTGACATGACCCACTTTTCAGCCTTAATGAATTAAATTCCAGGTAAAAACTCCTTTGCCATGAAGAAGATCCAAATTCATCCAGTTCAGGCTAGTAAACCTGTTTGAAAGACCTTTTTTCAGTGAAATGCAGCTTAGTGCAAAAACAGGCTGCTCTCGCTCTGAAACGCTCATTTTTCACATAAGCCACTTTTCAGGGCTAAAACAGCCTCCAATCGCTCTGAAACGCTCATTTTTGACATAAGCCACTTTTCACCTTTAATGAATGAAATTCCAGGTAAAAACTCCTTTGCCATGAAGAAGATCCAAATTCAACCAGTTCAGGCTAGTAAACCTGTTTGAAAGACCTTTTTTCAGTGAAATGCAGCTTAGTGCAAAAACAGGCTGCTCTCGCTCTGAAACGCTCATTTTTCACATAAGCCACTTTTCAGCCTTATAGGCGACTGTACAGTGCAAAAACAGCCTCCTATCGCTCTGAAACGCTCATTTTTGACATAACCCACTTTTCAGCCTTAATGAATTAAATTCCAGGTAAAAACTCCTTTGCCATTAAGAAGATCCAAATTCAACAAGTTCAGGCTAGTAAACCTGTTTGAAAGACCTTTTTTCAGTGAAATGCAGCTTAGTGCAAAAACAGGCTGCTCTCACTCTGAAACGCTCATTTTTCACATAAGCCACTTTTCAGCCTTAGGCGACTGTACAGTGCTAAAACAGCCTCCAATCGCTCTGAAACGCTCATTTTTGACATAAGCCACTTTTCACCTTTAATGAATGAAATTCCAGGTAAAAACTCCTTTGCCATGAAGAAGATCCAAATTCAACCAGTTCAGGCTAGTAAACCTGTTTGAAAGACCTTTTTTCAGTGAAATGCAGCTTAGTGCAAAAACAGGCTGCTCTCGCTCTGAAACGCTCATTTTTCACATAAGCCACTTTTCAGCGCTAAAACAGCCTCCAATCGCTCTGAAACGCTCATTTTTGACATAAGCCACTTTTCAGCCTTAGGCGACTGTACAGTGCTAAAACAGCCTCCAATCGCTCTGAAACGCTCATTTTTGACATAAGCCACTTTTCACCTTTAATGAATGAAATTCCAGGTAAAAACTCCTTTGCCATGAAGAAGATCCAAATTCAACCAGTTCAGGCTAGTAAACCTGTTTGAAAGACCTTTTTTCAATGAAATGCAGCTTAGTGCAAAAACAGGCTGCTCTCGCTCTGAAACGCTCATTTTTCACATAAGCCACTTTTCAGCGCTAAAACAGCCTCCAATCGCTCTGAAACGCTCATTTTTGACATAAGCCACTTTTCAGCCTTAGGCGACTGTACAGTGCTAAAACAGCCTCCAATCGCTCTGAAACGCTCATTTTTGACATAAGCCACTTTTCACCTTTAATGAATGAAATTCCAGGTAAAAACTCCTTTGCCATGAAGAAGATCCAAATTCAACCAGTTCAGGCTAGTAAACCTGTTTGAAAGACCTTTTTTCAATGAAATGCAGCTTAGTGCAAAAACAGGCTGCTCTCGCTCTGAAACGCTCATTTTTCACATAAGCCACTTTTCAGCGCTAAAACAGCCTCCAATCGCTCTGAAACGCTCATTTTTGACATAAGCCACTTTTCACCTTTAATGAATGAAATTCCAGGTAAAAACTCCTTTGCCATGAAGAAGATCCAAATTCAACGAGTTCAGGCTAGTAAACCTGTTTGAAAGACCTTTTTTCAGTGAAATGCAGCTTAGTGCAAAAACAGGCTGCTCTCGCTCTGAAACGCTCATTTTTCATAAAAGCCACTTTTCAGCGCTAAAACAGCCTCCAATCGCTCTGAAACGCTCATTTTTCACATAAGCCACTTTTCAGCCTTAGGCGACTGTACAGTGCTAAAACAGCCTCCTATCGCTCTGAAACGCTCATTTTTGACATAACCCACTTTTCAGCCTTAATGAATTAAATTCCAGGTAAAAACTCCTTTGCCATGAAGAAGATCCAAATTCAACAAGTTCAGGCTAGTAAACCTGTTTGAAAGACCTTTTTTCAGTGAAATGCAGCTTAGTGCAAAAACAGGCTGCTCTCGCTCTGAAACGCTCATTTTTCACATAAGCCACTTTTCAGCGCTAAAACAGCCTCCAATCGCTCTGAAACGCTCATTTTTGACATAAGCCACTTTTCAGCCTTAGGCGACTGTACAGTGCTAAAACAGCCTCCAATCGCTCTGAAACGCTCATTTTTGACATAAGCCACTTTTCACCTTTAATGAATGAAATTCCAGGTAAAAACTCCTTTGCCATGAAGAAGATCCAAATTCAACCAGTTCAGGCTAGTAAACCTGTTTGAAAGACCTTTTTTCAGTGAAATGCAGCTTAGTGCAAAAACATGCTGCTGTCGCTCTGAAACGCTCATTTTTCACATAAGCCACTTTTCAGCCTTAGGCGACTGTACAGTGCTAAAACAGCCTCCTATCGCTCTGAAACGCTCATTTTTGACATAACCCACTTTTCAGCCTTAATGAATTAAATTCCAGGTAAAAACTCATTTGCCATGAAGAAGATCCAAATTCAACCAGTTCAGGCTAGTAAACCTGTTTGAAAGACCTTTTTTCAGTGAAATGCAGCTTAGTGCAAAAACAGGCTGCTCTCGCTCTGAAACGCTCATTTTTCACATAAGCCACTTTTCAGCGCTAAAACAGCCTCCAATCGCTCTGAAACGCTCATTTTTGACATAAGCCACTTTTCACCTTTAATGAATGAAATTCCAGGTAAAAACTCCTTTGCCATGAAGAAGATCCAAATTCAACGAGTTCAGGCTAGTAAACCTGTTTGAAAGACCTTTTTTCAGTGAAATGCAGCTTAGTGCAAAAACAGGCTGCTCTCGCTCTGAAACGCTCATTTTTCACAAAAGCCACTTTTCAGCGCTAAAACAGCCTCCAATCGCTCTGAAACGCTCATTTTTCACATAAGCCACTTTTCACCTTTAATGAATGAAATTCCAGGTAAAAACTCCTTTGCCATGAAGAAGATCCAAATTCAACCAGTTCAGGCTAGTAAACCTGTTTGAAAGACCTTTTTTCAATGAAATGCAGCTTAGTGCAAAAACAGGCTGCTCTCGCTCTGAAACGCTCATTTTTCACATAAGCCACTTTTCAGCGCTAAAACAGCCTCCAATCGCTCTGAAACGCTCATTTTTGACATAAGCCACTTTTCACCTTTAATGAATGAAATTCCAGGTAAAAACTCCTTTGCCATGAAGAAGATCCAAATTCAACGAGTTCAGGCTAGTAAACCTGTTTGAAAGACCTTTTTTCAGTGAAATGCAGCTTAGTGCAAAAACAGGCTGCTCTCGCTCTGAAACGCTCATTTTTCACAAAAGCCACTTTTCAGCGCTAAAACAGCCTCCAATCGCTCTGAAACGCTCATTTTTCACATAAGCCACTTTTCAGCCTTAGGCGACTGTACAGTGCTAAAACAGCCTCCTATCGCTCTGAAACGCTCATTTTTGACATAACCCACTTTTCAGCCTTAATGAATGAAATTCCAGGTAAAAACTCCTTTGCCATGAAGAAGATCCAAATTCAACCAGTTCAGGCTAGTAAACCTGTTTGAAAGACCTTTTTTCAGTGAAATGCAGCTTAGTGCAAAAACAGGCTGCTCTCGCTCTGAAACGCTCATTTTTCACATAAGCCACTTTTCAGCGCTAAAACAGCCTCCAATCGCTCTGAAACGCTCATTTTTGACATAAGCCACTTTTCAGCCTTAGGCGACTGTACAGTGCTAAAACAGCCTCCAATCGCTCTGAAACGCTCATTTTTGACATAAGCCACTTTTCAGCCTTAATGAATTAAATTCCAGGTAAAAACTCATTTGCCATGAAGAAGATCCAAATTCAACCAGTTCAGGCTAGTAAACCTGTTTGAAAGACCTTTTTTCAGTGAAATGCAGCTTAGTGCAAAAACAGGCTGCTCTCGCTCTGAAACGCTCATTTTTCACATAAGCCACTTTTCAGCCTTAGGCGACTGTACAGTGCAAAAACAGGCTGCTCTCGCTCTGAAACGCTCATTTTTGACATAAGCCACTTTTCACCTTTAATGAATGAAATTCCAGGTAAAAACTCCTTTGCCATGAAGAAGATCCAAATTCATCCAGTTCAGGCTAGTAAACCTGGTTGAAAGACCTTTTTTCAGTGAAATGCAGCTTAGTGCAAAAACAGGCTGCTCTCGCTCTGAAACGCTCATTTTTCACATAAGCCACTTTTCAGCCTTAGGCGACTGTACAGTGCAAAAACAGCCTCCTCTCGCTCTGAAACGCTCATTTTTCACATAAGCCACTTTTCAGCCTTAGGCGACTGTACAGTGCTAAAACAGCCTCCTATCGCTCTGAAACGCTCATTTTTGACATAACCCACTTTTCAGCCTTAATGAATTAAATTCCAGGTAAAAACTCCTTTGCCATGAAGAAGATCCAAATTCAACAAGTTCAGGCTAGTAAACCTGTTTGAAAGACCTTTTTTCAGTGAAATGCAGCTTAGTGCAAAAAACAGGCTGCTCTCGCTCTGAAACGCTCATTTTTCACATAAGCCACTTTTCAGCGCTAAAACAGCCTCCAATAGCTCTGAAACGCTCATTTTTGACATAAGCCACTTTTCAGCCTTAGGCGACTGTACAGTGCTAAAACAGCCTCCAATCGCTCTGAAACGCTCATTTTGACATAAGCCACTTTTCACCTTTAATGAATGAAATTCCAGGTAAAAACTCCTTTGCCATGAAGAAGATCCAAATTCAACCAGTTCAGGCTAGTAAACCTGTTTGAAAGACCTTTTTTCAGTGAAATGCAGCTTAGTGCAAAAACAGGCTGCTCTCGCTCTGAAACGCTCATTTTTGACATAAGCCACTTTTCAGCCTTAGGCGACTGTACAGTGCTAAAACAGCCTCCAATCGCTCTGAAACGCTCATTTTTGACATAAGCCACTTTTCACCTTTAATGAATGAAATTCCAGGTAAAAACTCCTTTGCCATGAAGAAGATCCAAATTCAACCAGTTCAGGCTAGTAAACCTGTTTGAAAGACCTTTTTTCAGTGAAATGCAGCTTAGTGCAAAAACAGGCTGCTCTCGCTCTGAAACGCTCATTTTTCACATAAGCCACTTTTCAGCCTTAGGCGACTGTACAGTGCTAAAACAGCCTCCAATCGCTCTGAAACGCTCATTTTTGACATAAGCCACTTTTCACCTTTAATGAATGAAATTCCAGGTAAAAACTCCTCTGCCATGAAGAAGATCCAAATTCAACCAGTTCAGGCTAGTAAACCTGTTTCAAAGACCTTTTTTCAGTGAAATGCAGCTTAGTGCAAAAACAGGCTGCTCTCGCTCTGAAACGCTCATTTTTCACATAAGCCACTTTTCAGCGCTAAAACAGCCTCCAATCGCTCTGAAACGCTCATTTTTGACATAAGCCACTTTTCAGCCTTAAAGAATGAAATTCCAGGTAAAAACTCCTTTGCCATGAAGAAGATCCAAATTCAACAAGTTCAGGCTAGTAAACCTGTTTGAAAGACCTTTTTTCAGTGAAATGCAGCTTAGTGCAAAAACAGGCTGCTCTCGCTCTGAAACGCTCATTTTTCACAAAAGCCACTTTTCAGCGCTAAAACAGCCTCCAATCGCTCTGAAACGCTCAGTTTTCACATAAGTCACTTTTCAGCCTTAGGCGACTGTACAGTGCTAAAACAGCCTCCTATCGCTCTGAAACGCTCATTTTTGACATAAGCCACTTTTCAGCCTTAATGAATTAAATTCCAGGTAAAAACACCTTTGCCATGAAGAAGATCCAAATTCAACCAGTTCAGGCTTGTAAACCTGTTTGAAAGACCTTTTTTCAGTGAAATGCAGCTTAGTGCAAAAACAGGCTGCTCTCGCTCTGAAACGCTCATTTTTCACATAAGCCACTTTTCAGCCTTAGGCGACTGTACAGTGCTAAAACAGCCTCCTATCGCTCTGAAACGCTCATTTTTGACATAACCCACTTTTCAGCCTTAATGAATGAAATTCCAGGTAAAAACTCCTTTGCCATGAAGAAGATCCAAATTCAACCAGTTCAGGCTAGTAAACCTGTTTCAAAGACCTTTTTTCAGTGAAATGCAGCTTAGTGCAAAAACAGGCTGCTCTCGCTCTGAAACGCTCATTTTTCACATAAGCCACTTTTCAGCGCTAAAACAGCCTCCAATCGCTCTGAAACGCTCATTTTTGACATAAGCCACTTTTCAGCCTTAAAGAATGAAATTCCAGGTAAAAACTCCTTTGCCATGAAGAAGATCCAAATTCAACAAGTTCAGGCTAGTAAACCTGTTTGAAAGACCTTTTTTCAGTGAAATGCAGCTTAGTGCAAAAACAGGCTGCTCTCGCTCTGAAACGCTCATTTTTCACATAAGCCACTTTTCAGCGCTAAAACAGCCTCCAATAGCTCTGAAACGCTCATTTTTGACATAAGCCACTTTTCAGCCTTAGGCGACTGTACAGTGCTAAAACAGCCTCCAATCGCTCTGAAACGCTCATTTTGACATAAGCCACTTTTCACCTTTAATGAATGAAATTCCAGGTAAAAACTCCTTTGCCATGAAGAAGATCCAAATTCATCCAGTTCAGGCTAGTAAACCTGTTTGAAAGACCTTTTTTCAGTGAAATGCAGCTTAGTGCAAAAACAGGCTGCTCTCGCTCTGAAACGCTCATTTTTCACATAAGCCACTTTTCAGGGCTAAAACAGCCTCCAATCGCTCTGAAACGCTCATTTTTGACATAAGCCACTTTTCACCTTTAATGAATGAAATTCCAGGTAAAAACTCCTTTGCCATGAAGAAGATCCAAATTCAACCAGTTCAGGCTAGTAAACCTGTTTGAAAGACCTTTTTTCAGTGAAATGCAGCTTAGTGCAAAAACAGGCTGCTCTCGCTCTGAAACGCTCATTTTTCACATAAGCCACTTTTCAGCGCTAAAACAGCCTCCAATCGCTCTGAAACGCTCAGTTTTCACATGAGCCACTTTTCAGCCTTAGGCGACAGTACAGTGCTAAAACAGCCTCCTATCGCTCTGAAACGCTCATTTTTGACATAACCCACTTTTCAGCCTTAATGAATGAAATTCCAGGTAAAAACTCCTTTGCCATGAAGAAGATCCAAATTCAACCAGTTCAGGCTAGTAAACCTGTTTGAAAGACCTTTTTTCAGTGAAATGCAGCTTAGTGCAAAAACAGGCTGCTCTCGCTCTGAAACGCTCATTTTTCACATAAGCCACTTTTCAGCGCTAAAACAGCCTCCAATCGCTCTGAAACGCTCATTTTTGACATAAGCCACTTTTCAGCCTTAAAGAATGAAATTCCAGGTAAAAACTCCTTTGCCATGAAGAAGATCCAAATTCAACAAGTTCAGGCTAGTAAACCTGTTTGAAAGACCTTTTTTCAGTGAAATGCGGCTTAGTGCAAAAACAGGCTGCTCTCGCTCTGAAACGCTCATTTTTCACATAAGCCACTTTTCAGCCTTAGGCGACTGTACAGTGCTAAAACAGCCTCCTATCGCTCTGAAACGCTCATTTTTGACATAACCCACTTTTCAGCCTTAATGAATGAAATTCCAGGTAAAAACTCCTTTGCCATGAAGAAGATCCAAATTCAACCAGTTCAGGCTAGTAAACCTGTTTGAAAGACCTTTTTTCAGTGAAATGCAGCTTAGTGCAAAAACAGGCTGCTCTCGCTCTGAAACGCTCATTTTTCACATAAGCCACTTTTCAGCGCTAAAACAGCCTCCAATCACTCTGAAACGCTCATTTTTGACATAAGCCACTTTTCACCTTTAATGAATGAAATTCCAGGTAAAAACTCCTTTGCCATGAAGAAGATCCAAATTCAACCAGTTCAGGCTAGTAAACCTGTTTGAAAGACCTTTTTTCAGTGAAATGCAGCTTAGTGCAAAAACAGGCTGCTCTCGCTCTGAAACGCTCATTTTTCACATAAGCCACTTTTCAGCCTTAAAGAATGAAATTCGAGGTAAAAACTCCTTTGCCATGAAGAAGATCCAAATTCAACAAGTTCAGGCTAGTAAACCTGTTTGAAAGACCTTTTTTCAGTGAAATGCAGCTTAGTGCAAAAACAGGCTGCTCTCGCTCTGAAACGCTCATTTTTCACATAAGCCACTTTTCAGCGCTAAAACAGCCTCCAATCGCTCTGAAACGCTCATTTTTGACATAAGCCACTTTTCAGCCTTAAAGAATGAAATTCCAGGTAAAAACTCCTTTGCCATGAAGAAGATCCAAATTCAACAAGTTCAGGCTAGTAAACCTGTTTGAAAGACCTTTTTTCAGTGAAATGCAGCTTAGTGCAAAAACAGGCTGCTCTCGCTCTGAAACGCTCATTTTTCACATAAGCCACTTTTCACCCTTAATGAATGAAATTCCAGGTAAAAACTCCTTTGCCGTGAAGAACATCCAAATTCAACCAGTTCAGGCTAGTAAACCTGTTTGAAAGACCTTTTTTCAGTGAAATGCAGCTTAGTGCAAAAACAGGCTGCTCTCGCTCTGAAACGCTCATTTTTCACATAAGCCACTTTTCAGCGCTAAAACAGCCTCCAATCGCTCTGAAACGCTCATTTTTGACATAAGCCACTTTTCACCTTTAATGAATGAAATTCCAGGTAAAAACTCCTTTGCCATGAAGAAGATCCAAATTCAACCAGTTCAGGCTAGTAAACCTGTTTGAAAGACCTTTTTTCAGTGAAATGCAGCTTAGTGCAAAAACAGGCTGCTCTCGCTCTGAAACGCTCATTTTTCACATAAGCCACTTTTCAGCCTTAGGCGACTGTACAGTGCTAAAACAGCCTCCAATCGCTCTGAAACGCTAATTTTTGACATAAGCCACTTTTCACCTTTAATGAATGAAATTCCAGGTAAAAACTCCTTTGCCATGAAGAAGATCCAAATTCAACCAGTTCAGGCTAGTAAACCTGTTTGAAAGACCTTTTTTCAGTGAAATGCAGCTTAGTGCAAAAACAGGCTGCTCTCGCTCTGAAACGCTCATTTTTCACATAAGCCACTTTTCAGCGCTAAAACAGCCTCCAATCGCTCTGAAACGCTCAGTTTTCACATGAGCCACTTTTCAGCCTTAGGCGACAGTACAGTGCTAAAACAGCCTCCTATCGCTCTGAAACGCTCATTTTTGACATAACCCACTTTTCAGCCTTAATGAATGAAATTCCAGGTAAAAACTCCTTTGCCATGAAGAAGATCCAAATTCAACCAGTTCAGGCTAGTAAACCTGTTTGAAAGACCTTTTTTCAGTGAAATGCAGCTTAGTGCAAAAACAGGCTGCTCTCGCTCTGAAACGCTCATTTTTCACATAAGCCACTTTTCAGCGCTAAAACAGCCTCCAATCGCTCTGAAACGCTCATTTTTGACATAAGCCACTTTTCAGCCTTAAAGAATGAAATTCCAGGTAAAAACTCCTTTGCCATGAAGAAGATCCAAATTCAACAAGTTCAGGCTAGTAAACCTGTTTGAAAGACCTTTTTTCAGTGAAATGCGGCTTAGTGCAAAAACAGGCTGCTCTCGCTCTGAAACGCTCATTTTTCACATAAGCCACTTTTCAGCCTTAGGCGACTGTACAGTGCTAAAACAGCCTCCTATCGCTCTGAAACGCTCATTTTTGACATAACCCACTTTTCAGCCTTAATGAATGAAATTCCAGGTAAAAACTCCTTTGCCATGAAGAAGATCCAAATTCAACCAGTTCAGGCTAGTAAACCTGTTTGAAAGACCTTTTTTCAGTGAAATGCAGCTTAGTGCAAAAACAGGCTGCTCTCGCTCTGAAACGCTCATTTTTCACATAAGCCACTTTTCAGCGCTAAAACAGCCTCCAATCACTCTGAAACGCTCATTTTTGACATAAGCCACTTTTCACCTTTAATGAATGAAATTCCAGGTAAAAACTCCTTTGCCATGAAGAAGATCCAAATTCAACCAGTTCAGGCTAGTAAACCTGTTTGAAAGACCTTTTTTCAGTGAAATGCAGCTTAGTGCAAAAACAGGCTGCTCTCGCTCTGAAACGCTCATTTTTCACATAAGCCACTTTTCAGCCTTAGGCGACTGTACAGTGCTAAAACAGCCTCCAATCGCTCTGAAACGCTAATTTTTGACATAAGCCACTTTTCACCTTTAATGAATGAAATTCCAGGTAAAAACTCCTTTGCCATGAAGAAGATCCAAATTCAACCAGTTCAGGCTAGTAAACCTGTTTGAAAGACCTTTTTTCAGTGAAATGCAGCTTAGTGCAAAAACAGGCTGCTCTCGCTCTGAAACGCTCATTTTTCACATAAGCCACTTTTCAGCGCTAAAACAGCCTCCAATCGCTCTGAAACGCTCATTTTTGACATAAGCCACTTTTCACCTTTAATGAATGAAATTCCAGGAAAAAACTCCTTTGCCATGAAGAAGATCCAAATTCAACCAGTTCAGGCTAGTAAACCTGTTTGAAAGACCTTTTTTCAGTGAAATGCAGCTTAGTGCAAAAACAGGCTGCTCTCGCTCTGAAACGCTCATTTTTCACATAAGCCACTTTTCAGCGCTAAAACAGCCTCCAATCGCTCTGAAACGCTCATTTTTCACATAAGCCACTTTTCACCTTTAATGAATGAAATTCCAGGTAAAAACTCCTTTGCCATGAAGAAGATCCAAATTCAACCAGTTCAGGCTAGTAAACCTGTTTGAAAGACCTTTTTTCAGTGAAATGCAGCTTAGTGCAAAAACAGGCTGCTCTCGCTCTGAAACGCTCATTTTTCACATAAGCCACTTTTCAGCCTTAGGAGACTGTACAGTGCTAAAACAGCCTCCTATCGCTCTGAAACGCTCATTTTTGACATAACCCACTTTTCAGCCTTAATGAATTAAATTCCAGGTAAAAACTCCTTTGCCATGAAGAAGATCCAAATTCAACCAGTTCAGGCTAGTAAACCTGTTTGAAAGACCTTTTTTCAGTGAAATGCAGCTTAGTGCAAAAACAGGCTGCTCTCGCTCTGAAACGCTCATTTTTCACATAAGCCACTTTTCAGCGCTAAAACAGCCTCCAATCGCTCTGAAACGCTCATTTTTGACATAAGCCACTTTTCACCTTTAATGAATGAAATTCCAGGTAAAAACTCCTTTGCCATGAAGAAGATCCAAATTCAACCAGTTCAGGCTAGTAAACCTGTTTGAAAGACCTTTTTTCAGTGAAATGCAGCTTAGTGCAAAAACAGGCTGCTCTCGCTCTGAAACGCTCATTTTTCACATAAGCCACTTTTCAGCGCTAAAACAGCCTCCAATCGCTCTGAAACGCTCATTTTTGACATAAGCCACTTTTCACCTTTAATGAATGAAATTCCAGGTAAAAACTCCTTTGCCATGAAGAAGATCCAAATTCAACCAGTTCAGGCTAGTAAACCTGTTTGAAAGACCTTTTTTCAGTGAAATGCAGCTTAGTGCAAAAACAGGCTGCTCTCGCTCTGAAACGCTCATTTTTCACATAAGCCACTTTTCAGCCTTAGGAGACTGTACAGTGCTAAAACAGCCTCCTATCGCTCTGAAACGCTCATTTTTGACATAACCCACTTTTCAGCCTTAATGAATTAAATTCCAGGTAAAAACTCCTTTGCCATGAAGAAGATCCAAATTCAACCAGTTCAGGCTAGTAAACCTGTTTGAAAGACCTTTTTTCAGTGAAATGCAGCTTAGTGCAAAAACAGGCTGCTCTCGCTCTGAAACGCTCATTTTTCACATAAGCCACTTTTCAGCGCTAAAACAGCCTCCAATCGCTCTGAAACGCTCATTTTTCACATAAGCCACTTTTCACCTTTAATGAATGAAATTCCAGGAAAAAACTCCTTTGCCATGAAGAAGATCCAAATTCAACCAGTTCAGGCTAGTAAACCTGTTTGAAAGACCTTTTTTCAGTGAAATGCAGCTTAGTGCAAAAACAGGCTGCTCTCGCTCTGAAACGCTCATTTTTCACATAAGCCACTTTTCAGCCTTAGGAGACTGTACAGTGCTAAAACAGCCTCCTATCGCTCTGAAACGCTCATTTTTGACATAACCCACTTTTCAGCCTTAATGAATTAAATTCCAGGTAAAAACTCCTTTGCCATGAAGAAGATCCAAATTCAACCAGTTCAGGCTAGTAAACCTGTTTGAAAGACCTTTTTTCAGTGAAATGCAGCTTAGTGCAAAAACAGGCTGCTCTCGCTCTGAAACGCTCATTTTTCACATAAGCCACTTTTCAGCCTTAGGCGACTGTACAGTGCTAAAACAGCCTCCAATCGCTCTGAAACGCTCATTTTTGACATAAGCCACTTTTCACCTTTAATGAATGAAATTCCAGGTAAAAACTCCTTTGCCATGAAGAAGATCCAAATTCAACCAGTTCAGGCTAGTAAACCTGTTTGAAAGACCTTTTTTCAGTGAAATGCAGCTTAGTGCAAAAACAGGCTGCTCTCGCTCTGAAACGCTCATTTTTCACATAAGCCACTTTTCAGCGCTAAAACAGCCTCCAATCGCTCTGAAACGCTCATTTTTGACATAAGCCACTTTTCAGCCTTAAAGAATGAAATTCCAGGTAAAAACTCCTTTGCCATGAAGAAGATCCAAATTCAACAAGTTCAGGCTAGTAAACCTGTTTGAAAGACCTTTTTTCAGTGAAATGCAGCTTAGTGCAAAAACAGGCTGCTCTCGCTCTGAAACGCTCATTTTTCACATAAGCCACTTTTCACCCTTAATGAATGAAATTCCAGGTAAAAACTCCTTTGCCGTGAAGAACATCCAAATTCAACCAGTTCAGGCTAGTAAACCTGTTTGAAAGACCTTTTTTCAGTGAAATGCAGCTTAGTGCAAAAACAGGCTGCTCTCGCTCTGAAACGCTCATTTTTCACATAAGCCACTTTTCAGCGCTAAAACAGCCTCCAATCGCTCTGAAACGCTCATTTTTGACATAAGCCACTTTTCACCTTTAATGAATGAAATTCCAGGTAAAAACTCCTTTGCCATGAAGAAGATCCAAATTCAACCAGTTCAGGCTAGTAAACCTGTTTGAAAGACCTTTTTTCAGTGAAATGCAGCTTAGTGCAAAAACAGGCTGCTCTCGCTCTGAAACGCTCATTTTTCACATAAGCCACTTTTCAGCCTTAGGCGACTGTACAGTGCTAAAACAGCCTCCAATCGCTCTGAAACGCTCATTTTTGACATAAGCCACTTTTCACCTTTAATGAATGAAATTCCAGGTAAAAACTCCTTTGCCATGAAGAAGATCCAAATTCAACCAGTTCAGGCTAGTAAACCTGTTTGAAAGACCTTTTTTCAGTGAAATGCAGCTTAGTGCAAAAACAGGCTGCTCTCGCTCTGAAACGCTCATTTTTCACATAAGCCACTTTTCAGCGCTAAAACAGCCTCCAATCGCTCTGAAACGCTCATTTTTGACATAAGCCACTTTTCACCTTTAATGAATGAAATTCCAGGAAAAAACTCCTTTGCCATGAAGAAGATCCAAATTCAACCAGTTCAGGCTAGTAAACCTGTTTGAAAGACCTTTTTTCAGTGAAATGCAGCTTAGTGCAAAAACAGGCTGCTCTCGCTCTGAAACGCTCATTTTTCACATAAGCCACTTTTCAGCGCTAAAACAGCCTCCAATCGCTCTGAAACGCTCATTTTTCACATAAGCCACTTTTCACCTTTAATGAATGAAATTCCAGGTAAAAACTCCTTTGCCATGAAGAAGATCCAAATTCAACCAGTTCAGGCTAGTAAACCTGTTTGAAAGACCTTTTTTCAGTGAAATGCAGCTTAGTGCAAAAACAGGCTGCTCTCGCTCTGAAACGCTCATTTTTCACATAAGCCACTTTTCAGCCTTAGGAGACTGTACAGTGCTAAAACAGCCTCCTATCGCTCTGAAACGCTCATTTTTGACATAACCCACTTTTCAGCCTTAATGAATTAAATTCCAGGTAAAAACTCCTTTGCCATGAAGAAGATCCAAATTCAACCAGTTCAGGCTAGTAAACCTGTTTGAAAGACCTTTTTTCAGTGAAATGCAGCTTAGTGCAAAAACAGGCTGCTCTCGCTCTGAAACGCTCATTTTTCACATAAGCCACTTTTCAGCGCTAAAACAGCCTCCAATCGCTCTGAAACGCTCATTTTTGACATAAGCCACTTTTCACCTTTAATGAATGAAATTCCAGGAAAAAACTCCTTTGCCATGAAGAAGATCCAAATTCAACCAGTTCAGGCTAGTAAACCTGTTTGAAAGACCTTTTTTCAGTGAAATGCAGCTTAGTGCAAAAACAGGCTGCTCTCGCTCTGAAACGCTCATTTTTCACATAAGCCACTTTTCAGCCTTAGGAGACTGTACAGTGCTAAAACAGCCTCCTATCGCTCTGAAACGCTCATTTTTGACATAACCCACTTTTCAGCCTTAATGAATTAAATTCCAGGTAAAAACTCCTTTGCCATGAAGAAGATCCAAATTCAACAAGATCAGGCTAGTAAACCTGTTTGAAAGACCTTTTTTCAGTGAAATACAGCTTAGTGCAAAAACAGGCTGCTCTCGCTCTGAAACGCTCATTTTTCACATAAGCCACTTTTCAGCGCTAAAACAGCCTCCAATCGCTCTGAAACGCTCATTTTTGACATAAGCCACTTTTCAGCCTTATAGGCGACTGTACAGTGCAAAAACAGCCTCCTCTCGCTCTGAAACGCTCATTTTTCACATAAGCCACTTTTCAGCCTTAGGCGACTGTACAGTGCTAAAACAGCCTCCAATCGCTCTGAAACGCTCATTTTTGACATAAGCCACTTTTCAGCCTTATAGGCGACTGCACAGTGCAAAAACAGCCTCCTCTCGCTCTGAAACGCTCATTTTTCACATAAGCCACTTTTCAGCCTTAGGCGACTGTACAGTGCTAAAACAGCCTGCTATCGCTCTGAAACGCTCATTTTTGACATAACCCACTTTTCAGCCTTAATGAATTAAATTCCAGGTAAAAACTCATTTGCCATGAAGAAGATCCAAATTCAACCAGTTCAGGCTAGTAAACCTGTTTGAAAGACCTTTTTTCAGTGAAATGCAGCTTAGTGCAAAAACAGGCTGCTCTCGCTCTGAAACGCTCATTTTTCACAAAAGCCACTTTTCAGCGCTAAAACAGCCTCCAATCGCTCTGAAACGCTCATTTTTGACATAAGCCACTTTTCACCTTTAATGAATGAAATTCCAGGAAAAAACTCCTTTGCCATGAAGAAGATCCAAATTCAACCAGTTCAGGCTAGTAAACCTGTTTGAAAGACCTTTTTTCAGTGAAATGCAGCTTAGTGCAAAAACAGGCTGCTCTCGCTCTGAAACGCTCATTTTTCACATAAGCCACTTTTCAGCGCTAAAACAGCCTCCAATCGCTCTGAAACGCTCATTTTTCACATAAGCCACTTTTCACCTTTAATGAATGAAATTCCAGGTAAAAACTCCTTTGCCATGAAGAAGATCCAAATTCAACCAGTTCAGGCTAGTAAACCTGTTTGAAAGACCTTTTTTCAGTGAAATGCAGCTTAGTGCAAAAACAGGCTGCTCTCGCTCTGAAACGCTCATTTTTCACATAAGCCACTTTTCAGCCTTAGGAGACTGTACAGTGCTAAAACAGCCTCCTATCGCTCTGAAACGCTCATTTTTGACATAACCCACTTTTCAGCCTTAATGAATTAAATTCCAGGTAAAAACTCCTTTGCCATGAAGAAGATCCAAATTCAACCAGTTCAGGCTAGTAAACCTGTTTGAAAGACCTTTTTTCAGTGAAATGCAGCTTAGTGCAAAAACAGGCTGCTCTCGCTCTGAAACGCTCATTTTTCACATAAGCCACTTTTCAGCCTTAGGCGACTGTACAGTGCTAAAACAGCCTCCAATCGCTCTGAAACGCTCATTTTTGACATAAGCCACTTTTCACCTTTAATGAATGAAATTCCAGGTAAAAACTCCTTTGCCATGAAGAAGATCCAAATTCAACCAGTTCAGGCTAGTAAACCTGTTTGAAAGACCTTTTTTCAGTGAAATGCAGCTTAGTGCAAAAACAGGCTGCTCTCGCTCTGAAACGCTCATTTTTCACATAAGCCACTTTTCAGCCTTAGGAGACTGTACAGTGCTAAAACAGCCTCCTATCGCTCTGAAACGCTCATTTTTGACATAACCCACTTTTCAGCCTTAATGAATTAAATTCCAGGTAAAAACTCCTTTGCCATGAAGAAGATCCAAATTCAACCAGTTCAGGCTAGTAAACCTGTTTGAAAGACCTTTTTTCAGTGAAATGCAGCTTAGTGCAAAAACAGGCTGCTCTCGCTCTGAAACGCTCATTTTTCACATAAGCCACTTTTCAGCGCTAAAACAGCCTCCAATCGCTCTGAAACGCTCATTTTTGACATAAGCCACTTTTCACCTTTAATGAATGAAATTCCAGGTAAAAACTCCTTTGCCATGAAGAAGATCCAAATTCAACCAGTTCAGGCTAGTAAACCTGTTTGAAAGACCTTTTTTCAGTGAAATGCAGCTTAGTGCAAAAACAGGCTGCTCTCGCTCTGAAACGCTCATTTTTCACATAAGCCACTTTTCAGCCTTAGGAGACTGTACAGTGCTAAAACAGCCTCCTATCGCTCTGAAACGCTCATTTTTGACATAACCCACTTTTCAGCCTTAATGAATTAAATTCCAGGTAAAAACTCCTTTGCCATGAAGAAGATCCAAATTCAACCAGTTCAGGCTAGTAAACCTGTTTGAAAGACCTTTTTTCAGTGAAATGCAGCTTAGTGCAAAAACAGGCTGCTCTCGCTCTGAAACGCTCATTTTTCACATAAGCCACTTTTCAGCCTTAGGCGACTGTACAGTGCTAAAACAGCCTCCAATCGCTCTGAAACGCTCATTTTTGACATAAGCCACTTTTCACCTTTAATGAATGAAATTCCAGGTAAAAACTCCTTTGCCATGAAGAAGATCCAAATTCAACCAGTTCAGGCTAGTAAACCTGTTCGAAAGACCTTTTTTCAGTGAAATGCAGCTTAGTGCAAAAACAGGCTGCTCTCGCTCTGAAACGCTCATTTTTCACATAAGCCACTTTTCAGCCTTAGGAGACTGTACAGTGCTAAAACAGCCTCCTGTCGCTCTGAAACGCTCATTTTTGACATAACCCACTTTTCAGCCTTAATGAATTAAATTCCAGGTAAAAACTCCTTTGCCATGAAGAAGATCCAAATTCAACAAGATCAGGCTAGTAAACCTGTTTGAAAGACCTTTTTTCAGTGAAATGCAGCTTAGTGCAAAAACAGGCTGCTCTCGCTCTGAAACGCTCATTTTTCACATAAGCCACTTTTCAGCGCTAAAACAGCCTCCAATCGCTCTGAAACGCTCATTTTTGACATAAGCCACTTTTCAGCCTTATAGGCGACTGTACAGTGCAAAAACAGCCTCCTCTCGCTCTGAAACGCTCATTTTTCACATAAGCCACTTTTCAGCCTTAGGCGACTGTACAGTGCTAAAACAGCCTCCAATCGCTCTGAAACGCTCATTTTTGACATAAGCCACTTTTCAGCCTTATAGGCGACTGCACAGTGCAAAAACAGCCTCCTCTCGCTCTGAAACGCTCATTTTTCACATAAGCCACTTTTCAGCCTTAGGCGACTGTACAGTGCTAAAACAGCCTGCTATCGCTCTGAAACGCTCATTTTTGACATAACCCACTTTTCAGCCTTAATGAATTAAATTCCAGGTAAAAACTCATTTGCCATGAAGAAGATCCAAATTCAACCAGTTCAGGCTAGTAAACCTGTTTGAAAGACCTTTTTTCAGTGAAATGCAGCTTAGTGCAAAAACAGGCTGCTCTCGCTCTGAAACGCTCATTTTTCACATAAGCCACTTTTCACCCTTAATGAATGAAATTCCAGGTAAAAACTCCTTTGCCGTGAAGAAGATCCAAATTCAACCAGTTCAGGCTAGTAAACCTGTTTGAAAGACCTTTTTTCAGTGAAATGCAGCTTAGTGCAAAAACAGGCTGCTCTCGCTCTGAAACGCTCATTTTTCACATAAGCCACTTTTCAGCGCTAAAACAGCCTCCAATCGCTCTGAAACGCTCATTTTTGACATAAGCCACTTTTCACCTTTAATGAATGAAATTCCAGGTAAAAACTCCTTTGCCATGAAGAAGATCCAAATTAAACCAGTTCAGGCTAGTAAACTTGTTTGAAAGACCTTTTTTCAGTGAAATGCAGCTTAGTGCAAAAACAGGCTGCTCTCGCTCTGAAACGCTCATTTTTCACATAAGCCACTTTTCAGCCTTAGGAGACTGTACAGTGCTAAAACAGCCTCCTATCGCTCTGAAACGCTCATTTTTGACATAACCCACTTTTCAGCCTTAATGAATTAAATTCCAGGTAAAAACTCCTTTGCCATGAAGAAGATCCAAATTCAACCAGTTCAGGCTAGTAAACCTGGTTGAAAGACCTTTTTTCAGTGAAATGCAGCTTAGTGCCAAAACAGGCTGCTCTCGCTCTGAAACGCTCATTTTTCACATAAGCCACTTTTCACCTTTAATGAATGAAATTCCAGGTAAAAACTCCTTTGCCATGAAGAAGATCCAAATTCAACCAGTTCAGGCTAGTAAACCTGTTTGAAAGACCTTTTTTCAGTGAAATGCAGCTTAGTGCAAAAACAGGCTGCTCTCGCTCTGAAACGCTCATTTTTCACATAAGCCACTTTTCAGCGCTAAAACAGCCTCCAATCGCTCTGAAACGCTCATTTTTGACATAAGCCACTTTTCACCTTTAATGAATGAAATTCCAGGAAAAAACTCCTTTGCCATGAAGAAGATCCAAATTCAACCAGTTCAGGCTAGTAAACCTGTTTGAAAGACCTTTTTTCAGTGAAATGCAGCTTAGTGCAAAAACAGGCTGCTCTCGCTCTGAAACGCTCATTTTTCACATAAGCCACTTTTCAGCGCTAAAACAGCCTCCAATCGCTCTGAAACGCTCATTTTTGACATAAGCCACTTTTCAGCCTTAAAGAATGAAATTCCAGGTAAAAACTCCTTTGCCATGAAGAAGATCCAAATTCAACAAGTTCAGGCTAGTAAACCTGTTTGAAAGACCTTTTTTCAGTGAAATGCAGCTTAGTGCAAAAACAGGCTGCTCTCGCTCTGAAACGCTCATTTTTCACATAAGCCACTTTTCACCCTTAATGAATGAAATTCCAGGTAAAAACTCCTTTGCCGTGAAGAAGATCCAAATTCAACCAGTTCAGGCTAGTAAACCTGTTTGAAAGACCTTTTTTCAGTGAAATGCAGCTTAGTGCAAAAACAGGCTGCTCTCGCTCTGAAACGCTCATTTTTCACATAAGCCACTTTTCAGCGCTAAAACAGCCTCCAATCACTCTGAAACGCTCATTTTTGACATAAGCCACTTTTCACCTTTAATGAATGAAATTCCAGGTAAAAACTCCTTTGCCATGAAGAAGATCCAAATTCAACCAGTTCAGGCTAGTAAACCTGTTTGAAAGACCTTTTTTCAGTGAAATGCAGCTTAGTGCAAAAACAGGCTGCTCTCGCTCTGAAACGCTCATTTTTCACATAAGCCACTTTTCAGCCTTAGGAGACTGTACAGTGCTAAAACAGCCTCCTATCGCTCTGAAACGCTCATTTTTGACAAAACCCACTTTTCAGCCTTAATGAATTAAATTCCAGGTAAAAACTCCTTTGCCATGAAGAAGATCCAAATTCAACAAGTTCAGGCTAGTAAACCTGTTTGAAAGACCTTTTTTCAGTGAAATGCAGCTTAGTGCAAAAACAGGCTGCTCTCGCTCTGAAACGCTCATTTTTCACATAAGCCACTTTTCAGCCTTAGGCGACTGTACAGTGCTAAAACAGCCTCCAATCGCTCTGAAACGCTCATTTTTGACATAAGCCACTTTTCACCTTTAATGAATGAAATTCCAGGTAAAAACTCCTTTGCCATGAAGAAGATCCAAATTAAACCAGTTCAGGCTAGTAAACTTGTTTGAAAGACCTTTTTTCAGTGAAATGCAGCTTAGTGCAAAAACAGGCTGCTCTCGCTCTGAAACGCTCATTTTTCACATAAGCCACTTTTCAGCCTTAGGAGACTGTACAGTGCTAAAACAGCCTCCTATCGCTCTGAAACGCTCATTTTTGACATAACCCACTTTTCAGCCTTAATGAATTAAATTCCAGGTAAAAACTCCTTTGCCATGAAGAAGATCCAAATTCATCCAGTTCAGGCTAGTAAACCTGTTTGAAAGACCTTTTTTCAGTGAAATGCAGCTTAGTGCAAAAACAGGCTGCTCTCGCTCTGAAACGCTCATTTTTCACATAAGCCACTTTTCAGGGCTAAAACAGCCTCCAATCGCTCTGAAACGCTCATTTTTGACATAAGCCACTTTTCACCTTTAATGAATGAAATTCCAGGTAAAAACTCCTTTGCCATGAAGAAGATCCAAATTCAACCAGTTCAGGCTAGTAAACCTGTTTGAAAGACCTTTTTTCAGTGAAATGCAGCTTAGTGCAAAAACAGGCTGCTCTCGCTCTGAAACGCTCATTTTTCACATAAGCCACTTTTCACCTTTAATGAATGAAATTCCAGGTAAAAACTCCTCTGCCATGAAGAAGATCCAAATTCAACCAGTTCAGGCTAGTAAACCTGTTTGAAAGACCTTTTTTCAGTGAAATGCAGCTTAGTGCAAAAACAGGCTGCTCTCGCTCTGAAACGCTCATTTTTCACATAAGCCACTTTTCAGCGCTAAAACAGCCTCCAATCGCTCTGAAACGCTCATTTTTGACATAAGCCACTTTTCAGCCTTAAAGAATGAAATTCCAGGTAAAAACTCCTTTGCCATGAAGAAGATCCAAATTCAACAAGTTCAGGCTAGTAAACCTGTTTGAAAGACCTTTTTTCAGTGAAATGCAGCTTAGTGCAAAAACAGGCTGCTCTCGCTCTGAAACGCTCATTTTTCACATAAGCCACTTTTCACCCTTAATGAATGAAATTCCAGGTAAAAACTCCTTTGCCGTGAAGAAGATCCAAATTCAACCAGTTCAGGCTAGTAAACCTGTTTGAAAGACCTTTTTTCAGTGAAATGCAGCTTAGTGCAAAAACAGGCTGCTCTCGCTCTGAAACGCTCATTTTTCACATAAGCCACTTTTCAGCGCTAAAACAGCCTCCAATCGCTCTGAAACGCTCATTTTTGACATAAGCCACTTTTCACCTTTAATGAATGAAATTCCAGGTAAAAACTCCTTTGCCATGAAGAAGATCCAAATTAAACCAGTTCAGGCTAGTAAACTTGTTTGAAAGACCTTTTTTCAGTGAAATGCAGCTTAGTGCAAAAACAGGCTGCTCTCGCTCTGAAACGCTCATTTTTCACATAAGCCACTTTTCAGCCTTAGGAGACTGTACAGTGCTAAAACAGCCTCCTATCGCTCTGAAACGCTCATTTTTGACATAACCCACTTTTCAGCCTTAATGAATTAAATTCCAGGTAAAAACTCCTTTGCCATGAAGAAGATCCAAATTCATCCAGTTCAGGCTAGTAAACCTGTTTGAAAGACCTTTTTTCAGTGAAATGCAGCTTAGTGCAAAAACAGGCTGCTCTCGCTCTGAAACGCTCATTTTTCACATAAGCCACTTTTCAGGGCTAAAACAGCCTCCAATCGCTCTGAAACGCTCATTTTTGACATAAGCCACTTTTCACCTTTAATGAATGAAATTCCAGGTAAAAACTCCTTTGCCATGAAGAAGATCCAAATTCAACCAGTTCAGGCTAGTAAACCTGTTTGAAAGACCTTTTTACAGTGAAATGCAGCTTAGTGCAAAAACAGGCTGCTCTCGCTCTGAAACGCTCATTTTTCACATAAGCCACTTTTCAGCGCTAAAACAGCCTCCAATCGCTCTGAAACGCTCAGTTTTCACATAAGCCACTTTTCAGCCTTAGGCGACAGTACAGTGCTAAAACAGCCTCCTATCGCTCTGAAACGCTCATTTTTGACATAACCCACTTTTCAGCCTTAATGAATGAAATTCCAGGTAAAAACTCCTTTGCCATGAAGAAGATCCAAATTCAACCAGTTCAGGCTAGTAAACCTGTTTGAAAGACCTTTTTTCAGTGAAATGCAGCTTAGTGCAAAAACAGGCTGCTCTCGCTCTGAAACGCTCATTTTTCACATAAGCCACTTTTCAGCGCTAAAACAGCCTCCAATCACTCTGAAACGCTCATTTTTGACATAAGCCACTTTTCACCTTTAATGAATGAAATTCCAGGTAAAAACTCCTTTGCCATGAAGAAGATCCAAATTCAACCAGTTCAGGCTAGTAAACCTGTTTGAAAGACCTTTTTTCAGTGAAATGCAGCTTAGTGCAAAAACAGGCTGCTCTCGCTCTGAAACGCTCATTTTTCACATAAGCCACTTTTCAGCCTTAGGAGACTGTACAGTGCTAAAACAGCCTCCTATCGCTCTGAAACGCTCATTTTTGACAAAACCCACTTTTCAGCCTTAATGAATTAAATTCCAGGTAAAAACTCCTTTGCCATGAAGAAGATCCAAATTCAACAAGTTCAGGCTAGTAAACCTGTTTGAAAGACCTTTTTTCAGTGAAATGCAGCTTAGTGCAAAAACAGGCTGCTCTCGCTCTGAAACGCTCATTTTTCACATAAGCCACTTTTCAGCCTTAGGCGACTGTACAGTGCTAAAACAGCCTCCAATCGCTCTGAAACGCTCATTTTTGACATAAGCCACTTTTCACCTTTAATGAATGAAATTCCAGGTAAAAACTCCTCTGCCATGAAGAAGATCCAAATTCAACCAGTTCAGGCTAGTAAACCTGTTTGAAAGACCTTTTTTCAGTGAAATGCAGCTTAGTGCAAAAACAGGCTGCTCTCGCTCTGAAACGCTCATTTTTCACATAAGCCACTTTTCAGCGCTAAAACAGCCTCCAATCGCTCTGAAACGCTCATTTTTGACATAAGCCACTTTTCAGCCTTAAAGAATGAAATTCCAGGTAAAAACTCCTTTGCCATGAAGAAGATCCAAATTCAACAAGTTCAGGCTAGTAAACCTGTTTGAAAGACCTTTTTTCAGTGAAATGCAGCTTAGTGCAAAAACAGGCTGCTCTCGCTCTGAAACGCTCATTTTTCACATAAGCCACTTTTCACCCTTAATGAATGAAATTCCAGGTAAAAACTCCTTTGCCGTGAAGAAGATCCAAATTCAACCAGTTCAGGCTAGTAAACCTGTTTGAAAGACCTTTTTTCAGTGAAATGCAGCTTAGTGCAAAAACAGGCTGCTCTCGCTCTGAAACGCTCATTTTTCACATAAGCCACTTTTCAGCGCTAAAACAGCCTCCAATCGCTCTGAAACGCTCATTTTTGACATAAGCCACTTTTCACCTTTAATGAATGAAATTCCAGGTAAAAACTCCTTTGCCATGAAGAAGATCCAAATTAAACCAGTTCAGGCTAGTAAACTTGTTTGAAAGACCTTTTTTCAGTGAAATGCAGCTTAGTGCAAAAACAGGCTGCTCTCGCTCTGAAACGCTCATTTTTCACATAAGCCACTTTTCAGCCTTAGGAGACTGTACAGTGCTAAAACAGCCTCCTATCGCTCTGAAACGCTCATTTTTGACATAACCCACTTTTCAGCCTTAATGAATTAAATTCCAGGTAAAAACTCCTTTGCCATGAAGAAGATCCAAATTCATCCAGTTCAGGCTAGTAAACCTGTTTGAAAGACCTTTTTTCAGTGAAATGCAGCTTAGTGCAAAAACAGGCTGCTCTCGCTCTGAAACGCTCATTTTTCACATAAGCCACTTTTCAGGGCTAAAACAGCCTCCAATCGCTCTGAAACGCTCATTTTTGACATAAGCCACTTTTCACCTTTAATGAATGAAATTCCAGGTAAAAACTCCTTTGCCATGAAGAAGATCCAAATTCAACCAGTTCAGGCTAGTAAACCTGTTTGAAAGACCTTTTTTCAGTGAAATGCAGCTTAGTGCAAAAACAGGCTGCTCTCGCTCTGAAACGCTCATTTTTCACATAAGCCACTTTTCAGCGCTAAAACAGCCTCCAATCGCTCTGAAACGCTCAGTTTTCACATAAGCCACTTTTCAGCCTTAGGCGACAGTACAGTGCTAAAACAGCCTCCTATCGCTCTGAAACGCTCATTTTTGACATAACCCACTTTTCAGCCTTAATGAATGAAATTCCAGGTAAAAACTCCTTTGCCATGAAGAAGATCCAAATTCAACCAGTTCAGGCTAGTAAACCTGTTTGAAAGACCTTTTTTCAGTGAAATGCAGCTTAGTGCAAAAACAGGCTGCTCTCGCTCTGAAACGCTCATTTTTCACATAAGCCACTTTTCAGCGCTAAAACAGCCTCCAATCACTCTGAAACGCTCATTTTTGACATAAGCCACTTTTCACCTTTAATGAATGAAATTCCAGGTAAAAACTCCTTTGCCATGAAGAAGATCCAAATTCAACCAGTTCAGGCTAGTAAACCTGTTTGAAAGACCTTTTTTCAGTGAAATGCAGCTTAGTGCAAAAACAGGCTGCTCTCGCTCTGAAACGCTCATTTTTCACATAAGCCACTTTTCAGCCTTAAAGAATGAAATTCCAGGTAAAAACTCCTTTGCCATGAAGAAGATCCAAATTCAACCAGTTCAGGCTAGTAAACCTGTTTGAAAGACCTTTTTTCAGTGAAATGCAGCTTAGTGCAAAAACAGGCTGCTCTCGCTCTGAAACGCTCATTTTTCACATGAGCCACTTTTCAGCCTTAGGCGACTGTACAGTGCTAAAACAGCCTCCAATCGCTCTGAAACGCTCATTTTTGACATAAGCCACTTTTCACCTTTAATGAATGAAATTCCAGGTAAAAACTCCTTTGCCATGAAGAAGATCCAAATTCAACCAGTTCAGGCTAGTAAACCTGTTTGAAAGACCTTTTTTCAGTGAAATGCAGCTTAGTGCAAAAACAGGCTGCTCTCGCTCTGAAACGCTCATTTTTCACATAAGCCACTTTTCAGCGCTAAAACAGCCTCCAATCGCTCTGAAACGCTCATTTTTGACATAAGCCACTTTTCACCTTTAATGAATGAAATTCCAGGAAAAAACTCCTTTGCCATGAAGAAGATCCAAATTCAACCAGTTCAGGCTAGTAAACCTGTTTGAAAGACCTTTTTTCAGTGAAATGCAGCTTAGTGCAAAAACAGGCTGCTCTCGCTCTGAAACGCTCATTTTTCACATAAGCCACTTTTCAGCGCTAAAACAGCCTCCAATCGCTCTGAAACGCTCATTTTTGACATAAGCCACTTTTCACGTTTAATGAATGAAATTCCAGGTAAAAACTCCTTTGCCATGAAGAAGATCCAAATTCAACCAGTTCAGGCTAGTAAACCTGTTTGAAAGACCTTTTTTCAGTGAAATGCAGCTTAGTGCAAAAACAGGCTGCTCTCGCTCTGAAACGCTCATTTTTCACATAAGCCACTTTTCAGCCTTAGGAGACTGTACAGTGCTAAAACAGCCTCCTATCGCTCTGAAACGCTCATTTTTGACAAAACCCACTTTTCAGCCTTAATGAATTAAATTCCAGGTAAAAACTCCTTTGCCATGAAGAAGATCCAAATTCAACAAGTTCAGGCTAGTAAACCTGTTTGAAAGACCTTTTTTCAGTGAAATGCAGCTTAGTGCAAAAACAGGCTGCTCTCGCTCTGAAACGCTCATTTTTCACATAAGCCACTTTTCAGCCTTAAAGAATGAAATTCCAGGTAAAAACTCCTTTGCCATGAAGAAGATCCAAATTCAACCAGTTCAGGCTAGTAAACCTGTTTGAAAGACCTTTTTTCAGTGAAATGCAGCTTAGTGCAAAAACAGGCTGCTCTCGCTCTGAAACGCTCATTTTTCACATAAGCCACTTTTCAGCCTTAGGCGACTGTACAGTGCTAAAACAGCCTCCAATCGCTCTGAAACGCTCATTTTTGACATAAGCCACTTTTCACCTTTAATGAATGAAATTCCAGGTAAAAACTCCTTTGCCATGAAGAAGATCCAAATTCAACCAGTTCAGGCTAGTAAACCTGTTTGAAAGACCTTTTTTCAGTGAAATGCAGCTTAGTGCAAAAACAGGCTGCTCTCGCTCTGAAACGCTCATTTTTCACATAAGCCACTTTTCAGCGCTAAAACAGCCTCCAATCGCTCTGAAACGCTCATTTTTGACATAAGCCACTTTTCACCTTTAATGAATGAAATTCCAGGAAAAAACTCCTTTGCCATGAAGAAGATCCAAATTCAACCAGTTCAGGCTAGTAAACCTGTTTGAAAGACCTTTTTTCAGTGAAATGCAGCTTAGTGCAAAAACAGGCTGCTCTCGCTCTGAAACGCTCATTTTTCACATAAGCCACTTTTCAGCGCTAAAACAGCCTCCAATCGCTCTGAAACGCTCATTTTTGACATAAGCCACTTTTCACGTTTAATGAATGAAATTCCAGGTAAAAACTCCTTTGCCATGAAGAAGATCCAAATTCAACCAGTTCAGGCTAGTAAACCTGTTTGAAAGACCTTTTTTCAGTGAAATGCAGCTTAGTGCAAAAACAGGCTGCTCTCGCTCTGAAACGCTCATTTTTCACATAAGCCACTTTTCAGCCTTAGGAGACTGTACAGTGCTAAAACAGCCTCCTATCGCTCTGAAACGCTCATTTTTGACAAAACCCACTTTTCAGCCTTAATGAATTAAATTCCAGGTAAAAACTCCTTTGCCATGAAGAAGATCCAAATTCAACAAGTTCAGGCTAGTAAACCTGTTTGAAAGACCTTTTTTCAGTGAAATGCAGCTTAGTGCAAAAACAGGCTGCTCTCGCTCTGAAACGCTCATTTTTCACATAAGCCACTTTTCAGCCTTAAAGAATGAAATTCCAGGTAAAAACTCCTTTGCCATGAAGAAGATCCAAATTCAACCAGTTCAGGCTAGTAAACCTGTTTGAAAGACCTTTTTTCAGTGAAATGCAGATTAGTGCAAAAACAGGCTGCTCTCGCTCTGAAACGCTCATTTTTCACATAAGCCACTTTTCAGCGCTAAAACAGCCTCCAATCGCTCTGAAACGCTCATTTTTGACATAAGCCACTTTTCAGCCTTAAAGAATGAAATTCCAGGTAAAAACTCCTTTGCCATGAAGAAGATCCAAATTCAACAAGTTCAGGCTAGTAAACCTGTTTGAAAGACCTTTTTTCAGTGAAATGCAGCTTAGTGCAAAAACAGGCTGCTCTCGCTCTGAAACGCTCATTTTTCACATAAGCCACTTTTCAGCGCTAAAACAGCCTCCAATCGGTCTGAAACGCTCATTTTTGACATAAGCCACTTTTCACCTTTAATGAATGAAATTCCAGGTAAAAACTCCTTTGCCATGAAGAAGATCCAAATTAAACCAGTTCAGGCTAGTAAACTTGTTTGAAAGACCTTTTTTCAGTGAAATGCAGCTTAGTGCAAAAACAGGCTGCTCTCGCTCTGAAACGCTCATTTTTCACATAAGCCACTTTTCAGCCTTAGGAGACTGTACAGTGCTAAAACAGCCTCCTATCGCTCTGAAACGCTCATTTTTGACATAACCCACTTTTCAGCCTTAATGAATTAAATTCCAGGTAAAAACTCCTTTGCCATGAAGAAGATCCAAATTCATCCAGTTCAGGCTAGTAAACCTGGTTGAAAGACCTTTTTTCAGTGAAATGCAGCTTAGTGCCAAAACAGGCTGCTCTCGCTCTGAAACGCTCATTTTTCACATAAGCCACTTTTCACCTTTAATGAATGAAATTCCAGGTAAAAACTCCTTTGCCATGAAGAAGATCCAAATTCAACCAGTTCAGGCTAGTAAACCTGTTTGAAAGACCTTTTTTCAGTGAAATGCAGCTTAGTGCAAAAACAGGCTGCTCTCGCTCTGAAACGCTCATTTTTCACATAAGCCACTTTTCAGCCTTAGGCGACTGTACAGTGCTAAAACAGCCTCCAATCGCTCTGAAACGCTCATTTTTGACATAAGCCACTTTTCACCTTTAATGAATGAAATTCCAGGTAAAAACTCCTTTGCCATGAAGAAGATCCAAATTCAACCAGTTCAGGCTAGTAAACCTGTTTGAAAGACCTTTTTTCAGTGAAATGCAGCTTAGTGCAAAAACAGGCTGCTCTCGCTCTGAAACGCTCATTTTTCACATAAGCCACTTTTCAGCGCTAAAACAGCCTCCAATCGCTCTGAAACGCTCATTTTTGACATAAGCCACTTTTCACCTTTAATGAATGAAATTCCAGGAAAAAACTCCTTTGCCATGAAGAAGATCCAAATTCAACCAGTTCAGGCTAGTAAACCTGTTTGAAAGACCTTTTTTCAGTGAAATGCAGCTTAGTGCAAAAACAGGCTGCTCTCGCTCTGAAACGCTCATTTTTCACATAAGCCACTTTTCAGCGCTAAAACAGCCTCCAATCGCTCTGAAACGCTCATTTTTGACATAAGCCACTTTTCACGTTTAATGAATGAAATTCCAGGTAAAAACTCCTTTGCCATGAAGAAGATCCAAATTCAACCAGTTCAGGCTAGTAAACCTGTTTGAAAGACCTTTTTTCAGTGAAATGCAGCTTAGTGCAAAAACAGGCTGCTCTCGCTCTGAAACGCTCATTTTTCACATAAGCCACTTTTCAGCCTTAGGAGACTGTACAGTGCTAAAACAGCCTCCTATCGCTCTGAAACGCTCATTTTTGACAAAACCCACTTTTCAGCCTTAATGAATTAAATTCCAGGTAAAAACTCCTTTGCCATGAAGAAGATCCAAATTCAACAAGTTCAGGCTAGTAAACCTGTTTGAAAGACCTTTTTTCAGTGAAATGCAGCTTAGTGCAAAAACAGGCTGCTCTCGCTCTGAAACGCTCATTTTTCACATAAGCCACTTTTCAGCCTTAGGCGACTGTACAGTGCTAAAACAGCCTCCAATCGCTCTGAAACGCTCATTTTTGACATCAGCCACTTTTCACCTTTAATGAATGAAATTCCAGGTAAAAACTCCTCTGCCATGAAGAAGATCCAAATTCAACCAGTTCAGGCTAGTAAACCTGTTTGAAAGACCTTTTTTCAGTGAAATGCAGCTTAGTGCAAAAACAGGCTGCTCTCGCTCTGAAACGCTCATTTTTCACATAAGCCACTTTTCAGCGCTAAAACAGCCTCCAATCGCTCTGAAACGCTCATTTTTGACATAAGCCACTTTTCAGCCTTAAAGAATGAAATTCCAGGTAAAAACTCCTTTGCCATGAAGAAGATCCAAATTCAACAAGTTCAGGCTAGTAAACCTGTTTGAAAGACCTTTTTTCAGTGAAATGCAGCTTAGTGCAAAAACAGGCTGCTCTCGCTCTGAAACGCTCATTTTTCACATAAGCCACTTTTCACCCTTAATGAATGAAATTCCAGGTAAAAACTCCTTTGCCGTGAAGAAGATCCAAATTCAACCAGTTCAGGCTAGTAAACCTGTTTGAAAGACCTTTTTTCAGTGAAATGCAGCTTAGTGCAAAAACAGGCTGCTCTCGCTCTGAAACGCTCATTTTTCACATAAGCCACTTTTCAGCGCTAAAACAGCCTCCAATCGCTCTGAAACGCTCATTTTTGACATAAGCCACTTTTCACCTTTAATGAATGAAATTCCAGGTAAAAACTCCTTTGCCATGAAGAAGATCCAAATTCAACCAGTTCAGGCTAGTAAACTTGTTTGAAAGACCTTTTTTCAGTGAAATGCAGCTTAGTGCAAAAACAGGCTGCTCTCGCTCTGAAACGCTCATTTTTCACATAAGCCACTTTTCAGCGCTAAAACAGCCTCCAATCGCTCTGAAACGCTCAGTTTTCACATAAGCCACTTTTCAGCCTTAGGCGACAGTACAGTGCTAAAACAGCCTCCTATCGCTCTGAAACGCTCATTTTTGACATAACCCACTTTTCAGCCTTAATGAATGAAATTCCAGGTAAAAACTCCTTTGCCATGAAGAAGATCCAAATTCAACCAGTTCAGGCTAGTAAACCTGTTTGAAAGACCTTTTTTCAGTGAAATGCAGCTTAGTGCAAAAACAGGCTGCTCTCGCTCTGAAACGCTCATTTTTCACATAAGCCACTTTTCAGCGCTAAAACAGCCTCCAATCACTCTGAAACGCTCATTTTTGACATAAGCCACTTTTCACCTTTAATGAATGAAATTCCAGGTAAAAACTCCTTTGCCATGAAGAAGATCCAAATTCAACCAGTTCAGGCTAGTAAACCTGTTTGAAAGACCTTTTTTCAGTGAAATGCAGCTTAGTGCAAAAACAGGCTGCTCTCGCTCTGAAACGCTCATTTTTCACATAAGCCACTTTTCAGCCTTATAGGCGACTGCACAGTGCAAAAACAGCCTCCTCTCGCTCTGAAACGCTCATTTTTCACATAAGCCACTTTTCAGCCTTAGGAGACTGTACAGTGCTAAAACAGCCTCCTATCGCTCTGAAACGCTCATTTTTGACATAACCCACTTTTCAGCCTTAATGAATTAAATTCCAGGTAAAAACTCCTTTGCCATGAAGAAGATCCAAATTCATCCAGTTCAGGCTAGTAAACCTGTTTGAAAGACCTTTTTTCAGTGAAATGCAGCTTAGTGCAAAAACAGGCTGCTCTCGCTCTGAAACGCTCATTTTTCACATAAGCCACTTTTCAGCCTTAGGAGACTGTACAGTGCTAAAACAGCCTCCTATCGCTCTGAAACGCTCATTTTTGACAAAACCCACTTTTCAGCCTTAATGAATTAAATTCCAGGTAAAAACTCCTTTGCCATGAAGAAGATCCAAATTCAACAAGTTCAGGCTAGTAAACCTGTTTGAAAGACCTTTTTTCAGTGAAATGCAGCTTAGTGCAAAAACAGGCTGCTCTCGCTCTGAAACGCTCATTTTTCACATAAGCCACTTTTCAGCCTTAGGCGACTGTACAGTGCTAAAACAGCCTCCAATCGCTCTGAAACGCTCATTTTTGACATCAGCCACTTTTCACCTTTAATGAATGAAATTCCAGGTAAAAACTCCTCTGCCATGAAGAAGATCCAAATTCAACCAGTTCAGGCTAGTAAACCTGTTTGAAAGACCTTTTTTCAGTGAAATGCAGCTTAGTGCAAAAACAGGCTGCTCTCGCTCTGAAACGCTCATTTTTCACATAAGCCACTTTTCAGCGCTAAAACAGCCTCCAATCGCTCTGAAACGCTCATTTTTGACATAAGCCACTTTTCAGCCTTAAAGAATGAAATTCCAGGTAAAAACTCCTTTGCCATGAAGAAGATCCAAATTCAACAAGTTCAGGCTAGTAAACCTGTTTGAAAGACCTTTTTTCAGTGAAATGCAGCTTAGTGCAAAAACAGGCTGCTCTCGCTCTGAAACGCTCATTTTTCACATAAGCCACTTTTCACCCTTAATGAATGAAATTCCAGGTAAAAACTCCTTTGCCGTGAAGAAGATCCAAATTCAACCAGTTCAGGCTAGTAAACCTGTTTGAAAGACCTTTTTTCAGTGAAATGCAGCTTAGTGCAAAAACAGGCTGCTCTCGCTCTGAAACGCTCATTTTTCACATAAGCCACTTTTCAGCGCTAAAACAGCCTCCAATCGCTCTGAAACGCTCATTTTTGACATAAGCCACTTTTCACCTTTAATGAATGAAATTCCAGGTAAAAACTCCTTTGCCATGAAGAAGATCCAAATTCAACCAGTTCAGGCTAGTAAACTTGTTTGAAAGACCTTTTTTCAGTGAAATGCAGCTTAGTGCAAAAACAGGCTGCTCTCGCTCTGAAACGCTCATTTTTCACATAAGCCACTTTTCAGCGCTAAAACAGCCTCCAATCGCTCTGAAACGCTCAGTTTTCACATAAGCCACTTTTCAGCCTTAGGCGACAGTACAGTGCTAAAACAGCCTCCTATCGCTCTGAAACGCTCATTTTTGACATAACCCACTTTTCAGCCTTAATGAATGAAATTCCAGGTAAAAACTCCTTTGCCATGAAGAAGATCCAAATTCAACCAGTTCAGGCTAGTAAACCTGTTTGAAAGACCTTTTTTCAGTGAAATGCAGCTTAGTGCAAAAACAGGCTGCTCTCGCTCTGAAACGCTCATTTTTCACATAAGCCACTTTTCAGCGCTAAAACAGCCTCCAATCACTCTGAAACGCTCATTTTTGACATAAGCCACTTTTCACCTTTAATGAATGAAATTCCAGGTAAAAACTCCTTTGCCATGAAGAAGATCCAAATTCAACCAGTTCAGGCTAGTAAACCTGTTTGAAAGACCTTTTTTCAGTGAAATGCAGCTTAGTGCAAAAACAGGCTGCTCTCGCTCTGAAACGCTCATTTTTCACATAAGCCACTTTTCAGCCTTATAGGCGACTGCACAGTGCAAAAACAGCCTCCTCTCGCTCTGAAACGCTCATTTTTCACATAAGCCACTTTTCAGCCTTAGGAGACTGTACAGTGCTAAAACAGCCTCCTATCGCTCTGAAACGCTCATTTTTGACATAACCCACTTTTCAGCCTTAATGAATTAAATTCCAGGTAAAAACTCCTTTGCCATGAAGAAGATCCAAATTCATCCAGTTCAGGCTAGTAAACCTGTTTGAAAGACCTTTTTTCAGTGAAATGCAGCTTAGTGCAAAAACAGGCTGCTCTCGCTCTGAAACGCTCATTTTTCACATAAGCCACTTTTCAGGGCTAAAACAGCCTCCAATCGCTCTGAAACGCTCATTTTTGACATAAGCCACTTTTCACCTTTAATGAATGAAATTCCAGGTAAAAACTCCTTTGCCATGAAGAAGATCCAAATTCAACCAGTTCAGGCTAGTAAACCTGTTTGAAAGACCTTTTTTCAGTGAAATGCAGCTTAGTGCAAAAACAGGCTGCTCTCGCTCTGAAACGCTCATTTTTCACATAAGCCACTTTTCAGCGCTAAAACAGCCTCCAATCGCTCTGAAACGCTCAGTTTTCACATAAGCCACTTTTCAGCCTTAGGCGACAGTACAGTGCTAAAACAGCCTCCTATCGCTCTGAAACGCTCATTTTTGACATAACCCACTTTTCAGCCTTAATGAATGAAATTCCAGGTAAAAACTCCTTTGCCATGAAGAAGATCCAAATTCAACCAGTTCAGGCTAGTAAACCTGTTTGAAAGACCTTTTTTCAGTGAAATGCAGCTTAGTGCAAAAACAGGCTGCTCTCGCTCTGAAACGCTCATTTTTCACATAAGCCACTTTTCAGCCTTAAAGAATGAAATTCCAGGTAAAAACTCCTTTGCCATGAAGAAGATCCAAATTCAACAAGTTCAGGCTAGTAAACCTGTTTGAAAGACCTTTTTTCAGTGAAATGCAGCTTAGTGCAAAAACAGGCTGCTCTCGCTCTGAAACGCTCATTTTTCACATAAGCCACTTTTCAGCGCTAAAACAGCCTCCAATCGCTCTGAAACGCTCATTTTTGACATAAGCCACTTTTCACCTTTAATGAATGAAATTCCAGGTAAAAACTCCTTTGCCATGAAGAAGATCCAAATTAAACCAGTTTAGGCTAGTAAACTTGTTTGAAAGACCTTTTTTCAGTGAAATGCAGCTTAGTGCAAAAACAGGCTGCTCTCGCTCTGAAACGCTCATTTTTCACATAAGCCACTTTTCAGCCTTAGGAGACTGTACAGTGCTAAAACAGCCTCCTATCGCTCTGAAACGCTCATTTTTGACATAAGCCACTTTTCAGCCTTAGGAGACTGTACAGTGCTAAAACAGCCTCCAATCGCTCTGAAACGCTCATTTTTGACATCAGCCACTTTTCACCTTTAATGAATGAAATTCCAGGTAAAAACTCCTCTGCCATGAAGAAGATCCAAATTCAACCAGTTCAGGCTAGTAAACCTGTTTGAAAGACCTTTTTTCAGTGAAATGCAGCTTAGTGCAAAAACAGGCTGCTCTCGCTCTGAAACGCTCATTTTTCACATAAGCCACTTTTCAGCCTTAGGAGACTGTACAGTGCTAAAACAGCCTCCTATCGCTCTGAAACGCTCATTTTTGACATAAGCCACTTTTCAGCCTTAAAGAATGAAATTCCAGGTAAAAACTCCTTTGCCATGAAGAAGATCCAAATTCAACAAGTTCAGGCTAGTAAACCTGTTTGAAAGACCTTTTTTCAGTGAAATGCAGCTTAGTGCAAAAACAGGCTGCTCTCGCTCTGAAACGCTCATTTTTCACATAAGCCACTTTTCAGCCTTAGGAGACTGTACAGTGCTAAAACAGCCTCCTATCGCTCTGAAACGCTCATTTTTGACAAAACCCACTTTTCAGCCTTAATGAATTAAATTCCAGGTAAAAACTCCTTTGCCATGAAGAAGATCCAAATTCAACAAGTTCAGGCTAGTAAACCTGTTTGAAAGACCTTTTTTCAGTGAAATGCAGCTTAGTGCAAAAACAGGCTGCTCTCGCTCTGAAACGCTCATTTTTCACATAAGCCACTTTTCAGCCTTAGGCGACTGTACAGTGCTAAAACAGCCTCCAATCGCTCTGAAACGCTCATTTTTGACATCAGCCACTTTTCACCTTTAATGAATGAAATTCCAGGTAAAAACTCCTCTGCCATGAAGAAGATCCAAATTCAACCAGTTCAGGCTAGTAAACCTGTTTGAAAGACCTTTTTTCAGTGAAATGCAGCTTAGTGCAAAAACAGGCTGCTCTCGCTCTGAAACGCTCATTTTTCACATAAGCCACTTTTCAGCGCTAAAACAGCCTCCAATCGCTCTGAAACGCTCATTTTTGACATAAGCCACTTTTCAGCCTTAAAGAATGAAATTCCAGGTAAAAACTCCTTTGCCATGAAGAAGATCCAAATTCAACAAGTTCAGGCTAGTAAACCTGTTTGAAAGACCTTTTTTCAGTGAAATGCAGCTTAGTGCAAAAACAGGCTGCTCTCGCTCTGAAACGCTCATTTTTCACATAAGCCACTTTTCACCCTTAATGAATGAAATTCCAGGTAAAAACTCCTTTGCCGTGAAGAAGATCCAAATTCAACCAGTTCAGGCTAGTAAACCTGTTTGAAAGACCTTTTTTCAGTGAAATGCAGCTTAGTGCAAAAACAGGCTGCTCTCGCTCTGAAACGCTCATTTTTCACATAAGCCACTTTTCAGCGCTAAAACAGCCTCCAATCGCTCTGAAACGCTCATTTTTGACATAAGCCACTTTTCACCTTTAATGAATGAAATTCCAGGTAAAAACTCCTTTGCCATGAAGAAGATCCAAATTCAACCAGTTCAGGCTAGTAAACTTGTTTGAAAGACCTTTTTTCAGTGAAATGCAGCTTAGTGCAAAAACAGGCTGCTCTCGCTCTGAAACGCTCATTTTTCACATAAGCCACTTTTCAGCGCTAAAACAGCCTCCAATCGCTCTGAAACGCTCAGTTTTCACATAAGCCACTTTTCAGCCTTAGGCGACAGTACAGTGCTAAAACAGCCTCCTATCGCTCTGAAACGCTCATTTTTGACATAACCCACTTTTCAGCCTTAATGAATGAAATTCCAGGTAAAAACTCCTTTGCCATGAAGAAGATCCAAATTCAACCAGTTCAGGCTAGTAAACCTGTTTGAAAGACCTTTTTTCAGTGAAATGCAGCTTAGTGCAAAAACAGGCTGCTCTCGCTCTGAAACGCTCATTTTTCACATAAGCCACTTTTCAGCGCTAAAACAGCCTCCAATCACTCTGAAACGCTCATTTTTGACATAAGCCACTTTTCACCTTTAATGAATGAAATTCCAGGTAAAAACTCCTTTGCCATGAAGAAGATCCAAATTCAACCAGTTCAGGCTAGTAAACCTGTTTGAAAGACCTTTTTTCAGTGAAATGCAGCTTAGTGCAAAAACAGGCTGCTCTCGCTCTGAAACGCTCATTTTTCACATAAGCCACTTTTCAGCCTTATAGGCGACTGCACAGTGCAAAAACAGCCTCCTCTCGCTCTGAAACGCTCATTTTTCACATAAGCCACTTTTCAGCCTTAGGAGACTGTACAGTGCTAAAACAGCCTCCTATCGCTCTGAAACGCTCATTTTTGACATAACCCACTTTTCAGCCTTAATGAATTAAATTCCAGGTAAAAACTCCTTTGCCATGAAGAAGATCCAAATTCATCCAGTTCAGGCTAGTAAACCTGTTTGAAAGACCTTTTTTCAGTGAAATGCAGCTTAGTGCAAAAACAGGCTGCTCTCGCTCTGAAACGCTCATTTTTCACATAAGCCACTTTTCAGGGCTAAAACAGCCTCCAATCGCTCTGAAACGCTCATTTTTGACATAAGCCACTTTTCACCTTTAATGAATGAAATTCCAGGTAAAAACTCCTTTGCCATGAAGAAGATCCAAATTCAACCAGTTCAGGCTAGTAAACCTGTTTGAAAGACCTTTTTTCAGTGAAATGCAGCTTAGTGCAAAAACAGGCTGCTCTCGCTCTGAAACGCTCATTTTTCACATAAGCCACTTTTCAGCGCTAAAACAGCCTCCAATCGCTCTGAAACGCTCAGTTTTCACATAAGCCACTTTTCAGCCTTAGGCGACAGTACAGTGCTAAAACAGCCTCCTATCGCTCTGAAACGCTCATTTTTGACATAACCCACTTTTCAGCCTTAATGAATGAAATTCCAGGTAAAAACTCCTTTGCCATGAAGAAGATCCAAATTCAACCAGTTCAGGCTAGTAAACCTGTTTGAAAGACCTTTTTTCAGTGAAATGCAGCTTAGTGCAAAAACAGGCTGCTCTCGCTCTGAAACGCTCATTTTTCACATAAGCCACTTTTCAGCCTTAAAGAATGAAATTCCAGGTAAAAACTCCTTTGCCATGAAGAAGATCCAAATTCAACAAGTTCAGGCTAGTAAACCTGTTTGAAAGACCTTTTTTCAGTGAAATGCAGCTTAGTGCAAAAACAGGCTGCTCTCGCTCTGAAACGCTCATTTTTCACATAAGCCACTTTTCAGCGCTAAAACAGCCTCCAATCGCTCTGAAACGCTCATTTTTGACATAAGCCACTTTTCACCTTTAATGAATGAAATTCCAGGTAAAAACTCCTTTGCCATGAAGAAGATCCAAATTAAACCAGTTTAGGCTAGTAAACTTGTTTGAAAGACCTTTTTTCAGTGAAATGCAGCTTAGTGCAAAAACAGGCTGCTCTCGCTCTGAAACGCTCATTTTTCACATAAGCCACTTTTCAGCCTTAGGAGACTGTACAGTGCTAAAACAGCCTCCTATCGCTCTGAAACGCTCATTTTTGACATAACCCACTTTTCAGCCTTAATGAATTAAATTCCAGGTAAAAACTCCTTTGCCATGAAGAAGATCCAAATTCATCCAGTTCAGGCTAGTAAACCTGGTTGAAAGACCTTTTTTCAGTGAAATGCAGCTTAGTGCCAAAACAGGCTGCTCTCGCTCTGAAACGCTCATTTTTCACATAAGCCACTTTTCAGCCTTATAGGCGACTGCACAGTGCAAAAACAGCCTCCTCTCGCTCTGAAACGCTCATTTTTCACATAAGCCACTTTTCAGCCTTAGGAGACTGTACAGTGCTAAAACAGCCTCCAATCGCTCTGAAACGCTCATTTTTGACATCAGCCACTTTTCACCTTTAATGAATGAAATTCCAGGTAAAAACTCCTCTGCCATGAAGAAGATCCAAATTCAACCAGTTCAGGCTAGTAAACCTGTTTGAAAGACCTTTTTTCAGTGAAATGCAGCTTAGTGCAAAAACAGGCTGCTCTCGCTCTGAAACGCTCATTTTTCACATAAGCCACTTTTCAGCCTTAGGAGACTGTACAGTGCTAAAACAGCCTCCTATCGCTCTGAAACGCTCATTTTTGACATAAGCCACTTTTCAGCCTTAAAGAATGAAATTCCAGGTAAAAACTCCTTTGCCATGAAGAAGATCCAAATTCAACAAGTTCAGGCTAGTAAACCTGTTTGAAAGACCTTTTTTCAGTGAAATGCAGCTTAGTGCAAAAACAGGCTGCTCTCGCTCTGAAACGCTCATTTTTCACATAAGCCACTTTTCAGCCTTATTGGCGACTGCACAGTGCAAAAACAGCCTCCTCTCGCTCTGAAACGCTCATTTTTCACATAAGCCACCTTTCAGCCTTAGGAGACTGTACAGTGCTAAAACAGCCTCCAATCGCTCTGAAACGCTCATTTTTGACATCAGCCACTTTTCACCTTTAATGAATGAAATTCCAGGTAAAAACTCCTCTGCCATGAAGAAGATCCAAATTCAACCAGTTCAGGCTAGTAAACCTGTTTGAAAGACCTTTTTTCAGTGAAATGCAGCTTAGTGCAAAAACAGGCTGCTCTCGCTCTGAAACGCTCATTTTTCACATAAGCCACTTTTCAGCCTTAGGCGACTGTACAGTGCTAAAACAGCCTCCAATCGCTCTGAAACGCTCATTTTTGACATAAGCCACTTTTCACCTTTAATGAATGAAATTCCAGGTAAAAACTCCTTTGCCATGAAGAAGATCCAAATTCAACCAGTTCAGGCTAGTAAACCTGTTTGAAAGACCTTTTTTCAGTGAAATGCAGCTTAGTGCAAAAACAGGCTGCTCTCGCTCTGAAACGCTCATTTTTCACATAAGCCACTTTTCAGCGCTAAAACAGCCTCCTATCGCTCTGAAACGCTCATTTTTGACATAAGCCACTTTTCACCTTTAATGAATGAAATTCCAGGTAAAAACTCCTTTGCCATGAAGAAGATCCAAATTCAACCAGTTCAGGCTAGTAAACCTGTTTGAAAGACCTTTTTTCAGTGAAATGCAGCTTAGTGCAAAAACAGGCTGCTCTCGCTCTGAAACGCTCATTTTTCACATAAGCCACTTTTCAGCCTTAGGCGACTGTACAGTGCTAAAACAGCCTCCAATCGCTCTGAAACGCTCATTTTTGACATAAGCCACTTTTCACCTTTAATGAATGAAATTCCAGGTAAAAACTCCTTTGCCATGAAGAAGATCCAAATTCAACCAGTTCAGGCTAGTAAACCTGTTTGAAAGACCTTTTTTCAGTGAAATGCAGCTTAGTGCAAAAACAGGCTGCTCTCGCTCTGAAACGCTCATTTTTCACATAAGCCACTTTTCACCCTTAATGAATGAAATTCCAGGTAAAAACTCCTTTGCCGTGAAGAAGATCCAAATTCAACCAGTTCAGGCTAGTAAACCTGTTTGAAAGACCTTTTTTCAGTGAAATGCAGCTTAGTGCAAAAACAGGCTGCTCTCGCTCTGAAACGCTCATTTTTCACATAAGCCACTTTTCAGCGCTAAAACAGCCTCCAATCGCTCTGAAACGCTCATTTTTGACATAAGCCACTTTTCACCTTTAATGAATGAAATTCCAGGTAAAAACTCCTTTGCCATGAAGAAGATCCAAATTAAACCAGTTCAGGCTAGTAAACTTGTTTGAAAGACCTTTTTTCAGTGAAATGCAGCTTAGTGCAAAAACAGGCTGCTCTCGCTCTGAAACGCTCATTTTTCACATAAGCCACTTTTCAGCCTTAGGAGACTGTACAGTGCTAAAACAGCCTCCTATCGCTCTGAAACGCTCATTTTTGACATAACCCACTTTTCAGCCTTAATGAATTAAATTCCAGGTAAAAACTCCTTTGCCATGAAGAAGATCCAAATTCAACCAGTTCAGGCTAGTAAACCTGGTTGAAAGACCTTTTTTCAGTGAAATGCAGCTTAGTGCCAAAACAGGCTGCTCTCGCTCTGAAACGCTCATTTTTCACATAAGCCACTTTTCACCTTTAATGAATGAAATTCCAGGTAAAAACTCCTTTGCCATGAAGAAGATCCAAATTCAACCAGTTCAGGCTAGTAAACCTGTTTGAAAGACCTTTTTTCAGTGAAATGCAGCTTAGTGCAAAAACAGGCTGCTCTCGCTCTGAAACGCTCATTTTTCACATAAGCCACTTTTCAGCGCTAAAACAGCCTCCAATCGCTCTGAAACGCTCATTTTTGACATAAGCCACTTTTCACCTTTAATGAATGAAATTCCAGGAAAAAACTCCTTTGCCATGAAGAAGATCCAAATTCAACCAGTTCAGGCTAGTAAACCTGTTTGAAAGACCTTTTTTCAGTGAAATGCAGCTTAGTGCAAAAACAGGCTGCTCTCGCTCTGAAACGCTCATTTTTCACATAAGCCACTTTTCAGCGCTAAAACAGCCTCCAATCGCTCTGAAACGCTCATTTTTGACATAAGCCACTTTTCAGCCTTAAAGAATGAAATTCCAGGTAAAAACTCCTTTGCCATGAAGAAGATCCAAATTCAACAAGTTCAGGCTAGTAAACCTGTTTGAAAGACCTTTTTTCAGTGAAATGCAGCTTAGTGCAAAAACAGGCTGCTCTCGCTCTGAAACGCTCATTTTTCACATAAGCCACTTTTCACCCTTAATGAATGAAATTCCAGGTAAAAACTCCTTTGCCGTGAAGAAGATCCAAATTCAACCAGTTCAGGCTAGTAAACCTGTTTGAAAGACCTTTTTTCAGTGAAATGCAGCTTAGTGCAAAAACAGGCTGCTCTCGCTCTGAAACGCTCATTTTTCACATAAGCCACTTTTCAGCGCTAAAACAGCCTCCAATCACTCTGAAACGCTCATTTTTGACATAAGCCACTTTTCACCTTTAATGAATGAAATTCCAGGTAAAAACTCCTTTGCCATGAAGAAGATCCAAATTCAACCAGTTCAGGCTAGTAAACCTGTTTGAAAGACCTTTTTTCAGTGAAATGCAGCTTAGTGCAAAAACAGGCTGCTCTCGCTCTGAAACGCTCATTTTTCACATAAGCCACTTTTCAGCCTTAGGAGACTGTACAGTGCTAAAACAGCCTCCTATCGCTCTGAAACGCTCATTTTTGACAAAACCCACTTTTCAGCCTTAATGAATTAAATTCCAGGTAAAAACTCCTTTGCCATGAAGAAGATCCAAATTCAACAAGTTCAGGCTAGTAAACCTGTTTGAAAGACCTTTTTTCAGTGAAATGCAGCTTAGTGCAAAAACAGGCTGCTCTCGCTCTGAAACGCTCATTTTTCACATAAGCCACTTTTCAGCCTTAGGCGACTGTACAGTGCTAAAACAGCCTCCAATCGCTCTGAAACGCTCATTTTTGACATAAGCCACTTTTCACCTTTAATGAATGAAATTCCAGGTAAAAACTCCTTTGCCATGAAGAAGATCCAAATTAAACCAGTTCAGGCTAGTAAACTTGTTTGAAAGACCTTTTTTCAGTGAAATGCAGCTTAGTGCAAAAACAGGCTGCTCTCGCTCTGAAACGCTCATTTTTCACATAAGCCACTTTTCAGCCTTAGGAGACTGTACAGTGCTAAAACAGCCTCCTATCGCTCTGAAACGCTCATTTTTGACATAACCCACTTTTCAGCCTTAATGAATTAAATTCCAGGTAAAAACTCCTTTGCCATGAAGAAGATCCAAATTCATCCAGTTCAGGCTAGTAAACCTGTTTGAAAGACCTTTTTTCAGTGAAATGCAGCTTAGTGCAAAAACAGGCTGCTCTCGCTCTGAAACGCTCATTTTTCACATAAGCCACTTTTCAGGGCTAAAACAGCCTCCAATCGCTCTGAAACGCTCATTTTTGACATAAGCCACTTTTCACCTTTAATGAATGAAATTCCAGGTAAAAACTCCTTTGCCATGAAGAAGATCCAAATTCAACAAGTTCAGGCTAGTAAACCTGTTTGAAAGACCTTTTTTCAGTGAAATGCAGCTTAGTGCAAAAACAGGCTGCTCTCGCTCTGAAACGCTCATTTTTCACATAAGCCACTTTTCACCCTTAATGAATGAAATTCCAGGTAAAAACTCCTTTGCCGTGAAGAAGATCCAAATTCAACCAGTTCAGGCTAGTAAACCTGTTTGAAAGACCTTTTTTCAGTGAAATGCAGCTTAGTGCAAAAACAGGCTGCTCTCGCTCTGAAACGCTCATTTTTCACATAAGCCACTTTTCAGCGCTAAAACAGCCTCCAATCGCTCTGAAACGCTCATTTTTGACATAAGCCACTTTTCACCTTTAATGAATGAAATTCCAGGTAAAAACTCCTTTGCCATGAAGAAGATCCAAATTAAACCAGTTCAGGCTAGTAAACTTGTTTGAAAGACCTTTTTTCAGTGAAATGCAGCTTAGTGCAAAAACAGGCTGCTCTCGCTCTGAAACGCTCATTTTTCACATAAGCCACTTTTCAGCCTTAGGAGACTGTACAGTGCTAAAACAGCCTCCTATCGCTCTGAAACGCTCATTTTTGACATAACCCACTTTTCAGCCTTAATGAATTAAATTCCAGGTAAAAACTCCTTTGCCATGAAGAAGATCCAAATTCATCCAGTTCAGGCTAGTAAACCTGTTTGAAAGACCTTTTTTCAGTGAAATGCAGCTTAGTGCAAAAACAGGCTGCTCTCGCTCTTAAACGCTCATTTTTCACATAAGCCACTTTTCAGGGCTAAAACAGCCTCCAATCGCTCTGAAACGCTCATTTTTGACATAAGCCACTTTTCACCTTTAATGAATGAAATTCCAGGTAAAAACTCCTTTGCCATGAAGAAGATCCAAATTCAACCAGTTCAGGCTAGTAAACCTGTTTGAAAGACCTTTTTTCAGTGAAATGCAGCTTAGTGCAAAAACAGGCTGCTCTCGCTCTGAAACGCTCATTTTTCACATAAGCCACTTTTCAGCGCTAAAACAGCCTCCAATCGCTCTGAAACGCTCATTTTTCACATAAGCCACTTTTCAGCGCTAAAACAGCCTCCAATCGCTCTGAAACGCTCAGTTTTCACATAAGCCACTTTTCAGCCTTAGGCGACAGTACAGTGCTAAAACAGCCTCCTATCGCTCTGAAACGCTCATTTTTGACATAACCCACTTTTCAGCCTTAATGAATGAAATTCCAGGTAAAAACTCCTTTGCCATGAAGAAGATCCAAATTCAACCAGTTCAGGCTAGTAAACCTGTTTGAAAGACCTTTTTTCAGTGAAATGCAGCTTAGTGCAAAAACAGGCTGCTCTCGCTCTGAAACGCTCATTTTTCACATAAGCCACTTTTCAGCCTTAGGAGACTGTACAGTGCTAAAACAGCCTCCTATAGCTCTGAAACGCTCATTTTTGACATAACCCACTTTTCAGCCTTAATGAATTAAATTCCAGGTAAAAACTCCTTTGCCATGAAGAAGATCCAAATTCATCCAGTTCAGGCTAGTAAACCTGGTTGAAAGACCTTTTTTCAGTGAAATGCAGCTTAGTGCCAAAACAGGCTGCTCTCGCTCTGAAACGCTCATTTTTCACATAAGCCACTTTTCAGCCTTAGGAGACTGTACAGTGCTAAAACAGCCTCCTATCGCTCTGAAACGCTCATTTTTGACAAAACCCACTTTTCAGCCTTAATGAATTAAATTCCAGGTAAAAACTCCTTTGCCATGAAGAAGATCCAAATTCAACAAGTTCAGGCTAGTAAACCTGTTTGAAAGACCTTTTTTCAGTGAAATGCAGCTTAGTGCAAAAACAGGCTGCTCTCGCTCTGAAACGCTCATTTTTCACATAAGCCACTTTTCAGCCTTATAGGCGACTGTACAGTGCAAAAACAGCCTCCTCTCGCTCTGAAACGCTCATTTTTCACATAAGCCACTTTTCAGCCTTAGGCGACTGTACAGTGCTAAAACAGCCTCCTATCGCTCTGAAACGCTCATTTTTGACATAACCCACTTTTCAGCCTTAATGAATTAAATTCCAGGTAAAAACTCCTTTGCCATGAAGAAGATCCAAATTCAACCAGTTCAGGCTAGTAAACCTGTTTGAAAGACCTTTTTTCAGTGAAATACAGCTTAGTGACAAAACAGGCTGCTCTCGCTCTGAAACGCTCATTTTTCACATAAGCCACTTTTCACCTTTAATGAATGAAATTCCAGGTAAAAACTCCTTTGCCATGAATAAGATCCAAATTCAACCAGTTCAGGCTAGTAAACCTGTTTGAAAGACCTTTTTTCAGTGAAATGCAGCTTAGTGCAAAAACAGGCTGCTCTCGCTCTGAAACGCTCAATTTTCACATAAGCCACTTTTCAGCCTTAGGCGACTGTACAGTGCTAAAACAGCCTCCAATCGCTCTGAAACGCTCATTTTTGACATAAGCCACTTTTCACCTTTAATGAATGAAATTCCAGGTAAAAACTCCTTTGCCATGAAGAAGATCCAAATTCAACCAGTTCAGGCTAGTAAACCTGTTTGAAAGACCTTTTTTCAGTGAAATGCAGCTTAGTGCAAAAACAGGCTGCTCTCGCTCTGAAACGCTCATTTTTCACATAAGCCACTTTTCAGCGCTAAAACAGCCTCCAATCGCTCTGAAACGCTCATTTTTGACATAAGCCACTTTTCACCTTTAATGAATGAAATTCCAGGTAAAAACTCCTTTGCCATGAAGAAGATCCAAATTCAACCAGTTCAGGCTAGTAAACCTGTTTGAAAGACCTTTTTTCAGTGAAATGCAGCTTAGTGCAAAAACAGGCTGCTCTCGCTCTGAAACGCTCATTTTTCACATAAGCCACTTTTCAGCCTTAGGCGACTGTACAGTGCTAAAACAGCCTCCTATCGCTCTGAAACGCTCATTTTTGACATAAGCCACTTTTCACCCTTAATGAATGAAATTCCAGGTAAAAACTCCTTTGCCGTGAAGAAGATCCAAATTCAACCAGTTCAGGCTAGTAAACCTGTTTGAAAGACCTTTTTTCAGTGAAATGCAGCTTAGTGCAAAAACAGGCTGCTCTCGCTCTGAAACGCTCATTTTTCACATAAGCCACTTTTCACCCTTAATGAATGAAATTCCAGGTAAAAACTCCTTTGCCGTGAAGAAGATCCAAATTCAACCAGTTCAGGCTAGTAAACCTGTTTGAAAGACCTTTTTTCAGTGAAATGCAGCTTAGTGCAAAAACAAGCTGCTCTCGCTCTGAAACGCTCATTTTTCACATAAGCCACTTTTCAGCGCTAAAACAGCCTCCAATCGCTCTGAAACGCTCATTTTTGACATAAGCCACTTTTCAGCCTTAAAGAATGAAATTCCAGGTAAAAACTCCTTTGCCATGAAGAAGATCCAAATTCAACAAGTTCAGGCTAGTAAACCTGTTTGAAAGACCTTTTTTCAGTGAAATGCAGCTTAGTGCAAAAACAGGCTGCTCTCGCTCTGAAACGCTCATTTTTCACATAAGCCACTTTTCAGCCTTAGGCGACTGTGCAGTGTTAAAACAGCCTCCTATCGCTCTGAAACGCTCATTTTTGACATAAGCCACTTTTCACCCTTAATGAATGAAATTCCAGGTAAAAACTCCTTTGCCGTGAAGAAGATCCAAATTCAACCAGTTCAGGCTAGTAAACCTGTTTGAAAGACCTTTTTTCAGTGAAATGCAGCTTAGTGCAAAAACAGGCTGCTCTCGCTCTGAAACGCTCATTTTTCACATAAGCCACTTTTCAGCCTTAGGCGACTGTACAGTGCAAAAACAGGCTGCTCTCGCTCTGAAACGCTCATTTTTCACATAACCCACTTTTCACCCTTAATGAATTAAATTCCAGGTAAAAACTCCTTTGCCATGAAGAAGATCCAAATTCAACCAGTTCAGGTTAGTAAACCTGTTTGAAAGACCTTTTTTCAGTGAAATGCAGCTTAGTGCAAAAACAGGCTGCTCTCGCTCTGAAACGCTCATTTTTCACATAAGCCACTTTTCAGCGCTAAAACAGCCTCCAATCGCTCTGAAACGCTCATTTTTGACATAAGCCACTTTTCACCTTTAATGAATGAAATTCCAGGTAAAAACTCCTTTGCCATGAAGAAGATCCAAATTAAACCAGTTCAGGCTAGTAAACTTGTTTGAAAGACCTTTTTTCAGTGAAATGCAGCTTAGTGCAAAAACAGGCTGCTCTCGCTCTGAAACGCTCATTTTTCACATAAGCCACTTTTCAGCCTTAGGCGACTGTACAGTGCTAAAACAGCCTCCAATCGCTCTGAAACGCTCATTTTTGACATAAGCCACTTTTCACCTTTAATGAATGAAATTCCAGGTAAAAACTCCTTTGCCATGAAGAAGATCCAAATTCAACCAGTTCAGGCTAGTAAACCTGTTTGAAAGACCTTTTTTCAGTGAAATGCAGCTTAGTGCCAAAACAGGCTGCTCTCGCTCTGAAACGCTCATTTTTCACATAAGCCACTTTTCACCTTTAATGAATGAAATTCCAGGTAAAAACTCCTTTGCCATGAAGAAGATCCAAATTCAACCAGTTCAGGCTAGTAAACCTGTTTGAAAGACCTTTTTTCAGTGAAATGCAGCTTAGTGCAAAAACAGGCTGCTCTCGCTCTGAAACGCTCATTTTTCACATAAGCCACTTTTCAGCCTTAGGCGACTGTACAGTGCTAAAACAGCCTCCTATCGCTCTGAAACGCTCATTTTTGACATAAGCCACTTTTCACCCTTAATGAATGAAATTCCAGGTAAAAACTCCTTTGCCGTGAAGAAGATCCAAATTCAACCAGTTCAGGCTAGTAAACCTGTTTGAAAGACCTTTTTTCAGTGAAATGCAGCTTAGTGCAAAAACAGGCTGCTCTCGCTCTGAAACGCTCATTTTTCACATAAGCCACTTTTCACCCTTAATGAATGAAATTCCAGGTAAAAACTCCTTTGCCGTGAAGAAGATCCAAATTCAACCAGTTCAGGCTAGTAAACCTGTTTGAAAGACCTTTTTTCAGTGAAATGCAGCTTAGTGCAAAAACAGGCTGCTCTCGCTCTGAAACGCTCATTTTTCACATAAGCCACTTTTCAGCGCTAAAACAGCCTCCAATCGCTCTGAAACGCTCATTTTTGACATAAGCCACTTTTCAGCCTTAAAGAATGAAATTCCAGGTAAAAACTCCTTTGCCATGAAGAAGATCCAAATTCAACAAGTTCAGGCTAGTAAACCTGTTTGAAAGACCTTTTTTCAGTGAAATGCAGCTTAGTGCAAAAACAGGCTGCTCTCGCTCTGAAACGCTCATTTTTCACATAAGCCACTTTTCAGCCTTAGGCGACTGTACAGTGCTAAAACAGCCTCCAATCGCTCTGAAACGCTCATTTTTGACATAAGCCACTTTTCACCTTTAATGAATGAAATTCCAGGTAAAAAGTCCTTTGCCATGAAGAAGATCCAAATTCAACCAGTTCAGGCTAGTAAACCTGTTTGAAAGACCTTTTTTCAGTGAAATGCAGCTTAGTGCCAAAACAGGCTGCTCTCGCTCTGAAACGCTCATTTTTCACATAAGCCACTTTTCACCTTTAATGAATGAAATTCCAGGTAAAAACTCCTTTGCCATGAATAAGATCCAAATTCAACCAGTTCAGGCTAGTAAACCTGTTTGAAAGACCTTTTTTCAGTGAAATGCAGCTTAGTGCAAAAACAGGCTGCTCTCGCTCTGAAACGCTCATTTTTCACATAAGCCACTTTTCAGCCTTAGGCGACTGTACAGTGCTAAAACAGCCTCCAATCGCTCTGAAACGCTCATTTTTGACATAAGCCACTTTTCACCTTTAATGAATGAAATTCCAGGTAAAAACTCCTTTGCCATGAAGAAGATCCAAATTCAACCAGTTCAGGCTAGTAAACCTGTTTGAAAGACCTTTTTTCAGTGAAATGCAGCTTAGTGCAAAAACAGGCTGCTCTCGCTCTGAAACGCTCATTTTTCACATAAGCCACTTTTCAGCGCTAAAACAGCCTCCAATCGCTCTGAAACGCTCATTTTTGACATAAGCCACTTTTCACCTTTAATGAATGAAATTCCAGGTAAAAACTCCTTTGCCATGAAGAAGATCCAAATTCAACCAGTTCAGGCTAGTAAACCTGTTTGAAAGACCTTTTTTCAGTGAAATGCAGCTTAGTGCAAAAACAGGCTGCTCTCGCTCTGAAACGCTGATTTTTCACATAAGCCACTTTTCAGGGCTAAAACAGCCTCCAATCGCTCTGAAACGCTCATTTTTGACATAAGCCACTTTTCACCTTTAATGAATGAAATTCCAGGTAAAAACTCCTTTGCCATGAAGAAGATCCAAATTCAACCAGTTCAGGCTAGTAAACCTGTTTGAAAGACCTTTTTTCAGTGAAATGCAGCTTAGTGCAAAAACAGGCTGCTCTCGCTCTGAAACGCTCATTTTTCACATAAGCCACTTTTCAGCGCTAAAACAGCCTCCTATCGCTCTGAAACGCTCATTTTTGACATAAGCCACTTTTCACCTTTAATGAATGAAATTCCAGGTAAAAACTCCTTTGCCATGAAGAAGATCCAAATTCAACCAGTTCAGGCTAGTAAACCTGTTTGAAAGACCTTTTTTCAGTGAAATGCAGCTTAGTGCAAAAACAGGCTGCTCTCGCTCTGAAACGCTCATTTTTCACATAAGCCACTTTTCAGCCTTAGGAGACTGTACAGTGCTAAAACAGCCTCCAATCGCTCTGAAACGCTCATTTTTGACATAAGCCACTTTTCAGCCTTAAAGAATGAAATTCCAGGTAAAAACTCCTTTGCCATGAAGAAGATCCAAATTCAACCAGTTCAGGCTAGTAAACCTGTTTGAAAGACCTTTTTTCAGTGAAATGCAGCTTAGTGCAAAAACAGGCTGCTCTCGCTCTGAAACGCTCATTTTTCACATAAGCCACTTTTCAGCCTTAGGCGACTGTACAGTGCAAAAACAGGCTGCTCTCGCTCTGAAACGCTCATTTTTCACATAAGCCACTTTTCAGCCTTAGGCGACTGTACAGTGCTAAAACAGCCTCCAATCGCTCTGAAACGCTCATTTTTGACATAAGCCACTTTTCACCTTTAATGAATGAAATTCCAGGTAAAAAGTCCTTTGCCATGAAGAAGATCCAAATTCAACCAGTTCAGGCTAGTAAACCTGTTTGAAAGACCTTTTTTCAGTGAAATGCAGCTTAGTGCCAAAACAGGCTGCTCTCGCTCTGAAACGCTCATTTTTCACATAAGCCACTTTTCACCTTTAATGAATGAAATTCCAGGTAAAAACTCCTTTGCCATGAATAAGATCCAAATTCAACCAGTTCAGGCTAGTAAACCTGTTTGAAAGACCTTTTTTCAGTGAAATGCAGCTTAGTGCAAAAACAGGCTGCTCTCGCTCTGAAACGCTCATTTTTCACATAAGCCACTTTTCAGCCTTAGGCGACTGTACAGTGCTAAAACAGCCTCCAATCGCTCTGAAACGCTCATTTTTGACATAAGCCACTTTTCACCTTTAATGAATGAAATTCCAGGTAAAAACTCCTTTGCCATGAAGAAGATCCAAATTCAACCAGTTCAGGCTAGTAAACCTGTTTGAAAGACCTTTTTTCAGTGAAATGCAGCTTAGTGCAAAAACAGGCTGCTCTCGCTCTGAAACGCTCATTTTTCACATAAGCCACTTTTCAGCGCTAAAACAGCCTCCAATCGCTCTGAAACGCTCATTTTTGACATAAGCCACTTTTCACCTTTAATGAATGAAATCCCAGGTAAAAACTCCTTTGCCATGAAGAAGATCCAAATTCAACCAGTTCAGGCTAGTAAACCTGTTTGAAAGACCTTTTTTCAGTGAAATGCAGCTTAGTGCAAAAACAGGCTGCTCTCGCTCTGAAACGCTGATTTTTCACATAAGCCACTTTTCAGGGCTAAAACAGCCTCCAATCGCTCTGAAACGCTCATTTTTGACATAAGCCACTTTTCACCTTTAATGAATGAAATTCCAGGTAAAAACTCCTTTGCCATGAAGAAGATCCAAATTCAACCAGTTCAGGCTAGTAAACCTGTTTGAAAGACCTTTTTTCAGTGAAATGCAGCTTAGTGCAAAAACAGGCTGCTCTCGCTCTGAAACGCTCATTTTTCACATAAGCCACTTTTCAGCGCTAAAACAGCCTCCTATCGCTCTGAAACGCTCATTTTTGACATAAGCCACTTTTCACCTTTAATGAATGAAATTCCAGGTAAAAACTCCTTTGCCATGAAGAAGATCCAAATTCAACCAGTTCAGGCTAGTAAACCTGTTTGAAAGACCTTTTTTCAGTGAAATGCAGCTTAGTGCAAAAACAGGCTGCTCTCGCTCTGAAACGCTCATTTTTCACATAAGCCACTTTTCAGCCTTAGGAGACTGTACAGTGCTAAAACAGCCTCCAATCGCTCTGAAACGCTCATTTTTGACATAACCCACTTTTCAGCCTTAATGAATTAAATTCCAGGTAAAAACTCCTTTGCCATGAAGAAGATCCAAATTCAACAAGTTCAGGCTAGTAAACCTGTTTGAAAGACCTTTTTTCAGTGAAATGCAGCTTAGTGCAAAATCAGGCTGCTCTCGCTCTGAAACGCTCATTTTTCACATAAGCCACTTTTCAGCGCTAAAACAGCCTCCAATCGCTCTGAAACGCTCATTTTTGACATAAGCCACTTTTCAGCCTTAAAGAATGAAATTCCAGGTAAAAACTCCTTTGCCATGAAGAAGGTCCAAATTCAACCAGTTCAGGCTAGTAAACCTGTTTGAAAGACCTTTTTTCAGTGAAATGCAGCTTAGTGCAAAAACAGGCTGCTCTCGCTCTGAAACGCTCATTTTTCACATAAGCCACTTTTCAACCTTAGGCGACTGTACAGTGCTAAAACAGCCTCCAATCGCTCTGAAACGCTCATTTTTGACATAAGCCACTTTTCAGCCTTAAAGAATGAAATTCCAGGTAAAAACTCCTTTGCCATGAAGAAGATCCAAATTCAACCAGTTCAGGCTAGTAAACCTGTTTGAAAGACCTTTTTTCAGTGAAATGCAGCTTAGTGCAAAAACAGGCTGCTCTCGCTCTGAAACGCTCATTTTTCACATAAGCCACTTTTCAGCCTTAGGCGACTGTACAGTGCAAAAACAGGCTGCTCTCGCTCTGAAACGCTCATTTTTCACATAAGCCACTTTTCAGCCTTAGGCGACTGTACAGTGCTAAAACAGCCTCCAATCGCTCTGAAACGCTCATTTTTGACATAAGCCACTTTTCACCTTTAATGAATGAAATTCCAGGTAAAAAGTCCTTTGCCATGAAGAAGATCCAAATTCAACCAGTTCAGGCTAGTAAACCTGTTTGAAAGACCTTTTTTCAGTGAAATGCAGCTTAGTGCCAAAACAGGCTGCTCTCGCTCTGAAACGCTCATTTTTCACATAAGCCACTTTTCACCTTTAATGAATGAAATTCCAGGTAAAAACTCCTTTGCCATGAATAAGATCCAAATTCAACCAGTTCAGGCTAGTAAACCTGTTTGAAAGACCTTTTTTCAGTGAAATGCAGCTTAGTGCAAAAACAGGCTGCTCTCGCTCTGAAACGCTCATTTTTCACATAAGCCACTTTTCAGCCTTAGGCGACTGTACAGTGCTAAAACAGCCTCCAATCGCTCTGAAACGCTCATTTTTGACATAAGCCACTTTTCACCTTTAATGAATGAAATTCCAGGTAAAAACTCCTTTGCCATGAAGAAGATCCAAATTCAACCAGTTCAGGCTAGTAAACCTGTTTGAAAGACCTTTTTTCAGTGAAATGCAGCTTAGTGCAAAAACAGGCTGCTCTCGCTCTGAAACGCTCATTTTTCACATAAGCCACTTTTCAGCGCTAAAACAGCCTCCAATCGCTCTGAAACGCTCATTTTTGACATAAGCCACTTTTCACCTTTAATGAATGAAATCCCAGGTAAAAACTCCTTTGCCATGAAGAAGATCCAAATTCAACCAGTTCAGGCTAGTAAACCTGTTTGAAAGACCTTTTTTCAGTGAAATGCAGCTTAGTGCAAAAACAGGCTGCTCTCGCTCTGAAACGCTGATTTTTCACATAAGCCACTTTTCAGGGCTAAAACAGCCTCCAATCGCTCTGAAACGCTCATTTTTGACATAAGCCACTTTTCACCTTTAATGAATGAAATTCCAGGTAAAAACTCCTTTGCCATGAAGAAGATCCAAATTCAACCAGTTCAGGCTAGTAAACCTGTTTGAAAGACCTTTTTTCAGTGAAATGCAGCTTAGTGCAAAAACAGGCTGCTCTCGCTCTGAAACGCTCATTTTTCACATAAGCCACTTTTCAGCGCTAAAACAGCCTCCTATCGCTCTGAAACGCTCATTTTTGACATAAGCCACTTTTCACCTTTAATGAATGAAATTCCAGGTAAAAACTCCTTTGCCATGAAGAAGATCCAAATTCAACCAGTTCAGGCTAGTAAACCTGTTTGAAAGACCTTTTTTCAGTGAAATGCAGCTTAGTGCAAAAACAGGCTGCTCTCGCTCTGAAACGCTCATTTTTCACATAAGCCACTTTTCAGCCTTAGGAGACTGTACAGTGCTAAAACAGCCTCCAATCGCTCTGAAACGCTCATTTTTGACATAACCCACTTTTCAGCCTTAATGAATTAAATTCCAGGTAAAAACTCCTTTGCCATGAAGAAGATCCAAATTCAACAAGTTCAGGCTAGTAAACCTGTTTGAAAGACCTTTTTTCAGTGAAATGCAGCTTAGTGCAAAATCAGGCTGCTCTCGCTCTGAAACGCTCATTTTTCACATAAGCCACTTTTCAGCGCTAAAACAGCCTCCAATCGCTCTGAAACGCTCATTTTTGACATAAGCCACTTTTCAGCCTTAAAGAATGAAATTCCAGGTAAAAACTCCTTTGCCATGAAGAAGGTCCAAATTCAACCAGTTCAGGCTAGTAAACCTGTTTGAAAGACCTTTTTTCAGTGAAATGCAGCTTAGTGCAAAAACAGGCTGCTCTCGCTCTGAAACGCTCATTTTTCACATAAGCCACTTTTCAACCTTAGGCGACTGTACAGTGCTAAAACAGCCTCCAATCGCTCTGAAACGCTCATTTTTGACATAAGCCACTTTTCAGCCTTAAAGAATGAAATTCCAGGTAAAAACTCCTTTGCCATGAAGAAGATCCAAATTCAACCAGTTCAGGCTAGTAAACCTGTTTGAAAGACCTTTTTTCAGTGAAATGCAGCTTAGTGCAAAAACAGGCTGCTCTCGCTCTGAAACGCTCATTTTTCACATAAGCCACTTTTCAGCCTTAGGCGACTGTACAGTGCAAAAACAGGCTGCTCTCGCTCTGAAACGCTCATTTTTCACATAAGCCACTTTTCAGCCTTAGGCGACTGTACAGTGCTAAAACAGCCTCCAATCGCTCTGAAACGCTCATTTTTGACATAAGCCACTTTTCACCTTTAATGAATGAAATTCCAGGTAAAAAGTCCTTTGCCATGAAGAAGATCCAAATTCAACCAGTTCAGGCTAGTAAACCTGTTTGAAAGACCTTTTTTCAGTGAAATGCAGCTTAGTGCCAAAACAGGCTGCTCTCGCTCTGAAACGCTCATTTTTCACATAAGCCACTTTTCACCTTTAATGAATGAAATTCCAGGTAAAAACTCCTTTGCCATGAATAAGATCCAAATTCAACCAGTTCAGGCTAGTAAACCTGTTTGAAAGACCTTTTTTCAGTGAAATGCAGCTTAGTGCAAAAACAGGCTGCTCTCGCTCTGAAACGCTCATTTTTCACATAAGCCACTTTTCAGCCTTAGGCGACTGTACAGTGCTAAAACAGCCTCCAATCGCTCTGAAACGCTCATTTTTGACATAAGCCACTTTTCACCTTTAATGAATGAAATTCCAGGTAAAAACTCCTTTGCCATGAAGAAGATCCAAATTCAACCAGTTCAGGCTAGTAAACCTGTTTGAAAGACCTTTTTTCAGTGAAATGCAGCTTAGTGCAAAAACAGGCTGCTCTCGCTCTGAAACGCTCATTTTTCACATAAGCCACTTTTCAGCGCTAAAACAGCCTCCAATCGCTCTGAAACGCTCATTTTTGACATAAGCCACTTTTCACCTTTAATGAATGAAATCCCAGGTAAAAACTCCTTTGCCATGAAGAAGATCCAAATTCAACCAGTTCAGGCTAGTAAACCTGTTTGAAAGACCTTTTTTCAGTGAAATGCAGCTTAGTGCAAAAACAGGCTGCTCTCGCTCTGAAACGCTGATTTTTCACATAAGCCACTTTTCAGGGCTAAAACAGCCTCCAATCGCTCTGAAACGCTCATTTTTGACATAAGCCACTTTTCACCTTTAATGAATGAAATTCCAGGTAAAAACTCCTTTGCCATGAAGAAGATCCAAATTCAACCAGTTCAGGCTAGTAAACCTGTTTGAAAGACCTTTTTTCAGTGAAATGCAGCTTAGTGCAAAAACAGGCTGCTCTCGCTCTGAAACGCTCATTTTTCACATAAGCCACTTTTCAGCGCTAAAACAGCCTCCTATCGCTCTGAAACGCTCATTTTTGACATAAGCCACTTTTCACCTTTAATGAATGAAATTCCAGGTAAAAACTCCTTTGCCATGAAGAAGATCCAAATTCAACCAGTTCAGGCTAGTAAACCTGTTTGAAAGACCTTTTTTCAGTGAAATGCAGCTTAGTGCAAAAACAGGCTGCTCTCGCTCTGAAACGCTCATTTTTCACATAAGCCACTTTTCAGCCTTAGGAGACTGTACAGTGCTAAAACAGCCTCCAATCGCTCTGAAACGCTCATTTTTGACATAACCCACTTTTCAGCCTTAATGAATTAAATTCCAGGTAAAAACTCCTTTGCCATGAAGAAGATCCAAATTCAACAAGTTCAGGCTAGTAAACCTGTTTGAAAGACCTTTTTTCAGTGAAATGCAGCTTAGTGCAAAATCAGGCTGCTCTCGCTCTGAAACGCTCATTTTTCACATAAGCCACTTTTCAGCGCTAAAACAGCCTCCAATCGCTCTGAAACGCTCATTTTTGACATAAGCCACTTTTCAGCCTTAAAGAATGAAATTCCAGGTAAAAACTCCTTTGCCATGAAGAAGGTCCAAATTCAACCAGTTCAGGCTAGTAAACCTGTTTGAAAGACCTTTTTTCAGTGAAATGCAGCTTAGTGCAAAAACAGGCTGCTCTCGCTCTGAAACGCTCATTTTTCACATAAGCCACTTTTCAACCTTAGGCGACTGTACAGTGCTAAAACAGCCTCCAATCGCTCTGAAACGCTCATTTTTGACATAAGCCACTTTTCAGCCTTAAAGAATGAAATTCCAGGTAAAAACTCCTTTGCCATGAAGAAGATCCAAATTCAACCAGTTCAGGCTAGTAAACCTGTTTGAAAGACCTTTTTTCAGTGAAATGCAGCTTAGTGCAAAAACAGGCTGCTCTCGCTCTGAAACGCTCATTTTTCACATAAGCCACTTTTCAGCCTTAGGCGACTGTACAGTGCAAAAACAGGCTGCTCTCGCTCTGAAACGCTCATTTTTCACATAAGCCACTTTTCAGCCTTAGGCGACTGTACAGTGCTAAAACAGCCTCCTATCGCTCTGAAACGCTCATTTTTGACATAACCCACTTTTCAGCCTTAATGAATTAAATTCCAGGTAAAAACTCATTTGCCATGAAGAAGATCCAAATTCAACCAGTTCAGGCTAGTAAACCTGTTTGAAAGACCTTTTTTCAGTGAAATGCAGCTTAGTGCAAAAACAGGCTGCTCTCGCTCTGAAACGCTCATTTTTCACATAAGCCACTTTTCAGCGCTAAAACAGCCTCCAATCGCTCTGAAACGCTCATTTTTGACATAAGCCACTTTTCACCTTTAATGAATGAAATTCCAGGTAAAAACTCCTTTGCCATGAAGAAGATCCAAATTCAACCAGTTCAGGCTAGTAAACCTGTTTGAAAGACCTTTTTTCAGTGAAATGCAGCTTAGTGCAAAAACAGGCTGCTCTCGCTCTGAAACGCTCATTTTTCACATAAGCCACTTTTCAGCCTTATAGGCGACTGCACAGTGCAAAAACAGCCTCCTCTCGCTCTGAAACGCTCATTTTTCACATAAGCCACTTTTCAGCCTTAGGCGACTGTACAGTGCTAAAACAGCCTCCTATCGCTCTGAAACGCTCATTTTTGACATAAGCCACTTTTCAGCCTTAATGAATGAAATTCCAGGTAAAAACTCATTTGCCATGAAGAAGATCCAAATTCAACCAGTTCAGGCTAGTAAACCTGTTTGAAAGACCTTTTTTCAGTGAAATGCAGCTTAGTGCAAAAACAGGCTGCTCTCGCTCTGAAACGCTCATTTTTCACATAAGCCACTTTTCAGCGCTAAAACAGCCTCCAATCGCTCTGAAACGCTCAATTTTGACATAAGCCACTTTTCACCTTTAATGAATGAAATTCGAGGTAAAAACTCCTTTGCCATGAAGAAGATCCAAATTCAACCAGTTCAGCTAGTAAACCTGTTTGAAAGACCTTTTTTCAGTGAAATGCAGCTTAGTGCAAAAACAGGCTGCTCTCGCTCTGAAACGCTCATTTTTCACATAAGCCACTTTTCAGCCTTAGGCGACAGTACAGTGCTAAAACAGCCTGCTATCGCTCTGAAACGCTCATTTTTGACATAAGCCACTTTTCAGCCTTAATGAATTAAAGTCCAGGTAAAAACTCCTTTGCCATGAAGAAGATCCAAATTCAACCAGTTCAGGCTTGTAAACCTGTTTGAAAGACCTTTTTTCAGTGAAATGCAGCTTAGGCAAAACAGGCTGCTCTCCGCTCTGAAACGCTCATTTTTCACATAAGCCACTTTTCAGCGCTAAAACAGCCTCCAATCGCTCTGAAACGCTCATTTTTGACATAAGCACTTTTCACCTTTAATGAATGAAATTCCAGGTAAAAACTCCTTTGCCATGAAGAAGATCCAAATTCAAACCAGTTCAGGCTAGTAAACCTGTTTGAAAGACCTTTTTTCAGTGAAATGCAGCTTAGTGCAAAAACAGCCTCCTCTCGCTCTGAAACGCTCATTTTTCACATAAGCCACTTTTCAGCCTTAGGCGACTGTACAGTGCTAAAACAGCCTCCTATCGCTCTGAAACGCTCATTTTTGACATAACCCACTTTTCAGCCTTAATGAATGAAATTCCAGGTAAAAACTCCATTGCCATGAAGAAGATCCAAATTCAACCAGTTCAGGCTAGTAAACCTGTTTGAAAGACCTTTTTTCAGTGAAATGCAGCTTCGTGCAAAAACAGGCTGCTCTCGCTCTGAAACGCTCATTTTTCACATAAGCCACTTTTCAGCCTTAGGCGACAGTACAGTGCTAAAACAGCCTGCTATCGCTCTGAAACGCTCATTTTTGACATAAGCCACTTTTCAGCCTTAATGAATTAAAGTCCAGGTAAAAACTCCTTTGCCATGAAGAAGATCCAAATTCAACCAGTTCAGGCTAGTAAACCTGTTTGAAAGACCTTTTTTCAGTGAAATGCAGCTTAGTGCAAAAACAGGCTGCTCTCGCTCTGAAACGCTCATTTTTCACATAAGCCACTTTTCAGCCTTATAGGCGACTGCACAGTGCAAAAACAGCCTCCTCTCGCTCTGAAACGCTCATTTTTCACATAAGCCACTTTTCAGCCTTAGGCGACTGTACAGTGCTAAAACAGCCTCCTATCGCTCTGAAACGCTCATTTTTGACATAAGCCACTTTTCAGCCTTAATGAATGAAATTCCAGGTAAAAACTCATTTGCCATGAAGAAGATCCAAATTCAACCAGTTCAGGCTAGTAAACCTGTTTGAAAGACCTTTTTTCAGTGAAATGCAGCTTAGTGCAAAAACAGGCTGCTCTCGCTCTGAAACGCTCATTTTTGACATAACCCACTTTTCAGCCTTAATGAATGAAATTCCAGGTAAAAACTCCTTTGCCATGAAGAAGATCCAAATTCAACCAGTTCAGGCTAGTAAACCTGTTTGAAAGACCTTTTTTCAGTGAAATGCAGCTTCGTGCAAAAACAGGCTGCTCTCGCTCTGAAACGCTCATTTTTCACATAAGCCACTTTTCAGCCTTAGGCGACTGTACAGTGCTAAAACAGCCTCCTATCGCTCTGAAACGCTCATTTTTGACATAACCCACTTTTCAGCCTTAATGAATTAAATTCCAGGTAAAAACTCATTTGCCATGAAGAAGATCCAAATTCAACCAGTTCAGGCTAGTAAACCTGTTTGAAAGACCTTTTTTCAGTGAAATGCAGCTTAGTGCAAAAACAGGCTGCTCTCGCTCTGAAACGCTCATTTTTCACATAAGCCACTTTTCAGCGCTAAAACAGCCTCCAATCGCTCTGAAACGCTCATTTTTGACATAAGCCACTTTTCACCTTTAATGAATGAAATTCCAGGTAAAAACTCCTTTGCCATGAAGAAGATCCAAATTCAACCAGTTCAGGCTAGTAAACCTGTTTGAAAGACCTTTTTTCAGTGAAATGCAGCTTAGTGCAAAAACAGGCTGCTCTCGCTCTGAAACGCTCATTTTTCACATAAGCCACTTTTCAGCCTTATAGGCGACTGCACAGTGCAAAAACAGCCTCCTCTCGCTCTGAAACGCTCATTTTTCACATAAGCCACTTTTCAGCCTTAGGCGACTGTACAGTGCTAAAACAGCCTCCTATCGCTCTGAAACGCTCATTTTTGACATAAGCCACTTTTCAGCCTTAATGAATGAAATTCCAGGTAAAAACTCATTTGCCATGAAGAAGATCCAAATTCAACCAGTTCAGGCTAGTAAACCTGTTTGAAAGACCTTTTTTCAGTGAAATGCAGCTTAGTGCAAAAACAGGCTGCTCTCGCTCTGAAACGCTCATTTTTCACATAAGCCACTTTTCAGCGCTAAAACAGCCTCCAATCGCTCTGAAACGCTCATTTTTGACATAAGCCACTTTTCACCTTTAATGAATGAAATTCGAGGTAAAAACTCCTTTGCCATGAAGAAGATCCAAATTCAACCAGTTCAGGCTAGTAAACCTGTTTGAAAGACCTTTTTTCAGTGAAATGCAGCTTAGTGCAAAAACAGGCTGCTCTCGCTCTGAAACGCTCATTTTTCACATAAGCCACTTTTCAGCCTTAGGCGACAGTACAGTGCTAAAACAGCCTGCTATCGCTCTGAAACGCTCATTTTTGACATAAGCCACTTTTCAGCCTTAATGAATTAAAGTCCAGGTAAAAACTCCTTTGCCATGAAGAAGATCCAAATTCAACCAGTTCAGGCTTGTAAACCTGTTTGAAAGACCTTTTTTCAGTGAAATGCAGCTTAGTGCAAAAACAGGCTGCTCTCGCTCTGAAACGCTCATTTTTCACATAAGCCACTTTTCAGCGCTAAAACAGCCTCCAATCGCTCTGAAACGCTCATTTTTGACATAAGCCACTTTTCACCTTTAATGAATGAAATTCCAGGTAAAAACTCCTTTGCCATGAAGAAGATCCAAATTCAACCAGTTCAGGCTAGTAAACCTGTTTGAAAGACCTTTTTTCAGTGAAATGCAGCTTAGTGCAAAAACAGCCTCCTCTCGCTCTGAAACGCTCATTTTTCACATAAGCCACTTTTCAGCCTTAGGCGACTGTACAGTGCTAAAACAGCCTCCTATCGCTCTGAAACGCTCATTTTTGACATAACCCACTTTTCAGCCTTAATGAATGAAATTCCAGGTAAAAACTCCATTGCCATGAAGAAGATCCAAATTCAACCAGTTCAGGCTAGTAAACCTGTTTGAAAGACCTTTTTTCAGTGAAATGCAGCTTCGTGCAAAAACAGGCTGCTCTCGCTCTGAAACGCTCATTTTTCACATAAGCCACTTTTCAGCCTTAGGCGACAGTACAGTGCTAAAACAGCCTGCTATCGCTCTGAAACGCTCATTTTTGACATAAGCCACTTTTCAGCCTTAATGAATTAAAGTCCAGGTAAAAACTCCTTTGCCATGAAGAAGATCCAAATTCAACCAGTTCAGGCTAGTAAACCTGTTTGAAAGACCTTTTTTCAGTGAAATGCAGCTTAGTGCAAAAACAGGCTGCTCTCGCTCTGAAACGCTCATTTTTCACATAAGCCACTTTTCAGCCTTATAGGCGACTGCACAGTGCAAAAACAGCCTCCTCTCGCTCTGAAACGCTCATTTTTCACATAAGCCACTTTTCAGCCTTAGGCGACTGTACAGTGCTAAAACAGCCTCCTATCGCTCTGAAACGCTCATTTTTGACATAAGCCACTTTTCAGCCTTAATGAATGAAATTCCAGGTAAAAACTCATTTGCCATGAAGAAGATCCAAATTCAACCAGTTCAGGCTAGTAAACCTGTTTGAAAGACCTTTTTTCAGTGAAATGCAGCTTAGTGCAAAAACAGGCTGCTCTCGCTCTGAAACGCTCATTTTTGACATAACCCACTTTTCAGCCTTAATGAATGAAATTCCAGGTAAAAACTCCTTTGCCATGAAGAAGATCCAAATTCAACCAGTTCAGGCTAGTAAACCTGTTTGAAAGACCTTTTTTCAGTGAAATGCAGCTTCGTGCAAAAACAGGCTGCTCTCGCTCTGAAACGCTCATTTTTCACATAAGCCACTTTTCAGCGCTAAAACAGCCTCCAATCGCTCTGAAACGCTCATTTTTGACATAAGCCACTTTTCACCTTTAATGAATGAAATTCCAGGTAAAAACTCCTTTGCCATGAAGAAGATCCAAATTCAACCAGTTCAGGCTAGTAAACCTGTTTGAAAGACCTTTTTTCAGTGAAATGCAGCTTAGTGCAAAAACAGGCTGCTCTCGCTGTGAAACGCTCATTTTTCACATAAGCCACTTTTCAGCCTTATAGGCGACTGCACAGTGCTAAAACAGCCTCCTATCGCTCTGAAACGCTCATTTTTGACATAACCCACTTTTCAGCCTTAATGAATGAAATTCCAGGTAAAAACTCCTTTGCCATGAAGAAGATCCAAATTCAACCAGTTCAGGCTAGTAAACCTGTTTGAAAGACCTTTTTTCAGTGAAATGCAGCTTAGTGCAAAAACAGGCTGCTCTCGCTGTGAAACGCTCATTTTTCACATAAGCCACTTTTCAGCCTTATAGGCGACTGCACAGTGCAAAAACAGCCTCCTCTCGCTCTGAAACGCTCATTTTTCACATAAGCCACTTTTCAGCCTTAGGCGACTGTACAGTGCTAAAACAGCCTCCTATCGCTCTGAAACGCTCATTTTTGACATAACCCACTTTTCAGCCTTAATGAATTAAATTCCAGGTAAAAACTCATTTGCCATGAAGAAGATCCAAATTCAACCAGTTCAGGCTAGTAAACCTGTTTGAAAGACCTTTTTTCAGTGAAATGCAGCTTAGTGCAAAAACAGGCTGCTCTCGCTCTGAAACGCTCATTTTTCACATAAGCCACTTTTCACCTTTAATGAATGAAATTCCAGGTAAAAACTCCTTTGCCATGAAGAAGATCCAAATTCAACCAGTTCAGGCTAGTAAACCTGTTTGAAAGACCTTTTTTCAGTGAAATGCAGCTTAGTGCAAAAACAGGCTGCTCTCGCTCTGAAACGCTCATTTTTCACATAAGCCACTTTTCAGCCTTAGGCGACAGTACAGTGCTAAAACAGCCTGCTATCGCTCTGAAACGCTCATTTTTGACATAAGCCACTTTTCAGCCTTAATGAATTAAAGTCCAGGTAAAAACTCCTTTGCCATGAAGAAGATCCAAATTCAACCAGTTCAGGCTAGTAAACCTGTTTGAAAGACCTTTTTTCAGTGAAATGCAGCTTAGTGCAAAAACAGGCTGCTCTCGCTCTGAAACGCTCATTTTTCACATAAGCCACTTTTCAGCCTTAGGCGACTGTACAGTGCTAAAACAGCCTCCTATCGCTCTGAAACGCTCATTTTTGACATAACCCACTTTTCAGCCTTAATGAATGAAATTCCAGGTAAAAACTCATTTGCCATGAAGAAGATCCAAATTCAACCAGTTCAGGCTAGTAAACCTGTTTGAAAGACCTTTTTTCAGTGAAATGCAGCTTAGTGCAAAAACAGGCTGCTCTCGCTCTGAAACGCTCATTTTTCACATAAGCCACTTTTCAGCGCTAAAACAGCCTCCAATCGCTCTGAAACGCTCATTTTTGACATAAGCCACTTTTCACCTTTAATGAATGAAATTCCAGGTAAAAACTCCTTTGCCATGAAGAAGATCCAAATTCAACCAGTTCAGGCTAGTAAACCTGTTTGAAAGACCTTTTTTCAGTGAAATGCAGCTTAGTGCAAAAACAGGCTGCTCTCGCTCTGAAACGCTCATTTTTCACATAAGCGACTTTTCAGCCTTATAGGCGACTGCACAGTGCAAAAACAGCCTGCTATCGCTCTGAAACGCTCATTTTTCACATAAGCCACTTTTCAGCCTTAGGCGACTGTACAGTGCTAAAACAGCCTCCTATCGCTCTGAAACGCTCATTTTTGACATAAGCCACTTTTCACCTTTAATGAATGAAATTCCAGGTAAAAACTCCTTTGCCATGAAGAAGATCCAAATTCAACCAGTTCAGGCTAGTAAACCTGTTTGAAAGACCTTTTTTCAGTGAAATGCAGCTTAGTGCAAAAACAGGCTGCTCTCGCTCTGAAACGCTCATTTTTCACATAAGCCACTTTTCAGCCTTAGGCGACAGTACAGTGCTAAAACAGCCTGCTATCGCTCTGAAACGCTCATTTTTGACATAAGCCACTTTTCAGCCTTAATGAATTAAAGTCCAGGTAAAAACTCCTTTGCCATGAAGAAGATCCAAATTCAACCAGTTCAGGCTAGTAAACCTGTTTGAAAGACCTTTTTTCAGTGAAATGCAGCTTAGTGCAAAAACAGGCTGCTCTCGCTCTGAAACGCTCATTTTTCACATAAGCCACTTTTCACCTTTAATGAATGAAATTCCAGGTAAAAACTCCTTTGCCATGAAGAAGATCCAAATTCAACCAGTTCAGGCTAGTAAACCTGTTTGAAAGACCTTTTTTCAGTGAAATGCAGCTTAGTGCAAAAACAGGCTGCTCTCGCTCTGAAACGCTCATTTTTCACATAAGCCACTTTTCAGCCTTAGGCGACAGTACAGTGCTAAAACAGCCTGCTATCGCTCTGAAACGCTCATTTTTGACATAAGCCACTTTTCAGCCTTAATGAATTAAAGTCCAGGTAAAAACTCCTTTGCCATGAAGAAGATCCAAATTCAACCAGTTCAGGCTAGTAAACCTGTTTGAAAGACCTTTTTTCAGTGAAATGCAGCTTAGTGCAAAAACAGGCTGCTCTCGCTCTGAAACGCTCATTTTTCACATAAGCCACTTTTCAGCCTTAGGCGACTGTACAGTGCTAAAACAGCCTCCTATCGCTCTGAAACGCTCATTTTTGACATAACCCACTTTTCAGCCTTAATGAATGAAATTCCAGGTAAAAACTCATTTGCCATGAAGAAGATCCAAATTCAACCAGTTCAGGCTAGTAAACCTGTTTGAAAGACCTTTTTTCAGTGAAATGCAGCTTAGTGCAAAAACAGGCTGCTCTCGCTCTGAAACGCTCATTTTTCACATAAGCCACTTTTCAGCGCTAAAACAGCCTCCAATCGCTCTGAAACGCTCATTTTTGACATAAGCCACTTTTCACCTTTAATGAATGAAATTCCAGGTAAAAACTCCTTTGCCATGAAGAAGATCCAAATTCAACCAGTTCAGGCTAGTAAACCTGTTTGAAAGACCTTTTTTCAGTGAAATGCAGCTTAGTGCAAAAACAGGCTGCTCTCGCTCTGAAACGCTCATTTTTCACATAAGCGACTTTTCAGCCTTATAGGCGACTGCACAGTGCAAAAACAGCCTGCTATCGCTCTGAAACGCTCATTTTTCACATAAGCCACTTTTCAGCCTTAGGCGACTGTACAGTGCTAAAACAGCCTCCTATCGCTCTGAAACGCTCATTTTTGACATAAGCCACTTTTCACCTTTAATGAATGAAATTCCAGGTAAAAACTCCTTTGCCATGAAGAAGATCCAAATTCAACCAGTTCAGGCTAGTAAACCTGTTTGAAAGACCTTTTTTCAGTGAAATGCAGCTTAGTGCAAAAACAGGCTGCTCTCGCTCTGAAACGCTCATTTTTCACATAAGCCACTTTTCAGCGCTAAAACAGCCTCCAATCGCTCTGAAACGCTCATTTTTGACATAACCCACTTTTCAGCCTTAATGAATTAAATTCCAGGTAAAAACTCATTTGCCATGAAGAAGATCCAAATTCAACCAGTTCAGGCTAGTAAACCTGTTTGAAAGACCTTTTTTCAGTGAAATGCAGCTTAGTGCAAAAACAGGCTGCTCTCGCTCTGAAACGCTCATTTTTCACATAAGCCACTTTTCAGCGCTAAAACAGCCTCCAATCGCTCTGAAACGCTCATTTTTGACATAAGCCACTTTTCACCTTTAATGAATGAAATTCCAGGTAAAAACTCCTTTGCCATGAAGAAGATCCAAATTCAACCAGTTCAGGCTAGTAAACCTGTTTGAAAGACCTTTTTTCAGTGAAATGCAGCTTAGTGCAAAAACAGGCTGCTCTCGCTCTGAAACGCTCATTTTTCACATAAGCCACTTTTCAGCGCTAAAACAGCCTCCAATCGCTCTGAAACGCTCATTTTTGACATAACCCACTTTTCACCTTTAATGAATGAAATTCCAGGTAAAAACTCCTTTGCCATGAAGAAGATCCAAATTCAACCAGTTCAGGCTAGTAAACCTGTTTGAAAGACCTTTTTTCAGTGAAATGCAGCTTAGTGCAAAAACAGGCTGCTCTCGCTGTGAAACGCTCATTTTTCACATAAGCCACTTTTCAGCCTTATAGGCGACTGCACAGTGCAAAAACAGCCTCCTCTCGCTCTGAAACGCTCATTTTTCACATAAGCCACTTTTCAGCCTTAGGCGACTGTACAGTGCTAAAACAGCCTCCTATCGCTCTGAAACGCTCATTTTTGACATAACCCACTTTTCAGCCTTAATGAATTAAATTCCAGGTAAAAACTCATTTGCCATGAAGAAGATCCAAATTCAACCAGTTCAGGCTAGTAAACCTGTTTGAAAGACCTTTTTTCAGTGAAATGCAGCTTAGTGCAAAAACAGGCTGCTCTCGCTCTGAAACGCTCATTTTTCACATAAGCCACTTTTCAGCGCTAAAACAGCCTCCAATCGCTCTGAAACGCTCATTTTTGACATAAGCCACTTTTCACCTTTAATGAATGAAATTCCAGGTAAAAACTCCTTTGCCATGAAGAAGATCCAAATTCAACCAGTTCAGGCTAGTAAACCTGTTTGAAAGACCTTTTTTCAGTGAAATGCAGCTTAGTGCAAAAACAGGCTGCTCTCGCTGTGAAACGCTCATTTTTCACATAAGCCACTTTTCAGCCTTATAGGCGACTGCACAGTGCAAAAACAGCCTCCTCTCGCTCTGAAACGCTCATTTTTCACATAAGCCACTTTTCAGCCTTAGGCGACTGTACAGTGCTAAAACAGCCTCCTATCGCTCTGAAACGCTCATTTTTGACATAACCCACTTTTCAGCCTTAATGAATTAAATTCCAGGTAAAAACTCATTTGCCATGAAGAAGATCCAAATTCAACCAGTTCAGGCTAGTAAACCTGTTTGAAAGACCTTTTTTCAGTGAAATGCAGCTTAGTGCAAAAACAGGCTGCTCTCGCTCTGAAACGCTCATTTTTCACATAAGCCACTTTTCAGCGCTAAAACAGCCTCCAATCGCTCTGAAACGCTCATTTTTGACATAAGCCACTTTTCACCTTTAATGAATGAAATTCCAGGTAAAAACTCCTTTGCCATGAAGAAGATCCAAATTCAACCAGTTCAGGCTAGTAAACCTGTTTGAAAGACCTTTTTTCAGTGAAATGCAGCTTAGTGCAAAAACAGGCTGCTCTCGCTCTGAAACGCTCATTTTTCACATAAGCCACTTTTCAGCCTTAGGCGACAGTACAGTGCTAAAACAGCCTGCTATCGCTCTGAAACGCTCATTTTTGACATAAGCCACTTTTCAGCCTTAATGAATTAAAGTCCAGGTAAAAACTCCTTTGCCATGAAGAAGATCCAAATTCAACCAGTTCAGGCTAGTAAACCTGTTTGAAAGACCTTTTTTCAGTGAAATGCAGCTTAGTGCAAAAACAGGCTGCTCTCGCTCTGAAACGCTCATTTTTCACATAAGCCACTTTTCAGCCTTAGGCGACTGTACAGTGCTAAAACAGCCTCCTATCGCTCTGAAACGCTCATTTTTGACATAACCCACTTTTCAGCCTTAATGAATTAAATTCCAGGTAAAAACTCCTTTGCCATGAAGAAGATCCAAATTCAACCAGTTCAGGCTAGTAAACCTGTTTGAAAGACCTTTTTTCAGTGAAATGCAGCTTAGTGCAAAAACAGGCTGCTCTCGCTCTGAAACGCTCATTTTTCACATAAGCCACTTTTCAGCCTTATAGGCGACTGCACAGTGCAAAAACAGCCTCCTCTCGCTCTGAAACGCTCATTTTTCACATAAGCCACTTTTCAGCCTTAGGCGACTGTACAGTGCTAAAACAGCCTCCTATCGCTCTGAAACGCTCATTTTTGACATAAGCCACTTTTCAGCCTTAATGAATGAAATTCCAGGTAAAAACTCATTTGCCATGAAGAAGATCCAAATTCAACCAGTTCAGGCTAGTAAACCTGTTTGAAAGACCTTTTTTCAGTGAAATGCAGCTTAGTGCAAAAACAGGCTGCTCTCGCTCTGAAACGCTCATTTTTCACATAAGCCACTTTTCAGCGCTAAAACAGCCTCCAATCAGTCTGAAACGCTCATTTTTGACATAAGCCACTTTTCACCTTTAATGAATGAAATTCCAGGTAAAAACTCCTTTGCCATGAAGAAGATCCAAATTCAACAAGTTCAGGCTAGTAAACCTGTTTGAAAGACCTTTTTTCAGTGAAATGCAGCTTAGTGCAAAAACAGGCTGCTCTCGCTCTGAAACGCTCATTTTTCACATAAGCCACTTTTCAGCGCTAAAACAGCCTCCAATCGCTCTGAAACGCTCATTTTTGACATAAGCCACTTTTCACCTTTAATGAATGAAATTCCAGGTAAAAACTCCTTTGCCATGAAGAAGATCCAAATTCAACCAGTTCAGGCTAGTAAACCTGTTTGAAAGACCTTTTTTCAGTGAAATGCAGCTTAGTGCAAAAACAGGCTGCTCTCGCTCTGAAACGCTCATTTTTCACATAAGCCACTTTTCAGCGCTAAAACAGCCTCCAATCGCTCTGAAACGCTCATTTTTGACATAAGCCACTTTTCACCTTTAATGAATGAAATTCCAGGTAAAAACTCCTTTGCCATGAAGAAGATCCAAATTCAACCAGTTCAGGCTAGTAAACCTGTTTGAAAGACCTTTTTTCAGTGAAATGCAGCTTAGTGCAAAAACAGGCTGCTCTCGCTCTGAAACGCTCATTTTTCACATAAGCCACTTTTCAGCCTTATAGGCGACTGCACAGTGCAAAAACAGCCTCCTCTCGCTCTGAAACGCTCATTTTTCACATAAGCCACTTTTCAGCCTTAGGCGACTGTACAGTGCTAAAACAGCCTCCTATCGCTCTGAAACGCTCATTTTTGACATAAGCCACTTTTCAGCCTTAATGAATGAAATTCCAGGTAAAAACTCATTTGCCATGAAGAAGATCCAAATTCAACCAGTTCAGGCTAGTAAACCTGTTTGAAAGACCTTTTTTCAGTGAAATGCAGCTTAGTGCAAAAACAGGCTGCTCTCGCTCTGAAACGCTCATTTTTCACATAAGCCACTTTTCAGCGCTAAAACAGCCTCCAATCAGTCTGAAACGCTCATTTTTGACATAAGCCACTTTTCACCTTTAATGAATGAAATTCCAGGTAAAAACTCCTTTGCCATGAAGAAGATCCAAATTCAACAAGTTCAGGCTAGTAAACCTGTTTGAAAGACCTTTTTTCAGTGAAATGCAGCTTAGTGCAAAAACAGGCTGCTCTCGCTCTGAAACGCTCATTTTTCACATAAGCCACTTTTCAGCGCTAAAACAGCCTCCAATCGCTCTGAAACGCTCATTTTTGACATAAGCCACTTTTCACCTTTAATGAATGAAATTCCAGGTAAAAACTCCTTTGCCATGAAGAAGATCCAAATTCAACCAGTTCAGGCTAGTAAACCTGTTTGAAAGACCTTTTTTCAGTGAAATGCAGCTTAGTGCAAAAACAGGCTGCTCTCGCTCTGAAACGCTCATTTTTCACATAAGCCACTTTTCAGCGCTAAAACAGCCTCCAATCGCTCTGAAACGCTCATTTTTGACATAAGCCACTTTTCACCTTTAATGAATGAAATTCCAGGTAAAAACTCCTTTGCCATGAAGAAGATCCAAATTCAACCAGTTCAGGCTAGTAAACCTGTTTGAAAGACCTTTTTTCAGTGAAATGCAGCTTAGTGCAAAAACAGGCTGCTCTCGCTCTGAAACGCTCATTTTTCACATAAGCCACTTTTCAGCCTTAGGCGACTGTACAGTGCTAAAACAGCCTCCTATCGCTCTGAAACGCTCATTTTTGACATAAGCCACTTTTCAGCCTTAATGAATGAAATTCCAGGTAAAAACTCATTTGCCATGAAGAAGATCCAAATTCAACCAGTTCAGGCTAGTAAACCTGTTTGAAAGACCTTTTTTCAGTGAAATGCAGCTTAGTGCAAAAACAGGCTGCTCTCGCTGTGAAACGCTCATTTTTCACATAAGCCACTTTTCAGCCTTATAGGCGACTGCACAGTGCAAAAACAGCCTCCTCTCGCTCTGAAACGCTCATTTTTCACATAAGCCACTTTTCAGCCTTAGGCGACTGTACAGTGCTAAAACAGCCTCCTATCGCTCTGAAACGCTCATTTTTGACATAAGCCACTTTTCAGCCTTAATGAATGAAATTCCAGGTAAAAACTCATTTGCCATGAAGAAGATCCAAATTCAACCAGTTCAGGCTAGTAAACCTGTTTGAAAGACCTTTTTTCAGTGAAATGCAGCTTAGTGCAAAAACAGGCTGCTCTCGCTGTGAAACGCTCATTTTTCACATAAGCCACTTTTCAGCCTTATAGGCGACTGCACAGTGCAAAAACAGCCTCCTCTCGCTCTGAAACGCTCATTTTTCACATAAGCCACTTTTCAGCCTTAGGCGACTGTACAGTGCTAAAACAGCCTCCTATCGCTCTGAAACGCTCATTTTTGACATAACCCACTTTTCAGCCTTAATGAATGAAATTCCACGTAAAAACTCCTTTGCCATGAAGAAGATCCAAATTCAACCAGTTCAGGCTAGTAAACCTGTTTGAAAGACCTTTTTTCAGTGAAATGCAGCTTCGTGCAAAAACAGGCTGCTCTCGCTCTGAAACGCTCATTTTTCACATAAGCCACTTTTCAGCGCTAAAACAGCCTCCAATCGCTCTGAAACGCTCATTTTTGACATAACCCACTTTTCACCTTGAATGAATGAAATTCCAGGTAAAAACTCCTTTGCCATGAAGAAGATCCAAATTCAACCAGTTCAGGCTAGTAAACCTGTTTGAAAGACCTTTTTTCAGTGAAATGCAGCTTAGTGCAAAAACAGGCTGCTCTCGCTGTGAAACGCTCATTTTTCACATAAGCCACTTTTCAGCCTTATAGGCGACTGCACAGTGCAAAAACAGCCTCCTCTCGCTCTGAAACGCTCATTTTTCACATAAGCCACTTTTCAGCCTTAGGCGACTGTACAGTGCTAAAACAGCCTCCTATCGCTCTGAAACGCTCATTTTTGACATAACCCACTTTTCAGCCTTAATGAATGAAATTCCAGGTAAAAACTCCTTTGCCATGAAGAAGATCCAAATTCAACCAGTTCAGGCTAGTAAACCTGTTTGAAAGACCTTTTTTCAGTGAAATGCAGCTTCGTGCAAAAACAGGCTGCTCTCGCTCTGAAACGCTCATTTTTCACATAAGCCACTTTTCAGCGCTAAAACAGCCTCCAATCGCTCTGAAACGCTCATTTTTGACATAACCCACTTTTCACCTTTAATGAATGAAATTCCAGGTAAAAACTCCTTTGCCATGAAGAAGATCCAAATTCAACCAGTTCAGGCTAGTAAACCTGTTTGAAAGACCTTTTTTCAGTGAAATGCAGCTTAGTGCAAAAACAGGCTGCTCTCGCTGTGAAACGCTCATTTTTCACATAAGCCACTTTTCAGCCTTATAGGCGACTGCACAGTGCAAAAACAGCCTCCTCTCGCTCTGAAACGCTCATTTTTCACATAAGCCACTTTTCAGCCTTAGGCGACTGTACAGTGCTAAAACAGCCTCCTATCGCTCTGAAACGCTCATTTTTGACATAACCCACTTTTCAGCCTTAATGAATTAAATTCCAGGTAAAAACTCATTTGCCATGAAGAAGATCCAAATTCAACCAGTTCAGGCTAGTAAACCTGTTTGAAAGACCTTTTTTCAGTGAAATGCAGCTTAGTGCAAAAACAGGCTGCTCTCGCTCTGAAACGCTCATTTTTCACATAAGCCACTTTTCAGCGCTAAAACAGCCTCCAATCGCTCTGAAACGCTCATTTTTGACATAAGCCACTTTTCACCTTTAATGAATGAAATTCCAGGTAAAAACTCCTTTGCCATGAAGAAGATCCAAATTCAACCAGTTCAGGCTAGTAAACCTGTTTGAAAGACCTTTTTTCAGTGAAATGCAGCTTAGTGCAAAAACAGGCTGCTCTCGCTCTGAAACGCTCATTTTTCACATAAGCCACTTTTCAGCGCTAAAACAGCCTCCAATCGCTCTGAAACGCTCATTTTTGACATAAGCCACTTTTCACCTTTAATGAATGAAATTCCAGGTAAAAACTCCTTTGCCATGAAGAAGATCCAAATTCAACCAGTTCAGGCTAGTAAACCTGTTTGAAAGACCTTTTTTCAGTGAAATGCAGCTTAGTGCAAAAACAGGCTGCTCTCGCTCTGAAACGCTCATTTTTCACATAAGCCACTTTTCAGCGCTAAAACAGCCTCCAATCAGTCTGAAACGCTCATTTTTGACATAAGCCACTTTTCACCTTTAATGAATGAAATTCCAGGTAAAAACTCCTTTGCCATGAAGAAGATCCAAATTCAACAAGTTCAGGCTAGTAAACCTGTTTGAAAGACCTTTTTTCAGTGAAATGCAGCTTAGTGCAAAAACAGGCTGCTCTCGCTCTGAAACGCTCATTTTTCACATAAGCCACTTTTCAGCGCTAAAACAGCCTCCAATCGCTCTGAAACGCTCATTTTTGACATAAGCCACTTTTCACCTTTAATGAATGAAATTCCAGGTAAAAACTCCTTTGCCATGAAGAAGATCCAAATTCAACCAGTTCAGGCTAGTAAACCTGTTTGAAAGACCTTTTTTCAGTGAAATGCAGCTTAGTGCAAAAACAGGCTGCTCTCGCTCTGAAACGCTCATTTTTCACATAAGCCACTTTTCAGCGCTAAAACAGCCTCCAATCGCTCTGAAACGCTCATTTTTGACATAAGCCACTTTTCACCTTTAATGAATGAAATTCCAGGTAAAAACTCCTTTGCCATGAAGAAGATCCAAATTCAACCAGTTCAGGCTAGTAAACCTGTTTGAAAGACCTTTTTTCAGTGAAATGCAGCTTAGTGCAAAAACAGGCTGCTCTCGCTCTGAAACGCTCATTTTTCACATAAGCCACTTTTCAGCCTTAGGCGACTGTACAGTGCTAAAACAGCCTCCTATCGCTCTGAAACGCTCATTTTTGACATAAGCCACTTTTCAGCCTTAATGAATGAAATTCCAGGTAAAAACTCATTTGCCATGAAGAAGATCCAAATTCAACCAGTTCAGGCTAGTAAACCTGTTTGAAAGACCTTTTTTCAGTGAAATGCAGCTTAGTGCAAAAACAGGCTGCTCTCGCTCTGAAACGCTCATTTTTCACATAAGCCACTTTTCAGCGCTAAAACAGCCTCCAATCGCTCTGAAACGCTCATTTTTGACATAACCCACTTTTCAGCCTTAATGAATTAAATTCCAGGTAAAAACTCATTTGCCATGAAGAAGATCCAAATTCAACCAGTTCAGGCTAGTAAACCTGTTTGAAAGACCTTTTTTCAGTGAAATGCAGCTTAGTGCAAAAACAGGCTGCTCTCGCTCTGAAACGCTCATTTTTCACATAAGCCACTTTTCAGCGCTAAAACAGCCTCCAATCGCTCTGAAACGCTCATTTTTGACATAAGCCACTTTTCACCTTTAATGAATGAAATTCCAGGTAAAAACTCCTTTGCCATGAAGAAGATCCAAATTCAACCAGTTCAGGCTAGTAAACCTGTTTGAAAGACCTTTTTTCAGTGAAATGCAGCTTAGTGCAAAAACAGGCTGCTCTCGCTCTGAAACGCTCATTTTTCACATAAGCCACTTTTCAGCCTTAGGCGACAGTACAGTGCTAAAACAGCCTGCTATCGCTCTGAAACGCTCATTTTTGACATAAGCCACTTTTCAGCCTTAATGAATTAAAGTCCAGGTAAAAACTCCTTTGCCATGAAGAAGATCCAAATTCAACCAGTTCAGGCTAGTAAACCTGTTTGAAAGACCTTTTTTCAGTGAAATGCAGCTTAGTGCAAAAACAGGCTGCTCTCGCTCTGAAACGCTCATTTTTCACATAAGCCACTTTTCAGCCTTAGGCGACTGTACAGTGCTAAAACAGCCTCCTATCGCTCTGAAACGCTCATTTTTGACATAACCCACTTTTCAGCCTTAATGAATTAAATTCCAGGTAAAAACTCCTTTGCCATGAAGAAGATCCAAATTCAACCAGTTCAGGCTAGTAAACCTGTTTGAAAGACCTTTTTTCAGTGAAATGCAGCTTAGTGCAAAAACAGGCTGCTCTCGCTCTGAAACGCTCATTTTTCACATAAGCCACTTTTCAGCCTTATAGGCGACTGCACAGTGCAAAAACAGCCTCCTCTCGCTCTGAAACGCTCATTTTTCACATAAGCCACTTTTCAGCCTTAGGCGACTGTACAGTGCTAAAACAGCCTCCTATCGCTCTGAAACGCTCATTTTTGACATAAGCCACTTTTCAGCCTTAATGAATGAAATTCCAGGTAAAAACTCATTTGCCATGAAGAAGATCCAAATTCAACCAGTTCAGGCTAGTAAACCTGTTTGAAAGACCTTTTTTCAGTGAAATGCAGCTTAGTGCAAAAACAGGCTGCTCTCGCTCTGAAACGCTCATTTTTCACATAAGCCACTTTTCAGCGCTAAAACAGCCTCCAATCAGTCTGAAACGCTCATTTTTGACATAAGCCACTTTTCACCTTTAATGAATGAAATTCCAGGTAAAAACTCCTTTGCCATGAAGAAGATCCAAATTCAACAAGTTCAGGCTAGTAAACCTGTTTGAAAGACCTTTTTTCAGTGAAATGCAGCTTAGTGCAAAAACAGGCTGCTCTCGCTCTGAAACGCTCATTTTTCACATAAGCCACTTTTCAGCGCTAAAACAGCCTCCAATCGCTCTGAAACGCTCATTTTTGACATAAGCCACTTTTCACCTTTAATGAATGAAATTCCAGGTAAAAACTCCTTTGCCATGAAGAAGATCCAAATTCAACCAGTTCAGGCTAGTAAACCTGTTTGAAAGACCTTTTTTCAGTGAAATGCAGCTTAGTGCAAAAACAGGCTGCTCTCGCTCTGAAACGCTCATTTTTCACATAAGCCACTTTTCAGCGCTAAAACAGCCTCCAATCGCTCTGAAACGCTCATTTTTGACATAAGCCACTTTTCACCTTTAATGAATGAAATTCCAGGTAAAAACTCCTTTGCCATGAAGAAGATCCAAATTCAACCAGTTCAGGCTAGTAAACCTGTTTGAAAGACCTTTTTTCAGTGAAATGCAGCTTAGTGCAAAAACAGGCTGCTCTCGCTCTGAAACGCTCATTTTTCACATAAGCCACTTTTCAGCCTTATAGGCGACTGCACAGTGCAAAAACAGCCTCCTCTCGCTCTGAAACGCTCATTTTTCACATAAGCCACTTTTCAGCCTTAGGCGACTGTACAGTGCTAAAACAGCCTCCTATCGCTCTGAAACGCTCATTTTTGACATAAGCCACTTTTCAGCCTTAATGAATGAAATTCCAGGTAAAAACTCATTTGCCATGAAGAAGATCCAAATTCAACCAGTTCAGGCTAGTAAACCTGTTTGAAAGACCTTTTTTCAGTGAAATGCAGCTTAGTGCAAAAACAGGCTGCTCTCGCTCTGAAACGCTCATTTTTCACATAAGCCACTTTTCAGCGCTAAAACAGCCTCCAATCGCTCTGAAACGCTCATTTTTGACATAAGCCACTTTTCACCTTTAATGAATGAAATTCCAGGTAAAAACTCCTTTGCCATGAAGAAGATCCAAATTCAACCAGTTCAGGCTAGTAAACCTGTTTGAAAGACCTTTTTTCAGTGAAATGCAGCTTAGTGCAAAAACAGGCTGCTCTCGCTCTGAAACGCTCATTTTTCACATAAGCCACTTTTCAGCCTTATAGGCGACTGCACAGTGCAAAAACAGCCTCCTCTCGCTCTGAAACGCTCATTTTTCACATAAGCCACTTTTCAGCCTTAGGCGACTGTACAGTGCTAAAACAGCCTCCTATCGCTCTGAAACGCTCATTTTTGACATAAGCCACTTTTCAGCCTTAATGAATGAAATTCCAGGTAAAAACTCATTTGCCATGAAGAAGATCCAAATTCAACCAGTTCAGGCTAGTAAACCTGTTTGAAAGACCTTTTTTCAGTGAAATGCAGCTTAGTGCAAAAACAGGCTGCTCTCGCTCTGAAACGCTCATTTTTCACATAAGCCACTTTTCAGCGCTAAAACAGCCTCCAATCAGTCTGAAACGCTCATTTTTGACATAAGCCACTTTTCACCTTTAATGAATGAAATTCCAGGTAAAAACTCCTTTGCCATGAAGAAGATCCAAATTCAACAAGTTCAGGCTAGTAAACCTGTTTGAAAGACCTTTTTTCAGTGAAATGCAGCTTAGTGCAAAAACAGGCTGCTCTCGCTCTGAAACGCTCATTTTTCACATAAGCCACTTTTCAGCGCTAAAACAGCCTCCAATCGCTCTGAAACGCTCATTTTTGACATAAGCCACTTTTCACCTTTAATGAATGAAATTCCAGGTAAAAACTCCTTTGCCATGAAGAAGATCCAAATTCAACCAGTTCAGGCTAGTAAACCTGTTTGAAAGACCTTTTTTCAGTGAAATGCAGCTTAGTGCAAAAACAGGCTGCTCTCGCTCTGAAACGCTCATTTTTCACATAAGCCACTTTTCAGCCTTAGGCGACTGTACAGTGCTAAAACAGCCTCCTATCGCTCTGAAACGCTCATTTTTGACATAAGCCACTTTTCAGCCTTAATGAATGAAATTCCAGGTAAAAACTCATTTGCCATGAAGAAGATCCAAATTCAACCAGTTCAGGCTAGTAAACCTGTTTGAAAGACCTTTTTTCAGTGAAATGCAGCTTAGTGCAAAAACAGGCTGCTCTCGCTGTGAAACGCTCATTTTTCACATAAGCCACTTTTCAGCCTTATAGGCGACTGCACAGTGCAAAAACAGCCTCCTCTCGCTCTGAAACGCTCATTTTTCACATAAGCCACTTTTCAGCCTTAGGCGACTGTACAGTGCTAAAACAGCCTCCTATCGCTCTGAAACGCTCATTTTTGACATAACCCACTTTTCAGCCTTAATGAATGAAATTCCACGTAAAAACTCCTTTGCCATGAAGAAGATCCAAATTCAACCAGTTCAGGCTAGTAAACCTGTTTGAAAGACCTTTTTTCAGTGAAATGCAGCTTCGTGCAAAAACAGGCTGCTCTCGCTCTGAAACGCTCATTTTTCACATAAGCCACTTTTCAGCGCTAAAACAGCCTCCAATCGCTCTGAAACGCTCATTTTTGACATAAGCCACTTTTCACCTTGAATGAATGAAATTCCAGGTAAAAACTCCTTTGCCATGAAGAAGATCCAAATTCAACCAGTTCAGGCTAGTAAACCTGTTTGAAAGACCTTTTTTCAGTGAAATGCAGCTTAGTGCAAAAACAGGCTGCTCTCGCTGTGAAACGCTCATTTTTCACATAAGCCACTTTTCAGCCTTATAGGCGACTGCACAGTGCAAAAACAGCCTCCTCTCGCTCTGAAACGCTCATTTTTCACATAAGCCACTTTTCAGCCTTAGGCGACTGTACAGTGCTAAAACAGCCTCCTATCGCTCTGAAACGCTCATTTTTGACATAACCCACTTTTCAGCCTTAATGAATGAAATTCCAGGTAAAAACTCCTTTGCCATGAAGAAGATCCAAATTCAACCAGTTCAGGCTAGTAAACCTGTTTGAAAGACCTTTTTTCAGTGAAATGCAGCTTCGTGCAAAAACAGGCTGCTCTCGCTCTGAAACGCTCATTTTTCACATAAGCCACTTTTCAGCGCTAAAACAGCCTCCAATCGCTCTGAAACGCTCATTTTTGACATAACCCACTTTTCACCTTTAATGAATGAAATTCCAGGTAAAAACTCCTTTGCCATGAAGAAGATCCAAATTCAACCAGTTCAGGCTAGTAAACCTGTTTGAAAGACCTTTTTTCAGTGAAATGCAGCTTAGTGCAAAAACAGGCTGCTCTCGCTGTGAAACGCTCATTTTTCACATAAGCCACTTTTCAGCCTTATAGGCGACTGCACAGTGCAAAAACAGCCTCCTCTCGCTCTGAAACGCTCATTTTTCACATAAGCCACTTTTCAGCCTTAGGCGACTGTACAGTGCTAAAACAGCCTCCTATCGCTCTGAAACGCTCATTTTTGACATAACCCACTTTTCAGCCTTAATGAATTAAATTCCAGGTAAAAACTCATTTGCCATGAAGAAGATCCAAATTCAACCAGTTCAGGCTAGTAAACCTGTTTGAAAGACCTTTTTTCAGTGAAATGCAGCTTAGTGCAAAAACAGGCTGCTCTCGCTCTGAAACGCTCATTTTTCACATAAGCCACTTTTCAGCGCTAAAACAGCCTCCAATCGCTCTGAAACGCTCATTTTTGACATAAGCCACTTTTCACCTTTAATGAATGAAATTCCAGGTAAAAACTCCTTTGCCATGAAGAAGATCCAAATTCAACCAGTTCAGGCTAGTAAACCTGTTTGAAAGACCTTTTTTCAGTGAAATGCAGCTTAGTGCAAAAACAGGCTGCTCTCGCTCTGAAACGCTCATTTTTCACATAAGCCACTTTTCAGCGCTAAAACAGCCTCCAATCGCTCTGAAACGCTCATTTTTGACATAAGCCACTTTTCACCTTTAATGAATGAAATTCCAGGTAAAAACTCCTTTGCCATGAAGAAGATCCAAATTCAACCAGTTCAGGCTAGTAAACCTGTTTGAAAGACCTTTTTTCAGTGAAATGCAGCTTAGTGCAAAAACAGGCTGCTCTCGCTCTGAAACGCTCATTTTTCACATAAGCCACTTTTCAGCGCTAAAACAGCCTCCAATCAGTCTGAAACGCTCATTTTTGACATAAGCCACTTTTCACCTTTAATGAATGAAATTCCAGGTAAAAACTCCTTTGCCATGAAGAAGATCCAAATTCAACAAGTTCAGGCTAGTAAACCTGTTTGAAAGACCTTTTTTCAGTGAAATGCAGCTTAGTGCAAAAACAGGCTGCTCTCGCTCTGAAACGCTCATTTTTCACATAAGCCACTTTTCAGCGCTAAAACAGCCTCCAATCGCTCTGAAACGCTCATTTTTGACATAAGCCACTTTTCACCTTTAATGAATGAAATTCCAGGTAAAAACTCCTTTGCCATGAAGAAGATCCAAATTCAACCAGTTCAGGCTAGTAAACCTGTTTGAAAGACCTTTTTTCAGTGAAATGCAGCTTAGTGCAAAAACAGGCTGCTCTCGCTCTGAAACGCTCATTTTTCACATAAGCCACTTTTCAGCGCTAAAACAGCCTCCAATCGCTCTGAAACGCTCATTTTTGACATAAGCCACTTTTCACCTTTAATGAATGAAATTCCAGGTAAAAACTCCTTTGCCATGAAGAAGATCCAAATTCAACCAGTTCAGGCTAGTAAACCTGTTTGAAAGACCTTTTTTCAGTGAAATGCAGCTTAGTGCAAAAACAGGCTGCTCTCGCTCTGAAACGCTCATTTTTCACATAAGCCACTTTTCAGCCTTAGGCGACTGTACAGTGCTAAAACAGCCTCCTATCGCTCTGAAACGCTCATTTTTGACATAAGCCACTTTTCAGCCTTAATGAATGAAATTCCAGGTAAAAACTCATTTGCCATGAAGAAGATCCAAATTCAACCAGTTCAGGCTAGTAAACCTGTTTGAAAGACCTTTTTTCAGTGAAATGCAGCTTAGTGCAAAAACAGGCTGCTCTCGCTCTGAAACGCTCATTTTTCACATAAGCCACTTTTCAGCGCTAAAACAGCCTCCAATCAGTCTGAAACGCTCATTTTTGACATAAGCCACTTTTCACCTTTAATGAATGAAATTCCAGGTAAAAACTCCTTTGCCATGAAGAAGATCCAAATTCAACAAGTTCAGGCTAGTAAACCTGTTTGAAAGACCTTTTTTCAGTGAAATGCAGCTTAGTGCAAAAACAGGCTGCTCTCGCTCTGAAACGCTCATTTTTCACATAAGCCACTTTTCAGCGCTAAAACAGCCTCCAATCGCTCTGAAACGCTCATTTTTGACATAAGCCACTTTTCACCTTTAATGAATGAAATTCCAGGTAAAAACTCCTTTGCCATGAAGAAGATCCAAATTCAACCAGTTCAGGCTAGTAAACCTGTTTGAAAGACCTTTTTTCAGTGAAATGCAGCTTAGTGCAAAAACAGGCTGCTCTCGCTCTGAAGCGCTCATTTTTCACATAAGCCACTTTTCAGCCTTAGGCGACAGTACAGTGCTAAAACAGCCTGCTATCGCTCTGAAACGCTCATTTTTGACATAAGCCACTTTTCAGCCTTAATGAATTAAAGTCCAGGTAAAAACTCCTTTGCCATGAAGAAGATCCAAATTCAACCAGTTCAGGCTAGTAAACCTGTTTGAAAGACCTTTTTTCAGTGAAATGCAGCTTAGTGCAAAAACAGGCTGCTCTCGCTCTGAAACGCTCATTTTTCACATAAGCCACTTTTCACCTTTAATGAATGAAATTCCAGGTAAAAACTCCTTTGCCATGAAGAAGATCCAAATTCAACCAGTTCAGGCTAGTAAACCTGTTTGAAAGACCTTTTTTCAGTGAAATGCAGCTTAGTGCAAAAACAGGCTGCTCTCGCTCTGAAACGCTCATTTTTCACATAAGCCACTTTTCAGCCTTATAGGCGACTGCACAGTGCAAAAACAGCCTCCTCTCGCTCTGAAACGCTCATTTTTCACATAAGCCACTTTTCAGCCTTAGGCGACTGTACAGTGCTAAAACAGCCTCCTATCGCTCTGAAACGCTCATTTTTGACATAAGCCACTTTTCAGCCTTAATGAATGAAATTCCAGGTAAAAACTCATTTGCCATGAAGAAGATCCAAATTCAACCAGTTCAGGCTAGTAAACCTGTTTGAAAGACCTTTTTTCAGTGAAATGCAGCTTAGTGCAAAAACAGGCTGCTCTCGCTCTGAAACGCTCATTTTTCACATAAGCCACTTTTCAGCGCTAAAACAGCCTCCTATCGCTCTGAAACGCTCATTTTTGACATAACCCACTTTTCAGCCTTAATGAATGAAATTCCAGGTAAAAACTCCTTTGCCATGAAGAAGATCCAAATTCAACCAGTTCAGGCTAGTAAACCTGTTTGAAAGACCTTTTTTCAGTGAAATGCAGCTTCGTGCAAAAACAGGCTGCTCTCGCTCTGAAACGCTCATTTTTCACATAAGCCACTTTTCAGCGCTAAAACAGCCTCCAATCGCTCTGAAACGCTCATTTTTGACATAAGCCACTTTTCACCTTTAATGAATGAAATTCCAGGTAAAAACTCCTTTGCCATGAAGAAGATCCAAATTCAACCAGTTCAGGCTAGTAAACCTGTTTGAAAGACCTTTTTTCAGTGAAATGCAGCTTAGTGCAAAAACAGGCTGCTCTCGCTGTGAAACGCTCATTTTTCACATAAGCCACTTTTCAGCCTTATAGGCGACTGCACAGTGCAAAAACAGCCTCCTCTCGCTCTGAAACGCTCATTTTTCACATAAGCCACTTTTCAGCCTTAGGCGACTGTACAGTGCTAAAACAGCCTCCTATCGCTCTGAAACGCTCATTTTTGACATAACCCACTTTTCAGCCTTAATGAATGAAATTCCACGTAAAAACTCCTTTGCCATGAAGAAGATCCAAATTCAACCAGTTCAGGCTAGTAAACCTGTTTGAAAGACCTTTTTTCAGTGAAATGCAGCTTCGTGCAAAAACAGGCTGCTCTCGCTCTGAAACGCTCATTTTTCACATAAGCCACTTTTCAGCGCTAAAACAGCCTCCAATCGCTCTGAAACGCTCATTTTTGACATAACCCACTTTTCACCTTGAATGAATGAAATTCCAGGTAAAAACTCCTTTGCCATGAAGAAGATCCAAATTCAACCAGTTCAGGCTAGTAAACCTGTTTGAAAGACCTTTTTTCAGTGAAATGCAGCTTAGTGCAAAAACAGGCTGCTCTCGCTGTGAAACGCTCATTTTTCACATAAGCCACTTTTCAGCCTTATAGGCGACTGCACAGTGCAAAAACAGCCTCCTCTCGCTCTGAAACGCTCATTTTTCACATAAGCCACTTTTCAGCCTTAGGCGACTGTACAGTGCTAAAACAGCCTCCTATCGCTCTGAAACGCTCATTTTTGACATAACCCACTTTTCAGCCTTAATGAATGAAATTCCAGGTAAAAACTCCTTTGCCATGAAGAAGATCCAAATTCAACCAGTTCAGGCTAGTAAACCTGTTTGAAAGACCTTTTTTCAGTGAAATGCAGCTTCGTGCAAAAACAGGCTGCTCTCGCTCTGAAACGCTCATTTTTCACATAAGCCACTTTTCAGCGCTAAAACAGCCTCCAATCGCTCTGAAACGCTCATTTTTGACATAACCCACTTTTCACCTTTAATGAATGAAATTCCAGGTAAAAACTCCTTTGCCATGAAGAAGATCCAAATTCAACCAGTTCAGGCTAGTAAACCTGTTTGAAAGACCTTTTTTCAGTGAAATGCAGCTTAGTGCAAAAACAGGCTGCTCTCGCTGTGAAACGCTCATTTTTCACATAAGCCACTTTTCAGCCTTATAGGCGACTGCACAGTGCAAAAACAGCCTCCTCTCGCTCTGAAACGCTCATTTTTCACATAAGCCACTTTTCAGCCTTAGGCGACTGTACAGTGCTAAAACAGCCTCCTATCGCTCTGAAACGCTCATTTTTGACATAACCCACTTTTCAGCCTTAATGAATTAAATTCCAGGTAAAAACTCATTTGCCATGAAGAAGATCCAAATTCAACCAGTTCAGGCTAGTAAACCTGTTTGAAAGACCTTTTTTCAGTGAAATGCAGCTTAGTGCAAAAACAGGCTGCTCTCGCTTTGAAACGCTCATTTTTCACATAAGCCACTTTTCAGCGCTAAAACAGCCTCCAATCGCTCTGAAACGCTCATTTTTGACATAAGCCACTTTTCACCTTTAATGAATGAAATTCCAGGTAAAAACTCCTTTGCCATGAAGAAGATCCAAATTCAACCAGTTCAGGCTAGTAAACCTGTTTGAAAGACCTTTTTTCAGTGAAATGCAGCTTAGTGCAAAAACAGGCTGCTCTCGCTCTGAAACGCTCATTTTTCACATAAGCCACTTTTCAGCCTTAGGCGACAGTACAGTGCTAAAACAGCCTGCTATCGCTCTGAAACGCTCATTTTTGACATAAGCCACTTTTCAGCCTTAATGAATTAAAGTCCAGGTAAAAACTCCTTTGCCATGAAGAAGATCCAAATTCAACCAGTTCAGGCTAGTAAACCTGTTTGAAAGACCTTTTTTCAGTGAAATGCAGCTTAGTGCAAAAACAGGCTGCTCTCGCTCTGAAACGCTCATTTTTCACATAAGCCACTTTTCAGCGCTAAAACAGCCTCCAATCGCTCTGAAACGCTCATTTTTGACATAAGCCACTTTTCACCTTTAATGAATGAAATTCCAGGTAAAAACTCCTTTGCCATGAAGAAGATCCAAATTCAACCAGTTCAGGCTAGTAAACCTGTTTGAAAGACCTTTTTTCAGTGAAATGCAGCTTAGTGCAAAAACAGGCTGCTCTCGCTCTGAAACGCTCATTTTTCACATAAGCCACTTTTCAGCCTTATAGGCGACTGCACAGTGCAAAAACAGCCTCCTCTCGCTCTGAAACGCTCATTTTTCACATAAGCCACTTTTCAGCCTTAGGCGACTGTACAGTGCTAAAACAGCCTCCTATCGCTCTGAAACGCTCATTTTTGACATAACCCACTTTTCAGCCTTAATGAATGAAATTCCAGGTAAAAACTCATTTGCCATGAAGAAGATCCAAATTCAACCAGTTCAGGCTAGTAAACCTGTTTGAAAGACCTTTTTTCAGTGAAATGCAGCTTAGTGCAAAAACAGGCTGCTCTCGCTCTGAAACGCTCATTTTTCACATAAGCCACTTTTCAGCGCTAAAACAGCCTCCAATCGCTCTGAAACGCTCATTTTTGACATAAGCCACTTTTCACCTTTAATGAATGAAATTCCAGGTAAAAACTCCTTTGCCATGAAGAAGATCCAAATTCAACCAGTTCAGGCTAGTAAACCTGTTTGAAAGACCTTTTTTCAGTGAAATGCAGCTTAGTGCAAAAACAGGCTGCTCTCGCTCTGAAACGCTCATTTTTCACATAAGCCACTTTTCAGCCTTAGGCGACTGTACAGTGCTAAAACAGCCTCCTATCGCTCTGAAACGCTCATTTTTGACATAAGCCACTTTTCACCTTTAATGAATGAAATTCCAGGTAAAAACTCCTTTGCCATGAAGAAGATCCAAATTCAACCAGTTCAGGCTAGTAAACCTGTTTGAAAGACCTTTTTTCAGTGAAATGCAGCTTAGTGCAAAAACAGGCTGCTCTCGCTCTGAAACGCTCATTTTTCACATAAGCCACTTTTCAGCCTTAGGCGACTGTACATTGCTAAAACAGCCTCCTATCGCTCTGAAACGCTCATTTTTCACATAAGCCACTTTTCAGCCTTATAGGCGACTGCACAGTGCAAAAACAGCCTCCTCTCGCTCTGAAACGCTCATTTTTCACATAAGCCACTTTTCAGCCTTAGGCCACTGTACAGTGCTAAAACAGCCTCCTATCGCTCTGAAACGCTCATTTTTGACATAAGCCACTTTTCAGCCTTAATGAATGAAATTCCAGGTAAAAACTCATTTGCCATGAAGAAGATCCAAATTCAACCAGTTCAGGCTAGTAAACCTGTTTGAAAGACCTTTTTTCAGTGAAATGCAGCTTAGTGCAAAAACAGGCTGCTCTCGCTCTGAAACGCTCATTTTTCACATAAGCCACTTTTCAGCCTTAGGCGACTGTACAGTGCTAAAACAGCCTCCTATCGCTCTGAAACGCTCATTTTTCACATAAGCCACTTTTCACCCTTAATGAATGAAATTCCAGGTAAAAACTCCTTTGCCATGAAGAAGATCCAAATTCAACCAGTTCAGGCTAGTAAACCGTTTTTGAAAGACCTTTTTTCAGTGAAATGCAGCTTAGTGCAAAAACAGGCTGCTCTCGCTCTGAAACGCTCATTTTTCACATAACCCACTTTTCACCCTTAATGAATTAAATTCCAGGTAAAAACTCCTTTGCCATGAAGAAGATCCAAATTTAACCAGTTCAGGCTAGTAAACCTGTTTGAAAGACCTTTTTTCAGTGAAATGCAGCTTAGTGCAAAAACAGGCTGCTCTCGCTCTGAAACGCTCATTTTTCACATAAGCCACTTTTCAGCGCTAAAACAGCCTCCAATCGCTCTGAAACGCTCATTTTTGACATAAGCCACTTTTCACCTTTAATGAATGAAATTCCAGGTAGAAACTCCTTTGCCATGAAGAAGATCCAAATTCAACCAGTTCAGGCTAGTAAACCTGTTTGAAAGACCTTTTTTCAGTGAAATGCAGCTTAGTGCAAAAACAGGCTGCTCTCGCTCTGAAACGCTCATTTTTCACATAAGCCACTTTTCAGCGCTAAAACAGCCTCCAATCGCTCTGAAACGCTCATTTTTCACATAAGCCACTTTTCAGCCTTATAGGCGACTGCACAGTGCAAAAACAGCCTCCTCTCGCTCTGAAACGCTCATTTTTCACATAAGCCACTTTTCAGCCTTAGGCGACTGTACAATGCTAAAACAGCCTCCTATCGCTCTGAAACGCTCATTTTTGACATAAGCCACTTTTCAGCCTTAATGAATGAAATTCCAGGTAAAAACTCATTCAGGCTAGTAAACCTGTTTGAAAGACCTTTTTTCAGTGAAATGCAGCGTAGTGCAAAAACAGGCTGCTCTCGCTCTGAAACGCTCATTTTTCACATAAGCCACTTTTCAGCCTTATAGGCGACTGCACAGTGCAAAAACAGCCTCCTCTCGCTCTGAAACGCTCATTTTTCACATAAGCCACTTTTCAGCCTTAGGCGACTGTACAGTGCTAAAACAGCCTCCTATCGCTCTGAAACGCTCATTTTTGACATAAGCCACTTTTCAGCCTTAATGAATGAAATTCCAGGTAAAAACTCCTTTGCCATGAAGAAGATCCAAATTCAACCAGTTCAGGCTAGTAAACCTGTTTGAAAGACCTTTTTTCAGTGAAATGCAGCTTAGTGCAAAAACAGGCTGCTCTCGCTCTGAAACGCTCATTTTTCACATAAGCCACTTTTCAGCGCTAAAACAGCCTCCAATCGCTCTGAAACGCTCATTTTTGACATAAGCCACTTTTCACCTTTAATGAATGAAATTCCAGGTAAAAACTCCTTTGCCATGAAGAAGATCCAAATTCAACCAGTTCAGGCTAGTAAACCTGTTTGAAAGACCTTTTTTCAGTGAAATGCAGCTTAGTGCAAAAACAGGCTGCTCTCGCTCTGAAACGCTCATTTTTCACATAAGCCACTTTTCAGCCTTAGGCGACTGTACATTGCTAAAACAGCCTCCTATCGCTCTGAAACGCTCATTTTTCACATAAGCCACTTTTCAGCCTTATAGGCGACTGCACAGTGCAAAAACAGCCTCCTCTCGCTCTGAAACGCTCATTTTTCACATAAGCCACTTTTCAGCCTTAGGCCACTGTACAGTGCTAAAACAGCCTCCTATCGCTCTGAAACGCTCATTTTTGACATAAGCCACTTTTCAGCCTTAATGAATGAAATTCCAGGTAAAAACTCATTTGCCATGAAGAAGATCCAAATTCAACCAGTTCAGGCTAGTAAACCTGTTTGAAAGACCTTTTTTCAGTGAAATGCAGCTTAGTGCAAAAACAGGCTGCTCTCGCTCTGAAACGCTCATTTTTCACATAAGCCACTTTTCAGCCTTAGGCGACTGTACAGTGCTAAAACAGCCTCCTATCGCTCTGAAACGCTCATTTTTCACATAAGCCACTTTTCACCCTTAATGAATGAAATTCCAGGTAAAAACTCCTTTGCCATGAAGAAGATCCAAATTCAACCAGTTCAGGCTAGTAAACCGTTTTTGAAAGACCTTTTTTCAGTGAAATGCAGCTTAGTGCAAAAACAGGCTGCTCTCGCTCTGAAACGCTCATTTTTCACATAACCCACTTTTCACCCTTAATGAATTAAATTCCAGGTAAAAACTCCTTTGCCATGAAGAAGATCCAAATTTAACCAGTTCAGGCTAGTAAACCTGTTTGAAAGACCTTTTTTCAGTGAAATGCAGCTTAGTGCAAAAACAGGCTGCTCTCGCTCTGAAACGCTCATTTTTCACATAAGCCACTTTTCAGCGCTAAAACAGCCTCCAATCGCTCTGAAACGCTCATTTTTGACATAAGCCACTTTTCACCTTTAATGAATGAAATTCCAGGTAGAAACTCCTTTGCCATGAAGAAGATCCAAATTCAACCAGTTCAGGCTAGTAAACCTGTTTGAAAGACCTTTTTTCAGTGAAATGCAGCTTAGTGCAAAAACAGGCTGCTCTCGCTCTGAAACGCTCATTTTTCACATAAGCCACTTTTCAGCGCTAAAACAGCCTCCAATCGCTCTGAAACGCTCATTTTTCACATAAGCCACTTTTCAGCCTTATAGGCGACTGCACAGTGCAAAAACAGCCTCCTCTCGCTCTGAAACGCTCATTTTTCACATAAGCCACTTTTCAGCCTTAGGCGACTGTACAATGCTAAAACAGCCTCCTATCGCTCTGAAACGCTCATTTTTGACATAAGCCACTTTTCAGCCTTAATGAATGAAATTCCAGGTAAAAACTCATTCAGGCTAGTAAACCTGTTTGAAAGACCTTTTTTCAGTGAAATGCAGCGTAGTGCAAAAACAGGCTGCTCTCGCTCTGAAACGCTCATTTTTCACATAAGCCACTTTTCAGCCTTATAGGCGACTGCACAGTGCAAAAACAGCCTCCTCTCGCTCTGAAACGCTCATTTTTCACATAAGCCACTTTTCAGCCTTAGGCGACTGTACAGTGCTAAAACAGCCTCCTATCGCTCTGAAACGCTCATTTTTGACACAAGCCACTTTTCAGCCTTAATGAATGAAATTCCAGGTAAAAACTCATTCAGGCTAGTAAACCTGTTTGAAAGACCTTTTTTCAGTGAAATGCAGCTTAGTGCAAAAACAGGCTGCTCTCGCTCTGAAACGCTCATTTTTCACATAAGCCACTTTTCAGCGCTAAAACAGCCTCCAATCGCTCTGAAACGCTCATTTTTGACATAAGCCACTTTTCACCTTTATTGAATGAAATTCCAGGTAAAAACTCCTTTGCCATGAAGAAGATCCAAATTCAACAAGTTCAGGCTAGTAAACCTGTTTGAAAGACCTTTTTTCAGTGAAATGCAGCTTAGTGCAAAAACAGGCTGCTCTCGCTCTGAAACGCTCATTTTTCACATAAGCCACTTTTCAGCGCTAAAACAGCCTCCAATCGCTCTGAAACGCTCATTTTTGACATAAGCCACTTTTCACCTTTATTGAATGAAATTCCAGGTAAAAACTCCTTTGCCATGAAGAAGATCCAAATTCAACCAGTTCAGGCTAGTAAACCTGTTTGAAAGACCTTTTTTCAGTGAAATGCAGCTTAGTGCAAAAACAGGCTGCTCTCGCTCTGAAACGCTCATTTTTCACATAAGCCACTTTTCACCCTTAATGAATGAAATTCCAGGTAAAAACTCCTTTGCCATGAAGAAGATACAAATTCAACCAGTTCAGGCTAGTAAACCTGTTTGAAAGACCTTTTTTCAGTGAAATGCAGCTTAGTGCAAAAACAGGCTGCTCTCGCTCTGAAACGCTCATTTTTCACATAAGCCACTTTTCAGCCTTAGGCTAAAACAGCCTCCTATCGCTCTGAAACGCTCATTTTTGACATAAGCCACTTTTCACCCTTAATGAATGAAATTCCAGGTAAAAACTCCTTTGCCATGAAGAAGATACAAATTCAACCAGTTCAGGCTAGTAAACCTGTTTGAAAGACCTTTTTTCAGTGAAATGCAGCTTAGGCGACTGTACAGTGCTAAAACAGCCTCCTATCGATCTGAAACGCTCATTTTTCACATAAGCCACTTTTCACCCTTAATGAATGAAATTCCAGGTAAAAACTCCTTTGCCATGAAGAAGATCCAAATTCAACCAGTTCAGGCTAGTAAACCTGTTTGAAAGACCTTTTTTCAGTGAAATGCAGCTTAGGCGACTGTACAGTGCTAAAACAGCCTCCTATTGCTCTGAAACGCTCATTTTTGACATAACCCACTTTTCAGCCTTAATGAATTAAAGTCCAGGTAAAAACTCCTTTGCCATGAAGAAGATCCAAATTCAACCAGTTCAGGCTAGTAAACCTGTTTGAAAGACCTTTTTTCAGTGAAATGCAGCTTAGTGCAAAAACAGGCTGCTCTCGCTCTGAAACGCTCATTTTTCACATAAGCCACTTTTCAGCCTTAGGCGACTGTACAGTGCTAAAACAGCCTCCTATCGCTCTGAAACGCTTATTTTTGACATAAGCCACTTTTCACCCTTAATGAATGAAATTCCAGGTAAAAACTCCTTTGCCATGAAGAAGATCCAAATTCAACCAGTTCAGGCTAGAAAACCTGTTTGAAAGACCTTTTTTCAGTGAAATGCAGCTTAGGCGACTGTACAGTGCTAAAACAGGCTCCTCTCGCTCTGAAACGCTCATTTTTGACATAAGCCACTTTTCACCCTTAATGAATTAAATTCCAGGTAAAAACTCCTTTGCCATGAAGAAGATCCAAATTGTCGGGGTTCGATACTTTGAAACGCTGGTTTGGAAAGATGATGGCCCAGTCGGCAAACTTTAGTTTGGTGATTTTCTTTTTATTACACCAACAACCCAAAGACAAAAATACCCACAGGTGGCAAAGCAACAAAAAAAACGCAGGAATATTTACAATATGACAGAGTAAAAAAAATATTTACAAGGAACAGGCAGCAACTGTCATCCACATGCCACTCAGCCGAATCCTTCCTTCAAGTGAGCCGAGCTCTCTTTAAATACCCCCTTGGCCCCTCCCCCGGGCAAACCAATTAACAAAACACAGGGGTTAAGAAACATAAACTGGGAAACAACCCAGATAGCAAAATTCTTTTGGCCCATATCTGGCCCACACCTGACATGTTCATCCGGTCCACATACCGCATGGAATGATGTCACTTGGGAGGTCCGCTCCTGTTTGCCAAAAGTGGGCCACAACCAAGCCATCACAATGCCAGATGTCAACCAAAAACAGGCCAAATAAACCAGCAATCAACCGAATGTGGGCCACTGTACACTTTTATTCTGGCCCAAGTACGGCATGGGAAGATGGCACAAGGGTGGTCCACAGTTGTTTGCCAGAAGTGGGCCACAACCAAACCAACACAGTGCCAAATGTCAGCCGACACGCAATAAACCAGCACTCACCCAAATGTGGGCCACCACTGTACATTTTTATTCTGGCCCACATCCCACATGGAATGATGGCACATGAGTGGTCCACAGCTGTTTGCTAGAAGTGGGCCACAACCAAACCAACACAGTGCCAAATGTCAGCCATGACCAAATAAACCAGCACTCACCCAAATGTGGGCCACCACTGTACATTTTTATTCTGGCCCATATACCACTTGGAATGATGGCACAAATGTGGTCCACAGTTGTTTGCCAGAAGTGGGCCACAACCAAACCAACACAGTGCCAAGTGTCAGCCAAAAATAGACCAAATAAACCAGCACTCACCCAAATTTGGGCCACTATGCATTTTTATTCTGACCCACCTACCACATGGAATGACATGAGTGGTCCACACTTGTTTCTCACATATGACCCACAGCCTAGTCATAATGCTACATATTAACCAAGAGCTGAATACATCAGAACTGGTTTACAGTCTATGATCTTGTCTAGCCTGTACACATTGGAGTCACAACCAAACCATGACAAAGTTCTATGTCAAATATGAACACATCATATAAATAAACCAGAACTGGTCTGAATTTGTGGCTACTGTACATGTCATTATGGTACCTCCAGATACTGTGTTAAATGGTGGCAATGGTCCAGTCTTGTTGGTCTCAGTCAAAGATGAAGATACCTACTGAAGAATTGAAGAAAAAACCAGACACGAGAAACAACTTGTGAACAGTAGAGAACTATTTTATTTTTTTAACATGTGCCACAAACAACAACACAACACAAACAAAACAAACATGAAGATGAACATGAAAATTCTGACTGCGGAACACTGTTGCGGAACACGCTCACTCATGGCCCCACCATTGTCTCCTCTTCATCTGGCCCTTTAAGAAATGCACAAAAGAACATATTTTGTTGACTCAGTAAAGCAGTACTGTGGTTACTGTATATGGTTGCAGTGCAAAACACAAAACCTTATCAGGAGACCAAACAAAAAAGGCCCTGTAAAGTGATATAAAGTTATACAATATTGTGTTCATCAAACACTCTGACAAACTTCACATTTAACCTGAAGTTACAGTAATAAAACATAATGTATATTTGAGTTTGTCTTCATGTTAAAGGGGAATAGTGCACAGCCATTTGATTTTTTGCTATTTTGCTAACCTTTCCTCAGCATTTGTTGGTTCACTGAAGCCAGCCATAATGCAATTAATGGAGCATATCATATACATGTTGCAATGTGTGTATTTGTGTGGTTCTATCCTTTCATAAAAAGATAATGGATACAGGGTGTTTTGGTGTGTCATGATGCTGCCAGCACGAGAGCTGGGATACTGGGTCGGAGGGTCTGATCTTACAAGGTTGGTTTTCAGCCAAGTGACGCTAGGTGGAAGGCAGAGAGCCTCCATTCTCCCTGGAACAAGCCAGCAACATTACTCTGGAGCTGTTTCATTAAAGCATAAGTAAGCGGAATGTTTGTGTTAATATAAGTCTTATATAGTTATATCTTCCGACAGCAATCACTTATATAGAGTGTTTGGTCCGAAACACGGGTCTGTCAGTCACCCTGCTCTGCTGTAAGCCGAGGAGAAACCTTCCTTGTATCCTACAACCTTTATCCAATGAGGAGAGAGAACGGCATAAAGGGGCGGTCCTCTCTGTGTGTGCAGCCAAGGGATGCACGCGCATGTGTTGACGTAGGGAAGAGGGCGGGGACTGCTAACTCCATCCGCTGACAGGAAGTTAGCCAAAACGACCGGATCGCTTACTTCTGCTTTAAGTAAAAAGTAGGTAAAAATCTTGAATATTTCCTCTTTAATGACTCTCCATGGGGACCCCCAAGATAGCTGTCAGTCTGGTGGTGCGTAATAGGTATCCACAAAACTGGACATTTACTGGACCAGAGGTCTGTGTGCTATGGCACGGTGCTCTGGCAGAACACTGGGGCCATACTCAGATCTAAAAGCCCTCACAAGAGGAGAGAGTTGGGATAAAAGTTGAGGTGAGGTCTCTCTGTCCTGGTTTATTCTTTATATATTATGCCAAGGTAAGTATTATATTCCATTGCAACATGGCTGAGGCTCTCAGTTGGAAGCAACTCCATCCTACATATTAAACCTATCACATATCAAGTCTGAGATGACAATGAGTCAGCTAGCCTCACTCACACAATCGCTGTGTAGTTACATCAGACCTGCCCACATGGTGGAGCTGAAGACCATGAATGCAGCAGTAAAGGGAAAAGTTTGAGGTTAGATAAGACCACATCTTAAGACTCAAAACTTCATCCACTCATGTTAACATTAGAAGTATGTTTTTGTGTTTGATAGGGGGTTCTTTCATTCCAGCTCAATTTAGCAGGGAGATGGCATGTAATATTAATATATTTAAAAATATATTTCAGCTGTTGCTTCATATTCATTAATTTATTTTGTAGATAGAATATTATACTAAAGTCAAATACAGTTTTCATTAAAGATGTGTTTCTAACTGAAATGTGATTTCCCTACTTTTCAGACCCATGTACTGGCTTTTAAGAAAGGCAATGGGTGACAATTCCAGTTACAGTTTACATTACTGTCCCACCACTGCCAAGTGAAATCTTTACATTTACAAGAAAATGGCTATGCTTGCTGCATGGTGGCTGAACAAGCTTCTAATTCCTAAGTGACCATAGCGGAAAAAATGGCAAAAATCACAACACTGCCTTTTTTAATTGTATTTGCTCATTTAGAATTGGGGAGATTTGTTCTGTACTTTGCGCTCGTTTTTTTTTTACATATGCTGACAGCTTCATCTTGATTTCTGCTGTAGAACAGTATCACACATATATTGCAAAATAGGTATTGTAGCTGACTTACGTGCGAGCTGTGTGGCACGCCTTTTCTCCTCTCTCTCTCTCCTCCCACCATCCCTGTCTCCAGCGAGATGAAGCCACCTTTTTATATAAGCCTCCACCTCCTGGTCTGTTGCAGTGGCCGTCAATTGATTGTTTCTGACCGTTCCTAAAAATTGAGAAAACTGTAAAGCTTTGGATAGATTGCACACAATGGTGAGAAATGGCTAACTGCATGACATGCTATATCCTGCCCATAGTTGGGCAGCAATGAATGTAGTTTGAAAACAGTCTAGCCATGACCAGCCAATTACTAAAATTGTAGGAGGAAAACTCTCGCCTTCAGCTGACGAACTGATTGCAGACTGGTGCATCTTAGAGCAGGGGGCAGATAAATAGCTGGAGAAGATGGTGAAGCACATAGTTTTAGATATTTTTATTATGGTGCAGGTTGCTGACATTTCGGCACAGAGTATGTCTTCTTCAAAGCAAACAGAGCAATTTAAGAATGGCAGCTTTAAACTGGTGCCTTATAAAATGTGATTGGGTGTATATGTTGTTGTATTATAAGTATTTTATAACGAGTATTAGACTATCAGCATTTTTAATTAATTGTATTACTTAAAGCTATGGTCTAAGGTCTGAAAGACGATGAGAAGCCGCCATTAGCAGCACCGTGGAGAGCTCCAGAGCTGGAGGGAGACTCGTCGCTCTGGGCGACCCAGCACAGGGTGCTGTATGTGGGGGAGAGGAGTAGGAAGACCGGGGCCTGTAGCTCCGCGGCGCCGTAGTTCGCAGAGCGACCCCGCTCAGGTTGCCGCTGCGGCTAGAAGCGGCTGTGTGTTGGGGAGAGGATCAGGGAGACTCGACGCGGCACCGGTACCAGTAATAACGGCAGCAACACATTCTGTGCTTCTGTACTGTGCTTCTCTGAATCCTAGTGGGGCTTTCAGCGGCATGTGTTTAAACATGTACCCTCTGACTGTTATAATCATATGGATGCTGTTATAATGTGTTGTGATTGAGATCCTGACCCACCAAACAGCCTGGAAAGTGACAAAGTTACGTTTTTCGTACAAAATTACATAATCACCATCAGTAAACAGGACGCTGTCTGACTATTTCACTCGCGGGGAGGGATGCTGTTTTCTGGAGGGAAAGTTCACTGCCACAGAGATTTATTTTTCTTGTCTCACACAGAGTCGTTGAACATGGGTCGGCATGTTCTCTGACCACTTTGCCACCACTTCTCAACTGCCTGCTCTGCATTATAGTCCTCAACCTCAGGGAAATGCAATGATATACGGAGGAGGGAATTGAGCATTTTGTTTGAGAGTGAGCGTTTGACATTTTTTTTTTCACTGTCCCGTAATTGTCCCGGACAAAATATAAGTGTGTCCCAGCAGGAATTTTTATGGTCCCCGCCGGGACATCGTTAATTTCGAGCCCTGCTGCCTGGTCATATTAACCTTGTATAAAAACTGAATGTTAACTAGCTTACATTTTTCGCAGCACTGGCAACCTGACAAAACAATGTGAAGTTCCAACAATAAGAGCTGAATGTTTCCCACAGAAATTCATTCATTTATTTTTCGTTCAGGGACTCACCTCACCGTGACTTCTCTCCTCGATCTCCGGCTCGCGCACTTTTTGCTCCCTTGCTCCCTTTCGTCAATTCGAATATGATGCATTCAAAAGACTCGTAATTTGGAAAACTCCAACTTAAAGCGGAAAAAAACATAACGGAAAGTAGAGTTTGAATAAAGATACGATCCTTACAGACTTAATAGCGTTGACTTAATAAAAAAAAAAACACTGTCACTGTGGGTGATATGTTCAGGTAAATGTAGGTCAATACATTTTCCAATGTCGACCTGCCAGTCATTTTCTATGTGACACAGAGAGCAGGTGGGAGCGGTTTCTGTTCACAAATGAACTGTCACTCTTGGCCTAGGCTATGCTCTTATTGGCACACTCGGTCAAGGAATGTACAGTATGTTGTGAATTTAATGAATTGAATTGAATTTATTTATTTAAAACAGGGACAATGCACAAAAAAACATTAATCTTGTAAGACAAGAAGAGATGCTTTGAGCCAGGTTATAGTTCCGCCTGTAGTCCCTGGGCAGGTAAAGTTAAAGCAGATACAGTATTAAAATCATTGAAATATGAGTGACATGATGACCATAATATTTTAAAAATAGACAGAATACACTAGTAAAAGCAGGGAACAAGAGCACCAAATCATGAAGTGCACAACAGCACATACTCTCTTACTCTTATCACACATTCAAACAGATAACAGTCCAACTATCCTCCTCTAATAACCACATTCATACACATATTAATAACCAGACACGTATACACACATGTAACTCAACAATGTGTGCAAACTCGCTTCCTCAGTAACCAGCGCTTTGACAAGCATGAGAACATGTAGGGATTTGTACATACACTGAAAAAAGGAACATGTTGGATTAACTTAATTCAATGGTGGACATTGGTTGCACACAGATGTTTTGCTTTGGCAGCAACTTAAACAATTGAGTTAAATTAACACAAGTTATTCATGTTCAATAAACCTGTATATTTTGTGTTGATACAGTGTGATTAAAACATGTTTTGATAAAGTAATTTGAGCTCTTGGAACATTTAAATCCTTCACAATTTCATCACTTCATTTCAACACTATTCAATAACTTTTACTCCAATACTATTTGGTAGCGTAAATACTACACGTTATTTTCATTTTACATGTTCGTATTATAGTCTAGTGTCAATTACACAATTTTACAATGGAGGCCTAAAAACAGATTGTTTGTATTGTTCTCTGAAGATGGTTGCCTGTACCACTAGTAACCTTTCAAAATAAAATGTCTAATTTCACTGCAGTGACAGTAGGTAAAGAATTGAACTGACATTACTGTTCTACTGTAATACAAATCAACAGTGAACAAGTAATGTCAGTTTTTCAGTGTTTTACCGACTCAGCCACAGAATGGAAATTAGACCTTTTCTTTTGAAAAGGCTACAGGCAACCATCTTCGAAGAGAACAATACAAACATTATGTTCAAGGTCTCTATTGTCAAGATTAAATTAAATAACAATTGTAACTGTAAACAATTCGATTCAACTATAGAACTGATTTGAAATGCAAAAACGTTAGTTGCCATTGCCATTTCAACAATCATTTATTTTAATGCCTAATACCTTTCTATTAACTCTCTTAATCATTGACATTACCCATTTTTACCCCAATTAAAAACAGAAATGAACAGTTGCATGTCAAAGCCTTTATTCAAGAGCCATAGGATAAACAGCAATGACTGACCTCATTGTGACATCTTGGTTCAAAACAGAACAGTATCTTAGAAGTATTTAAAATTCCTTACTACAACTGAAACATCCCATGCTGTTGCTGATTGTTCACCTGGAAATTCAACCTCCAAAATGCAGGAGAGCAAGTGTGAGCTTTAATTGTCCTCCTACCTGGAGCTAACCGCCTCACGTGCACAACAACAGTGAGCTCTCCTTACTGGAACAGTTTTGTCTTTAAGCTTTGGGCTTTCCTCGAGAGTTGAGCCACATCCAACTCCATTACCACCTTTTGAATCACTTCAAAAGTATAGCGGAGCTGTGACGGATACCTCATGTTCAAAGAGTAAAAAAGTCCAAGGCTGTTGCAAGGGCTACATTATCCAGATCTTGAAGAACCACCACACCCTCGATGATGATGCCAACATCAGAAAAGTCATTGCCTGGCGTCTCTCTGGTGACATATTCCCACTGTCGTTTTCTCAATGGCACTCAGTGCAGTGGCCTCAGTCATGTCCTGGTTAAAGATAAAACATTTCTTGAAGCTTTTTAAAAATAAATAAATAAAATAAAAAAATTGATGCTTTTGAATGCAGCAATTCTAATGCAATAGTTTATTTAAACCCATGTAAGCAGCATAGCAGATTACTACAGCCAAAGATTGCCCTGCCATGCTGCCATTCATGGTCAATTTCTGAGAGAAAAAATAAAATACAGACATAACAAATTCCAGATCAAATGAAGAAGAGCCTTCAAGCTAATGTAAAGACTGAATTCTCGTCCTCATTTCTTCTGGAAGTTGTTTTCATGTTCCTGGATGATTTTTTATTATTAACCTTGATTTACTCCAGGGCTGTATCCCAGTCCCAATTCTGCCCTTGTCAGATGAGGGTCAGTGCAGTGTAAGAAGATGGTGGATTTTTCCTTCTTTCACTAGATTCACAAATTTGAAGTGTTTTCACACTAGTGTAATCCCTAATGTAAGAGAAACAATATTTTTTCACTCTGTGGCAGAGGGGTCAATATAGGTGGTTTTTCACTTTCATAATGGGGGATTATGGAGAAAAAATGGACTGTTTGGACCATTTGTTTTTAATCTCAGCACTGGAATCACTTTGCCAAGGTGATAAAGATGGCAAATGGACCTAAACGGTCCAAGTAGGATCACAGGGTTAACTGAATACGTTTGGAAATGTAGCAAAGCCACAATCTACTCACAAAACACCCACCATGTACTCCTGCACCAAGACGTCGGGATTCTCATTCAGATAGATGCAGAGTCCTTTAATGAGGGACTCCCTTCCGGCATCAATGTCATCCTTAAGAATTATAACAAAGACAATAGAGATATTTGAACTCAAATTTTCAGTAGCACAGAAGAAAGTGATCAAAGACAAAAACTCTGACTTTTTTAAACAGTCAGCATGTGACACCAGTATCTAAAAACCAACAGTAAAACTACCTGTTTGGACCTGACCTTTATGGACTGGACGTTATATAATCTCCGGAGATGATATAAAAAAAGATACATTTCTCATAGTGCAGTGCAGTGACAGTGAATGCATGATAAAAATGACTGGGTCCTTTCAGTGGAATCAGTACTCACAGGTTCTCACATGAACACCATATCTATGACACAACTAGTCAGGGCATCATTTTTTAAATTACCTCCATTGCATCAAAAAGAGCTGGCCATCTCTCTTGTACATTGCTGATCATGGGAGCATCACAAAAAAAACATAAAAGCTGCTGCCAAACTGTGCTCGATTACATCTGGGTGGTCATTTAGAACACCAGTACTGCTACCTGGTTGAGCATCCTCACCAATGTCATCATCAGACGTATTTGAAGCAGATTCTGGGGAAGCGAGGGTGGCTGATACTACAATTCCTGGTTTAAAATCTTTTAGTGAAAAAGACCTGTGTTTTCTGCTCTTGTGGGATTTAAAAGATCCTAAGATGTTTGTTTGAAATTTGCAATCCAAGAACATGCACGTTACAACCTCATTTATCTTCAAATGTGCATTAACGTGAGTCCAGTAATCCCTCTCAGACACAAGATCCTTACAAGGACACAAATGGCAACTAAATGTACATTTCTCTGACTGATGACGACTAGTTTTAATAACATCTATTCAAATGAATTAACAATGCATTCCACGTTCTAAAAGTGCATGGGCAGCTTGCATGCACACATGGAATACGATTGTTATTCCCATAATGTCTATGTCTGACTCGATAGTACTTCAGAATATGGGACCTACTTGGAAAAACTGAAGGGCAGGTCTTGCATTGCCACATTCACTCTGTCACTGGAACACTTCTAGCACCATTCACTGTGGAAGTAAAAACAAAGAAGGATTAAAGGTAGGGTTGGAGATCCTGGAAAAACAGTTTGAGCAGGACACATTTTAAAAATACACAGACAAAAGTCCAAGCCTAAATTAAGGCTTTAGCTAAATTAATTACATTAATCACCTGTCTGACAATATATACAGGTAAAAGTTGAACCTATGACAGAGTTGTCGTATAAGATACCACAGATGTATTAATGAGGTGGCCAGTGTCTGTGTATGCATGTGCTGAGGGATTCATTAAAATCTGTAATGCATTAACTACTACTAATTACTACTAATTACGGTAATAATAAGAGCAAATACAACATCCTGGTCTCACCACAAAAACTTGAGCCCATGATCCATCAGCTGACTCCAGGTGATATGCAGACTTGAGTTTGCATTATGAGGCATTATCTAGGCATTATGAAAACTGTATTTTAATAAACATACATTAGATGTACTCTCACCGGCAACTTTATTTAGGTACACTGCATAAACCATTGTAAAATATCAAATAATTAATGTGATTCTTCTCTGATGAGAACAGAGACTAATCATGTTCCATGTTCAAACACTGGGCTGACTGTGCAAAGCCAGCAGCTTGTATCCAAGAAAAAGTTAAGTTGCCATTATGAACATTAGGCAGTGGCAGGCCATGGCTACGTGATTATTGCTACCACTGCTCAGACAGAGCAGACGCACACCAGTTAATGTGTCCTTTTTTGTTTGAATTTCCTCTCCTTCTGCTCATGTTGTCATTACACGGTGTTTGGGGGGAGGGGGGTCGCTAACTTAATGCCGCTGATGACATTAGCTTTGTCATCAGCGGTGTTAGCTAGTGTGTTAGCTAGTTAACACAATGTAACTGAACAGTCAGTTGGCAAACCAATTCAAACAGAAGACTAAGGAGCGCCGCAAAGTTAAGTTGAATGTAACATGGACGGCTCCCGCTCAAAAAACAAATTCAAATAAAACATAGTGATAAAATAGCGCGAGCAAATAAGCTCATGGGACTTTACCGAACTCACTTAGTTCAACGTTAACGTTACGTAGTGACTCTCAAGACATTAAACTACATTTGGCTGAGATTTCGACAATATTTAATCAGAAAATCCAGACTTACCGACCGAATCGTGGCGTGGCGTGGCGGACCGTACGGCGAGCTCTTGGACGTGACTGTAAAGTGCGCAAGACGAAATCGCGTGCGGTATCGCGATAATTAACATCGCTACTTTATTGACTCACTTCATCCCAACATGATCTGAACAAATTAATGTACCCTCTCTGCATATTATGTAGTTTCTACACTATATAGTTACGTTTAACTTTAAAACATGAGGCAATTGTGTTCAATACACCCAAGATGCTGACATAAATCCAAGAGTTGGCCAGTCTCCTTTTTTCAGTGTAGAATAAGTTCTGGAAGGACATTCCATTGGCCACACATGAAAATGCATATACTCAAATCAGAGAAAACACAGAATTGTTGGTCAATATATATATATTTTTATAAATTAACTTTCATCAACAAACAACAAATTCATCACAGTCAGCATATTATTTATACTGACAGATAATATTGCACTAAGAGAAGAACAAGTTAAACTTGACTATGCCTACTGTATGTAATTCCTGCTGGTATCAGACGGATAACAACTCTCAGAATTCACCATCCGCTTGTTGTGTTAACTTTTTTCTCTCAGATTTTTATGAACGGTTTTGTTTCTCTTTGTATCATGGGTGCAACATCCGGGCTTGCCATGGGGATGTGTTGTTCATGATAGACATTAGCTTGGATAAAATTCTCACCTCCATAGTGGAGAACACAATTAAGGCAGTTCAGGCCTAAAAGTCTTCAGTCCTCTAACTGCTTCAAGCTCCAGCAAAGAAGCTGGACGGGGGCTCCATTAGTGGCGAGCTTCTTCCAGAATGAGTGAAGGATCAATATTGCAGGTCGTTCATGCTGCAACATTGCCAATCATGCCCATCATGGAACATTTCCACCGAAAAAGGAATATCTACTTGCACTTTGCACTTTGGATTCCTTGTTTTTTCCCCTGTCCGAGACTTAGGCTCGTTGACTCTTTTGTTGCTACTTTATTTCTGTTTGACTTTGATTACCTGTTTATTTACCTCTTTCTAAAATAATAAACTGTTCCATTTGAGTCTGCATTTGGGTCCTGTTATCCCCTATACCCTGAATAGTGGACAGCGGTTCAATGAGAGAAGCAAACTAACTTAACTTAACTTGTCTTGTCTTTTCTTGTCCTGGCACATTTGTACTTCACAAAGTATGGACCCCACAATGTTACTGAACCATATGTGGGCCACTTTAGGCTCACATCCAGATTAGTCGATGCTAACTTGCCGTCTTTCGGCCAAAAATGGCCCAAATGTGTTTCAACAAAGGTGGGCCACCTGTGTGGAACCACATGTGGGCCACTTTAGGCTCACATCCAGATTAGTCGATGCTAACTTGTCGTCTTTCAGCCAAAACTGGCCCAAATGTGTTTCAATAAAGGTGGGCCACGTGTGTGGAGCCATAAGTGGGCCACTTTAGGCTCACATCCAGATTAGTCGATGCTTACTTACCGTCTTTCGGCCAAAACTGGCCCAATTGTGTTTCAACAAAGGTGGGCCACATGCGTTTTCTCATAAGTGGGCCACATAGGCTCACATCCAGATTAGTCGATGCTAATTTGCTGTCTTTCGGCCAAAACTGGCCCAATTGTGTTTCAGCAAAGGTGGGCCACTTGCGTTTTGTCATATGTGGGCCACTTTAGGCTCACATCCAGATTAGTCGATGCTAATTTGCCGTCTTTCGGCCAAAACTGGCCCAAATGTGTTTCAACAAAGGTGGGCCACGTGTGCTAAACCATATGTGGGCCACTTTAGGCTCACATCTAGATTAGTCGATGCTAATTTGCCGTCTTTCGGCCAAAACTGGCCCAAATGTGTTTCAACAAAGGTGGGCCACTTGTGTTTTCTCATATGTGGGCCACTTTAGGCTCACATCCAGATTAGTCGATGCTAATTTGCCGTCTTTCGGCCAAAACTGGCCCAAATGTGTTTCAACAAAGGTGGGCCACGTGTGCTAAACCACATGTGGGCCACTTTAGGCTCACATCCAGATTAGTCGATGCTTACTTGCCGTCTTTCGGCCAAAACTGGCCCAATTGTGTTTCAGCAAAGGTGGGCCACTTGTATTTTCTCATATGTTGGCCACTTTAGGCTCACATCCAGATTAGTCGATGCTAATTTGCCGTCTTTTGCCCAAAACTGGCCCAAATGTGTTTCAGCAAAGGTGGGCCACGTGTGCTGAACCATATGTGGCCCAGCCTTGGTTCACTTAAGGAATAACCATTCCCTACTCTGCCACGTATTTGCCAAAGATGGGCCATATCTGTTTTGTGATATAAGGGCCGAATGTAGCATTTACCACATGGGCCAGTTTAGGCTCACATCTGTTTTGTGCGGGCCAGAAGAATGCCTACAGTGCCGGATTGTTGCCTGAAGTGGCCCACATCCGTATGCTATCTGGGAAAGCACAAAACTAACAGAACCCCTTTAAATCTAACCCCAGTACTGTGGCACTAATAACCCCTCATATAGCTGTGCCACTTTTCCCACAGAACACATACATTAACAATATTTCAAAACAATTAACACACATAGTTTAGTCCATGGTCACCTGACCCATGGAAGCGCGCCACAGTGCGCTACTTATGACGTGGCCCGGAACTGCCTCGGTTCGGCCCGTGAACCCGAGACAGACCTCTGCAGCAACAGCAGGTGAGCGTGTGTGTAGGTGTGTGTGTGTGTGTGTGTGTGTGTGTGTACGTGTCGCGTAGGCGCCGAGTGTGCACCCTCGACGACCCACGGAGGGGAGAACAGAGTTCAGGGTAAAAAGTTTATGTCACTGCTGGACCGCGAGATGCGGCCGGCGGGGAAACAGGTGATAAGGAGCTTGGCTCCGCCGGAACAATGAGGGCGCAGCGCGCCCCACCGGCACTCTCTGACAGAGAGAGCGCGCCGGTCAGGAAATGACGGGCGTTCAACAGCGCTCCGCCACATTATCCCCCTCCTCCCCGAGGTTGACGATGTGCGGCAACCTGGAGAGATAGTCTGCCACAACATTGGTCTTGCCCGCTCGGTGTCGGATCTGGAACTGGAACGGCTGGAGAGAGAGGTACCAGCGGGTGAGACGACTGTTGTGGTCTTTCATGGAGTTAATCCAGGTCAGAGCCCTGTGATCAGTCTCTAAGTCAAACTCTCTCCCCAGCAGGTAGTACCTCAAACTCTCCAGGGCCCATTTGATGGCCAGGCCCTCCTTCTCCACAGTGGAGTACCTGGTCTCCCGTGGCAGCAGCTTCCGGCTCAGGTACAGCACCGGTCGCTCGTCACCAGGCTCACCTTGGGCCAGGACTGCCCCCAGTCCCACCGCTGAGGCATCGGTCTGAACCAGGAACCGCTGGCTGAAGTCAGGGCTCCTCAGAACTGGCGAAGAGCACAAACAGGCCTTGAGAGCTTGGAACGCCGCCTCGCAGTCCTCGTTCCAGATGACCGGGTTCCTCTGGTCCTTCGCCGTCAGTGCTGTCAGAGGTGCTGCGAGGGTGGCGAACTGTGGGACGAACCTCCTGTACCAGCCGGCCAAGCCCAAGAAGGACCTCACCTCCTTCTTCGTGCGAGGGCGTGGGCAGCTACGGATGGCCTCGACCTTGTCCACCTGTGGTCGGACCTCCCCTCGTCCAAGCCGGTACCCCAAGTACTTCGCCTCCTCCCAGGCCCATTGACACTTGGCTGGATTCAGCGTCAGGCCTGCCTGCTGGATCTGGCCCAGGACTCGCTCCAGATCATGCAGGTGCTGCTCCCAGGTGGCACTGAAGATGACCACGTCATCGAGGTAGGTAGCACTGCAGTCCTCACACCTCCGCAGGACACGGTCCATCAGCCTCTGGAAAGTTGCTGGTGCTCCATGTAGGCCGAAGGGCATCACCGTGAACTGGAAGAGGCCAGCAGGTGTCTGGAACGCTGTGCAGGGACGACTGGACGCTTCCAGGGGTACCTGCCAGTACCCTTTACAGAGGTCCAGGGTGGTGATGAACCTAGCCCGACCAATCCTCTCCAGCAGGTCGTCGATCCGGGGCATCGGGTAGGCGTCGAACTCTGACATGGCGTTGACCTTCCTGAAGTCCATGCAGATGTGCAGGGAACCGTCCTTCTTCCCCACAATGACCACCGGGCTACACCACTCAGACTGCGACGGCTCGATCACCCCCAAGCGCTGCATCTCCTCCACCTCCTTCTGAAGTTTGGCCACCAGGTGCTGGGGCACCCGGTAGGCCCTCTGACGAACCGGCCCCTTGTCTTTCAGCCGGACCACATGCTCCACGAGGTCAGTCTTCCCCGGGTTGGCCGCGAAGAGCTTGGCGACCCGCTGGAACACCTGGCACAGCTGGCTGGACTGGGCGGCAGAGAGGTGCCCGAGAGCAGGCTCCGCAGACTGGCTCAGGTCGGCGAGGGTAGACTCCTCCTCCCCCGCGCTGTCCACCGCCGTCACCAGCAGAGACGCCACGGGAACCCGAGCCTCCCTCCACTCCTTCAGCAGGTTGACGTGGTAAACCTGCTTTGCCCTTTTCTTGTCCGGGTGGTGGATCTCGTAGGTCACCGGGCCCATCTTCCTGAGGACGGTGTACGGGCCCTGCCATTTGGCCAGCAGCTTGCTGTTGGAGGATGGCAGGAGGAGTAGGACCTTCTGGCCAGGCTGGAACTCTCTGTGCCTGGCCTGTCAGTCGTACCACGCCTTCTGGGTCTGCTTGGCCTCACGAAGGTTGACCTCGGCCTCGTCTCGGTACCTTGCCAACCGGTCCCTCATCTCCAGCACGAACTGGACCACACCACGGTCACTGGTGCCGGTTGCGGGAGACTCCCAGGTCTTCCGCAGCAGATCCAATGGCCCCTGTACCTCCCAGCCATACAGAAGCTCAAACGGGGAAAACCCTGTGGACGCTTGGGGAACCTCCCGGTAGGCGAAAAGCAGGTAGGGCAGCCACTGGTCCCAGTCTCTCCCAGTGTCGGCCACAAACTTCTGCAGCATCTTCTTCAGGGTCTGAATGAAGCGCTCTACCAGGCCGTCCGTCTGAGGGTGGTACGGGGTGGTCTTGATCGCCGAAATCCCCAGTGCCGACGGAAGAGCTGCAGGAGTCTGGAGGTGAAGTTGGTCCCCTGGTCTGTGATGATCTCGTCCGGTACACCAACCCTGGAAAACAACTGAACAAGACAACGCAGAACAGCAGGAGCAGTGACCGTGCGCAGGGGGAAAGCCTCTGGGAACCGTGTTGCGTAGTCACAGAGCACCAGGATGTACTGGTGCCCCCCACTGCTCTTCACCAATGGGCCCACAATGTCCATGGCCACACGCCTAAACGGAGTGGAGATCATGGGCAGGGGTTGTAGGTAGGCTCGGTCGGACTGGCAGACATAGCAAGTTTTCTGACAGGTGGGACAGGTTTTGCAGAAGGTTTGCACATCAACATACATGGAAGGCCAATAGAACCTGGGGGATATGCGCAAATAGGTTTTGTTGCGGCCAAGATGACCTGCCCAAGGCAAGGTGTGTGCCAGGTGCATTATCATCGGCCGGCATGACACAGGAACCACAAGGCGTTTGACCCCCTCCGCCACTGCATACAAAACATCACTGTCAACAACAAAACATTCTTTCTCCCCTTTTGACATATCCAGCCCCCCAACCACCTTGGCGAACAAGGACTTCAGAGTCCCATCCTCCCTTTGCAGGGCCCCAATGTCCTCTGGCACCTCCCACATGCCCTTTGCCAGTCCCTTTGCACAGTCCGGCTCCCGGGACTTCAGCCCCTTTTCAAACCGCCGCTGGCGGCGAGACTTCCTGGGCCCCTTCATGGGCCCCTCAAACAAACTGCTGTCCAGGGTTGAAAAGAGTTCTGGATCGGGCCCCTTTTTCGGCCCTGGGTCGGCTGTCACCCCCGCCCTGGCCTGGGTGCGGGTGATCACATAACCGGACAAACCCTTCCCCAGGTCACTGTCTTTGGGGCCGGCCTCCAGCAGCACGTCCAGCAGCACAGGTAAGTCCCACCCCAGGATAGCAGCAACAGGTAACCTTTCCACCACCCCGACCGTCAGCAGGTAAGGTTGCTCATCCACCACCACCGTCACCTCAGCTGTGGGGTAGGAATGGCTGTCCCCGTGCACACACAAAATGTCTTCCTGTCTGCTATAATCCACCACGCCCGTTGGCACCAACTCCCTTCGGACCAGCGTCAGGAAGCTCCCCGAGTCAACCAGAGCAGTCACAGACTCACCATTAATGGTAACGTCCTTAAAACGCTGTTGCCCTCCCCCAGCACTTGCAACCTCAGCCCGAGGAGTGTAGCATGCCCCGCTAAGCTTAGCTTTTCTGATGGGGCACAACGAAGCCTTGTGCCCTGCTTGCTGGCAGTAGAAACAGATGAACTCCTTACCGGGGCTGCGCTGGCGAGGTGTGGGCCGGGATTCTCCAGGCGGATGCTGGCTGGCTCTGGCTGCTGGTCTGGGCTGCGACGAAACCTGGCGACTGGGACCACCGTGATAAGCAGGCGGGCCTCCCCTCCGTGCGTTGAGGTACTGCAGCGCTAGCTTGCCTGCAGCTAACCCATCCGTTGGCTTGTGCTCCTTCACCCAGGTGCGGATGTCTGTTGGGAAGACTCGCAGCAGCTGCTCCAAGATGACCTGCTCACCGATCTGCTCCTTGGTATGCTGCTCTGGCCGAATCCATCGACGGTAGAGACCCTTTAAGCGGTGGTAAGTTTCTGTTGGGTTCTCTCCCGGTGGAACTGCCATGGCCCGGAACTGCTGGCGATACGTCTCCGGTGAGATGTCAAACTTGGTCAGGAGTGCCGCCTTCAGGTCCGGGTATGAATGAGCCCTCTCCTCGTCCATAGCGGTGTACGCCTCTAGCGCCTTCCCAGTGAGTAGCGGCACCAGGCGACACGCCCACTCACCATCTGGCCAACCACACGTTCTGGCAATCCGCTCGAAGCGAAGCAGGTAATTTCCAATGTCCTCCCCAGCCAGGTACTGGGGAATCTTGGGGTCACCAAAGGGTCTGCTCTCCGGCCTCGGAGGTTCTGTCCCACTGCTCACCCCAAACCTTGCCGCCCTTAAGGGTGAACTGCGGCGCGGTGCAGCAGGTGTAGGTAAGTCCATTCTAAGGCTCATCAGCGACCTCTCAGATGGTGATAGGGACCCAGGTGCAGGGACAGGTGCTACCGGCCTCGGCCCTGCCACTGCCTGATCCAGTTGCGGGGCTGGCCACGAAGCCTGGAGTCCCCTGAGCTCTGCCAGGAACCCCTCCTCTCTTCTCTGCTGTCCCTCCAGGAAGGTCCTCATGACCGCCACCAGCTCCTCTCCTGGACTTGGAGCTCCAGGGCCGGCCTGCCGGACTGGGGCCGCCGCACCCCCTTCGTCCTCCTCGGCTGTGGACCAGGCTCCCTCCTCGCCATCTTTGTCCTGCACTGGTTCCTCCTTTTGTGAGCGCAACCCAGTACCCGTCTTCCTGTGTACCGGATGCGCCCTCGTCGACTGGCCATCCCACTTCTGACACCAAATGTCGGGGTTCGATACTTTGAAACGCTGGTTTGGAAAGATGATGGCCCAGTCGGCAAACTTTAGTTTGGTGATTTTCTTTTTATTACACCAAAAACCCAAAGACAAAAATACCCACAGGTGGCAAAGCAACAAAAAAAACGCAGGAATATTTACAATATGACAGAGTAAAAAAAATATTTACAAGGAACAGGCAGCAACTGTTATCCACATGCCACTCAGCCGAATCCTTCCTTCAAGTGAGCCGAGCTCTCTTTAAAAACCCCCTTGGCCCCTCCCCCGGGCAAACCAATTAACAAAACACGGGTTAAGAAACATAAACTGGGAAACAAAGCACAAAACTAACAGAACCCCTTTAAATATAACCCCAGTACTGTGGCACTAATAACCCCTCATATGGCTGTGCCACTTTTCCCACAGAACACATACATTAACAATATTTCAAAACAATTAACACACATAGTTTAGTCCATGGTCGCCTGACCCATGGAAGCACGCCACAGTGCGCTACTTATGACGTGGCCCGGAACTGCCTCGGTTCGGCCCGTGAACCCGAGACAGACCTCCGCAGCAACAGCAGGTGAGCATGTGTGTAGGTGTGTGTGTGTGTGTGTGTGTGTGTACGTGTCGCGTAGGCGCCGAGTGTGCACCCTCGACAACCCACGGAGGGGAGAACAGAGTTCAGGGTAAAAAGTTTATGTCACTGCTGGACCGCGACATGTGGCCGGCGGGGAAACAGGTGATAAGGAGCTTGGCTCTGCCGGAACAATGAGGCGCCCCACCGGCACTCTCTGAGAGAGAGAGCGCGCCGGTCAGGAAATGACGGGCGTTCAACAGCGCTCCGCCACACAAATTCAACCAGTTCAGGCTAGAAAACCTGTTTGAAAGACCTTTTTTCAGTGAAATGCAGCTTAGGCGACTGTACAGTGCAAAAACAGGCTCCTCTTGCTCTGAAACGCTCATTTTTCACATAAGCCACTTTTCACCCTTAATGAATTAAATTCCAGGTAAAAACTCCTTTGCCATGAAGAAGATCCAAATTCAACCAGTTCAGGATAGAAAACCTGTTTGAAAGACCTTTTTTCAGTGAAATGCAGCTTAGGCTACTGTACAGCGCAAAAACAGGCTCCTCTCGCTCTGAAACGTCTATTTTTGACTTAAGCCAGTTTTCACCCTTAATGAATTAAATTCCAGGTAAAAACTCCTTTGCCATGAAGAAGATCCAAATTCAACCAGTTCAGGCTAGAAAACCTGTTTGAAAGACCTTTTTTCAGTGAAATGCAGCTTAGTGCAAAAACAGGCTCCTCTCGCTCTGAAACGCTCATTTTTGACATAAGCCACTTTTCAGTCTTAATGAATTAAATTCCAGGTAAAAACTCCTTTGCCATGAAGAAGATCCAAATTCAACCAGTTCAGGCTAGAAAACCTGTTTGAAAGACCTTTTTTCAGTGAAATGCAGCTTAGGCTACTGTACAGTGCAGAAACAGGCTCCTCTCGCTCTGAAATGCTCATTTTTGACATAAGCCAGTTTTCACCCTTAATGAATTAAATTCCAGGTAAAAACTCCTTTGCCATGAAGAAGATCCAAATTCAACCAGTTCAGGCTAGAAAACTTGTTTGAAAGACCTTTTTTCAGTGAAATGCAGCTTAGGCTACTGTACAGTGCAGAAACAGGCTCCTCTCGCTCTGAAATGGTCATTTTTGACATAAGCCAGTTTTCACCCTTAATGAATTAAATTCCAGGTAAAAACTCCTTTGCCATGAAGAAGATCCAAATTCAACCAGTTCAGGCTAGAAAACCTGTTTGAAAGACCTTTTTTAAGTGAAATGCAGCTTAGTGCAAAAACAGGCTCCTCTCGCTCTGAAACGCTCATTTTTCACATAAGCCACTTTTCAGTCTTAATGAATTAAATTCCAGGTAAAAACTCCTTTGCCATGAAGAAGATCCAAATTCAACCAGTTCAGGCTAGAAAACCTGTTTGAAAGACCTTTTTTCAGTGAAATGCAGCTTAGGCTACTGTACAGTGCAGAAACAGGCTCCTCTCGCTCTGAAATGCTCATTTTTGACATAAGCCAGTTTTCACCCTTAATGAATTAAATTCCAGGTAAAAACTCCTTTGCCATGAAGATGATCCAAATTCAACCAGTTCAGGCTAGAAAACCTGTTTGAAAGACCTTTTTTAAGTGAAATGCAGTTTAGTGCAAAAACAGGCTCCTCTCGCTCTGAAACGCTCATTTTTCACATAAGCCACTTTTCAGCCTTAGGCGACTGTACAGTGCAAAAACAGGCTCCTATCGCTCTGAAACGCTCATTTTTCACATAAGCCACTTTTCAGCGCAAAAACAGGCTCCTCTCGCTCTGAAACGCTCATTTTTGACATAAGCCACTTTTCAGTCTTAATGAATTAAATTCCAGGTAAAAACTCCTTTGCCATGAAGAAGATCCAAATTCAACCAGTTCAGGCTAGAAAACCTGTTTGAAAGACCTTTTTTCAGTGAAATGCAGCTTAGGCTACTGTACAGTGCAGAAACAGGCTCCTCTCGCTCTGAAATGCTAATTTTTGACATAAGCCAGTTTTCACCCTTAATGAATTAAATTCCAGGTAAAAACTCCTTTGCCATGAAGAAGATCCAAATTCAACCAGTTCAGGCTAGAAAACTTGTTTGAAAGACCTTTTTTCAGTGAAATGCAGCTTAGGCTACTGTACAGTGCAGAAACAGGCTCCTCTCGCTCTGAAATGCTCATTTTTGACATAAGCCAGTTTTCACCCTTAATGAATTAAATTCCAGGTAAAAACTCCTTTGCCATGAAGAAGATCCAAATTCAACCAGTTCAGGCTAGAAAACCTGTTTGAAAGACCTTTTTTAAGTGAAATGCAGTTTAGTGCAAAAACAGGCTCCTCTCGCTCTGAAACGCTCATTTTTCACATAACCCACTTTTCAGCCTTAGGCGACTGTACAGTGCAAAAACAGGCTCCTCTCGCTCTGAAACGCTCATTTTTCACATAAGCCACTTTTCAGCCTTAATGAATGAAATTCCAGGTAAAAACTCCTTTGCCATGAAGAAGATCCAAATTCAACCAGTTCAGGCTAGAAAACCTGTTTGAAAGACCGTTTTTCAGTGAAATGCAGCTTAGTGCAAAAACAGGCTCCTCTCGCTCTGAAACGCTCATTTTTGACATAAGCCACTTTTCAGTCTTAATGAATTTAATTCCAGGTAAAAACTCCTTTGCCATGAAGAAGATCCAAATTCAACCAGTTCAGGCTAGAAAACTTGTTTGAAAGACCTTTTTTCAGTGAAATGCAGCTTAGGCTACTGTACAGTGCAGAAACAGGCTCCTCTCGCTCTGAAATGCTCATTTTTGACATAAGTCAGTTTTCACCCTTAATCTATTAAATTCCAGGTAAAAACTCCTTTGCCATGAAGAAGATCCAAATTCAACCTGTTCAGGCTAGAAAACTTCTTTGAAAGACCTTTTTTCAGTGAAATGCAGCTTAGACAAAAATAGGCTCCTCTCGCTCTGAAAGGCTCATTTTTGACATAAGCCAGTTTTCACCCTTAATGAATTAAATTCCAGGTAAAAACACGTTTGCCATGAAGAAGATCCAAATTCAACCAGTTCAGGATAGAAAACTTGTTTGAAAGACCTTTTTTCAGTGAAATGCAGCTTAGGCTACTGTACAGTGCAGAAACAGGCTCCTCTCGCTCTGAAATGCTCATTTTTGACATAAGCCACTTTTCACCCTTAATGAATTAAATTCCAGGTAAAAACTTGTTTGCTATGAAGACAAGGGCGCAATTTCCACTGGGGACAGGGGGGACATGTCCGCCCCACTTTTCAAAATCATGTTTTTGTCCCCCCCACTTTTTACACTTTGAAAACTAACAGTAGGCACAGGCTGTAATTGCAAAACAACAAGAAACCCTGCGTAAACTGACCGCTCGGAAGCCCCCCTCACACTACGTGCTCAATCAAAGACACAGACAGGACGCGGCACAGCAGCAAAAAGATGAAAAGGAGCCGACAGCTCAACTTAAAGTCCTTATTTGGAACGGGACTAAAAAGGAAGAAAGAAAATGTGGGTTGATTAGTCATTACTGGTATTTCTAACTTTACTCTATACACTATTGTAGCTAACGTTAGCTAACTAATATGTTAAACCAGGCGCTTAGCCATCTCTGTTTAAAACGTGTATGCAGCGCATTGATCACACAAGGAAGAGAGGAGGTGAAAAGAGACAACAACACCGTTACCTGTTGTATACTGGCCTCAGGCTGTACGATCGCTAAAACGCTGACGACCAGTGAGTAACGAGTTTGAAAGTAGCCTCTAACTTAATCAATCAATCAATCAATCACATTTTATTTGTATAGCACTTTACAATAGCCAGACGGTACCCAAAGTGCTTTACATCAAAAAAATAAAATAATACATAAAAGCAATACATAAAAAACACAGGAAAGTGCTACAGTGCTGCAAGAAAACACAAGAAAGTACTACTAGTGCTGCAGGGTGTTAAAGGCCCTCCAAAAGTGCATTAAGTAAAAAACAGGCAAAATAAGTACACCTAAGAGCAGGACTACCCTAGTCAGAGTTAAATGCCAATCTAAAAAAGTGTGTCTTCAGCTTCGATTTAAAAAGGCTGAGGTCAGTAGTGGTGCGAATGTCAGGGGGCAGTCTGTTCCACAGCCTGGGAGCTGTGACAGCAAAAGAACGATCGCTCCACTGTTTAAGTCTTGACCTTGGTACCTCTAACAGGAGCTGGCCGGAAGAACGGAGGGCCCTGCCATGATCGCGGACAGTTAAAATCTCTGACAGGTAGGAGGGAGCCAGGCCATTAATGGAGTAAAAAACAAACAATAAAAGTTTAAAATCAATTCTAAAACGAACTGGAAGCCAGTGGAGTGACGACAGCACAGGGGTAATGTGTTCACACCTGGACGTGCCTGTTAAAAATCGGGCAGCAGCGTTCTGAACAAGTTGGAGACGCGAGATTAAAGACTGGCTTCATGAACGCAGCTCAAACCAACCCGGTGCCTCAGCAGGATGACCAAGCCTTGATAAATACACCGGATCCGCGCATCCTCATGCATTTCAGCCGGGTCGCTACCGGAGCTAAATTAAAAAAATAAATAAAAATAAAAATAAAAGCGCTCCTTGCGGTGGAGCTGAGAACAGCGGAGTTTCCTCTACTACAGCTGAACAGCTGACATGTGGTCAAGACGTACAGACCTGTCACAGTCTCACGGTGCATTTCATAATTATAAACTTCAACCTCAGAGCTCTCTGTCCTCAGACTGTCCTCACCTGTCCTGAACATCACACAGGGACAACATGGAGCCATGGAGCTGCTTGTGTGATTGGTTACTGAGTTGAGTTGATTTGTGTCTGACTGTCAGTCTGTGACCAACACTGTCTATGGTGCTGAAAGCTCAAGCAGGTTGATGTCTGGCTGAGTCAGTAGCTACCATGTCTTTGGTACAACACAAACATTAAATGGACACAGACAGTCTACAATTAACATGGTAGCTACATGGCTTAGACATGGTAGCCACTGACTCAGACAGTGACCTGTGTGTGTGTGTGTGTCAGAGGGGGTGATCTGTGGCATTGTCTTCTGCAGAAATATTTAGTGTGACTAGCATGTTTAAATAATGGAATAAATGCAATGTTTAAATAACTATCACAAGGGCCCATCGAGAATGCTCCTCCCTCTCTGTGCTGAGACCCACGCTCCGCCACTGGCAGTATGGCTAATGACAAAATAGTAGGCTAGGGTTAAATAGAAATGGCATGATTTAAGCTCTACGCAGGCAGAAATCGAGCGCACTGTGGTGTAGTGAAGAATGAAAACCAACTTGTAAGCTCAAGGGACTTTACTCAACATCTTCAGCAGGAAGTACAGCTTCATAACAACAGCTCCTTCTTCTTCTCTTCACCTACATACATAGTCCTGTCTTATTCAGTGGTGCCATCTAGTGACACTCCAACGTAACAGCGTTACAGAACACAACACGCGCTATGCGTACACAAATTTGCCGTTCCTACTTGTGTCCCCCCCACTTCTGAAACTAAAGTTTCGCCCATGGTTAAGTATATTTCTCCAGGAAAGTTTCTTCTGCCTCTCAAGTTTATAATTACAGTTTATAATTCAAGAGAAGGTCCGAACAGTCTGATGACATTATTTTGCATATGAATTAGCCATGTGCTTCTGTTCCTTCGCAGACCATGTCAATAACACCCGAAGACATAGTGTAGTCGGATTCTCTGAGCACCGCAGACAGTTCAGTCCTTTTGAATTCTCATTCACATCTTTCTTTGACCTCATGACGCTTTCCAACAAGGTCAAGGTGTGGTTTGGTAAACACTAGGAGGTCATTTTTGACTATGCGCGTTCCTCCCAAAACGGCGCTGACGTCCCCTGCAGAGTTTAATCTTGACATTTTCAATACGTCTTTGTATAAAATCACAATCGAGTAAGTCGACATTAAAAAAAAAAGCGTTGAGCATGGAAATGTAATTTGTTACATACTGGTTGAAATAAAATCCATGGTGACTACAGCTGTGGCTAGTGGTTGTGGCTAACCTTGCATGCCACCATATGCACAAAGGATTGTGCCATGAGAACAGCTCATGGCAGTCTATCACAGATGTTAATCATTAAAATCTGAATCACTTTCACTGTTTGTTTCAATCTCGTAATTTATGTATTTTGTAACTTTACAATCGACCTAATACGGCTTGGCTTTATTCGCGGACTTCATGCTACGAGGATACAATAGACGATAGTAATTAAGGTTTCAAACATTTAGTAAATGGGGTAATTTGAATGTCGACAAGATAACATGCAAAAATTAATTAAAAAAAAATAGTATCGCAAACATACCTCCAGTCCTCAGTCAACTTCTCTGCACGATCCGCTTCTCCGATTGCATTCACAGGCAGTGGGAAACTTCACTACTGTTATGGCCTCAAATTGAAAGGAAACTTTTATCAAATGTTTCAATGCAAAAATACTACAGATTGAGGTAATTACTCCCATATTAAATAATTACTTCAAATATAGTTTTAAGCAGAGTGAATACTACGAAAACTGCCTATTAAAAATGAAATAATCTTAATATTCTCAGTCATGCAAGCCATGGGATGGTTTTGATTAGTAAAAATGAGTTAAAATATTTTTTTATCTTCAAATAATTTCAAATCATAAAGGGATTAAGAAGTTAAACATGTATTAATAATCATTATTTATTCAGTTCCAGGAAATCAGTAATTCCTGCCTGCCTTGAACGCAGCAGTGTTTTTGGAGGGAGTTTGGAGGTGCAGGTGCATTGAAAGCTCCCCTCCCCCACCCTGACTTGCACCTGACCTGACTGTGAACTTTCAGAGGAGCATGTAGTATGGCACTTATTCAATCTGAGATACAGAGCAGCACAAGTCTGAACTTTTTAAATGCTGTTTATCTTTAATAGGGATTTTCACATATTTTATACCAGATATGTATATTTAAATTACTATTGAAAATAAAATAAAAAATACAATTAGAATTTTTCTTTTCTATTAAATTTTGTAACTTGTAAGAAATGACTTATAATGGAAGGCTGAATATTGAGACAATATTTAGGAAAGACTGATATTTTAGCTCTGGCAGCTCATTGTAGTGACACTGAAGGTCAGTTTCTAAGCCTGTTGAGTGGCATCCTATGGTGGCATCCCCTCCCCCACCCTGAGTCCTCTCTTAACAGCCTTAGCTTTGAAGTCTGTCTTCTCCCTCTCACTAGAGAGATTTCTGATGCTGCTCGGGAAATTGCCTCCATACAGAATTGGGGGAGCATACGTCAGTCCGACCACCCAAAAGTCCGACTACCCATTAATCCGAGTTACTTTACAGTGTTAGGGTTAGGCTAAGGCAAATGTAATCAAATAATGCCCTATTTGCATATTTAAATATATATTCATGGAAACCTCCAATACAAAGGATGTTCTTATTCATGTCAGTGATCAACCTGTGAAGTTTCATGGATATATCTCTTAGTTTAAATTTTTGCCCTATTCACCTCAATTATACTGGGGCTAATATTGTGGTGGCCATATTGGATTTCCAGCAAAAAATTAACTTGCTTGTCCATATAGGTTGTAATCCTACTGGGTCATAGATATTTTTCTGGTGGCCAACCTTTTATAACATTGCAAATGCAGCACCCCGGGTGGATCATCTTATTTGTCCTCCAACATGTCAATCATTCTGAGGAAATGCTCACGTCACGCTGTCATGCATGCTCTTTCCTGGCTCGTTTCCACTAGCTGCACGTGCACTTTGATTATTTATGTGTCCCATGAAATGTCTGCGAGGACTTTTACCCCAGTTGGTGTGACAGTGGAGCATTACCGGCGGCCCGGTGGATGGTGCAGCGGGGGCTCCACCGGCCGGGACCGCACAGTAAAGCCGGGGGCATGGAGGGGGTGAAAGGGGAGGCTATACAGTAGGATATACAGTAACATGTTTTAATAAAAGTATTTTAAACATGCACAGAACAGTAACACTCTTGCATAAAAGGTATGCCCCAGTGGTCAGCATAATCCGACTCGAAGCAGACTGGTGCATTTGTGTGCAGATTAAGAGGAATAACAGAGTTTGTCATCCTGAATGTGTACAGAGTGTTTTGAATAGGAAAGCTAAGTAGCTTTAGAAAGCTCTAATCATTATGGGACAAAAATATTTTTGTATGACACTTATAAGTGAGCAACATAAAAATCTGGCTAAATCCCTTCAATCCTGTTTTTTCACCTTTAATACCCCCTGTCTCTTTGGCTGCCATGCAGCCCCCTTTCACCTTAGAGACCCCAAAATTTGCATGGAGGTTGTCTTGGGGCCCCTACACAAGAATACGAAAGCAAAATATAAGTCATTTAGAAAAAAGGTCCTTTTCAAAAACCCAAGGGTGTTACACCCTCTGACATACTGACAAATTTATAGCATTTTTTTTATAGAGGTCGTGGAAGTCTGAGCTTTTGATATGTTGTTCTGTAGCCCCAGATGAGTAGATAAGCATTGGTTTGGCTTTGATTAAACATCTACTTTTTGGTAGGCGGGCCTTCAAACTTTCACATTTTTAAACCAAATGAGGCTCACCATTCCAACAAACTGAATGACTTGAAACTTGTTATCTATTCCAAAAGCTCACAACTGCTGGCCACTAGGAAAACGAAGAACGCTCCAATTATGGGACCAAAATGTTCTTGTATTACAATTTTAGCTGAGCAACATACTCAAATCGTATTCATTTAGAATAAAGTTTTGATATTTTTGTTAAACAGTTTTACATGTCTTTTTTGGCCTTAAATGGCCCCCTTTGACCCTAGAGACCCTAAATTTTGCACGGTGGTTGACCCCCCAATACAAGTGTGCCTAAGGATTTTTCATATTGCAGGTTATACTGGTTTACAAAATAAATGTAATGTGTGAAAAATACCATTTGAAAAGTTGAGTGAGGATTTGAAATGTTTTTTCAAGACACAAGAGCACAAATTTAACCGAAAAAGTGAGCACAGCGCCTAAAAACTCTCTCTGTCTCTCTCTTTTTTTTTTTCCAACATCGCGTCATATTACGTCACAAGAGGGAGTTGTATGCTAGCAGCTGCCATAGCTTAGTGTGGGAGCAGATGGCTATTTGTCAGAGCGGTCGTCTTATCATGAGTCAGTGTGTTTACAGCAGGTTTGGATTGCGTTATCATGGACATGGTAAATTATTCAGTTTGTGGTGGTTTCACAAACTCCAGCCTGTCACGACATCGAGTCCACCGGTCCACCAGAAAAAAAACGGTGCTATCTTCCGTGCCTGGGTGCGTGTTGTGCAGCTGAAGAGACGGGGCTTGACCTCTGCGTCAGCTACGAAAAACTCGGTTGTGTGTCGCTCAGTTTAAACCAGAGGGTTATCACTCCAGCGATCTGATGGAGTTCAACTGGGATTCCGAAGCAAGAACTGTGCGACCCCCCGCCCCCCTCTCCCCTCCAACCCCCGGTGCGGTGCGGTGCCTTCGGTGCCGACAGCCTCATCCGGACCGCTGTCTGTCAGCAGCTGCTGGTGCTGCCGCCCCGGCAGGAGACAGTAACGGATCAGACAGAGACTCAGCTGAACGTGAACAGCCACTTGTAAGTCTTGTTTTATAACATTTGCGTGAGCTAGAGTGGGTGACATCATCGCTAGAGTGGAGAGCAGCTGCAAAAACTTGAGAAAAAACTCTCTTCATCTTGATTTGGGTCCCACAGCTTTTACTTCACATAGACAATATATACATAGAAATGTAGGAAATCTTGTTGGCTTTCAGGTGATGTTCTTATTTCAGATGTAGGACTTAAACTTTTGGCTGTAGAAGCCCTCGAGCGACAAGCACTCCAGCAACTCCCCCATAAGCTGCAGTGTTAACTTTGAGCCTAAATTTCTGGAGTGGAGCAGACGGTACCGGTTTTGTCTCTCGCTCTGGCTCCCTCATTTTTCACTTTACAGAAATAAAAAAGACATCACATGGTTCAGCAATGTCTCCTGTTACTCACTGTATACATATTTTGGCCATAACCATTACACTTTTTTCTAAACCTGCAGGAGTTTGGGAGGTGTTTTCCCATTCATTCTTATGGGGACATTTTCAACTTTGGTTCTGCTATTGCTCCAGCATATGCAGCTACAGAAACTGTTTGGCTGTCAAACTGTTCAGCTTTTTAAGCTCTTTCAGCCTATTACTTTTCAGCTTTTCAGCCTTTTCATCCTTTTCAAATATTCAGCTTCATGTTCAGCTAGAGAAACCATCCAATTATCAAAATGTTCAGCTTTTTAAGCTCTTTGAACCTATTACTTTTCCGCCTTTGACTTTTCAGCTTTTGAAAAAAGACAGCTTTTTCTGCAAATTCTTGACCATTCATTCTCATAGTTGTATGCATTTTTTATGCATTAGGCAAGTGTTTTCCAGCACATTCAGCAGATTTCCGAAATCAATTCAGCCGTCAGCATTCACGCTGTATTTTCGCAGGAAATACAATTTTTCGAGTTATATATGCTATCTATATGCATACAGGCGGTACAACTCCAACACTATCTGACCTCCATTTTTAACACACTTGAACACATTCTGTGACAGAGCTGTTGTATGGGATTGCAGGTTGGACAAGGGTATATGTAGTAAACCAACCATTGAATGTATTAAGTTACATATTTGTATAAAGATTGACCTCTTATTATCCTAGCTTTCCAGGCACAGCCCAAGATGTGTCATGGTGCAAATTAATAGGTAATTTTCTTTTTTCAGGGCTACTGACAAGTTCATTGTGTGCCAAAGCCAGCTTATGTCTCTATTTACTAACTGCTCAGCCTGTTGTGGAGAAACTGAAGTAAGTAACTCCAACGGAAAGAAACATTGAGACGCAGGAGGGAACTTGTGCAAAAATAAAGCAGGTAAGGGTCTTCTTGTGATTTCTGATGAAAAAGTATCATAACTTGTATTTCAGTTTGTATATCTTGTGTTATTTATGTACTGTAATCTTCTGCCTTTCACATATGTCTTTCATGTCTGTCAGCATTTTTGGCTCCTCATGGATTCTCTGAGAGTGCGAGAGTGCAGCACTGTCCTGTCCTCGTCTGCTGCGGCTCCCCTTTCCAGATCCCTCCAGAAGATCAACAAGGAGGAAGCTGTTGGCATATTCACTGCCAGCATTCATGATTTGATACAGGACATTGATAACTCTGAGGCTTTTCATACTCATAACACTGTTTTTTTTTTTTTTTAAATGGGTCAGATGGTTTATTTCTTTTGATTATTAATGGATAATAACCGTTTTTTACAATCTGGACCTTATTTCTAGCATAAAATACGATCATTTACTCACCCAGATAACTTTGGTGTCATTACAAGTCGTTCCAACGAAATTAGATCCAGCTGAGAGCCGCGTATATCTGTATAATGCAAGTACACAGGGCAGTGCAATGTAGCCTCTAAATAACACATTATCTGCCGCAAAATTCGTTAATTTCACCAATATTTTGTTATGATACGCTACTGCTATTCCCCTCTGAGTCCGGGGTTAGCTGTTGGTCTGTAGGTTGACCTACTAACCTCTGATCTGGATGATGTCATCTCCGACTGCGGCGCGCCTTGTTGCTATCGCTAATGCTACGGTTCGTTTCTGCGTGTGTCCGACTTGTCTGAACAAAATGAGCAGCTGGACGAAGTTCAGCTTCCTCTCCGCAACCTAGACTTACTAAAGCTCTGGCTAGTTGCACTAAAAATGGACCCGAATGCCGAAGCGGAATGATTATTATCAGAATGAGCCGGGCAGCGGTCGGAGATGATATCGTCCAGGTCAGAGGTCAGTAGGTCAACCTACAGACCCCGGGTGTTGATAACCGCTAACCCCCGGACTCAGAGGGGAATAGCACTAGCGTATCATAACAAAATATTGGTGAATGAAAGAGTTTCGCGGCAATTTTTTATTACTTACTAGTATTACTTTTTTTTAAAGAGAGTAATTATTGATAATGGCATTGACATACTGTCATCATATTCTCACACTTTTGATCTGTCTCCCTTCAGGGACCAAAGCTCCTCTCAACAGCAGCAGCAAGAAGCACCAGGTACCACAAGATCAAGGAGAGCCTTATGAACAAGAGTAGCAGAGGCTGTCAAAAGAGGTATCTGCATTCACTACTGACCAATGATGTAGGCATACTCAAGTGTTGGAACCAAGTGATAAAGTCACAATCTCTTTTTCAGTAATTCAGTAATGGATGGTAGTCATTTGTTTTACTCACCCATTACTTGTCCATTATACTCACACAAGGATACAGTAATAAGTCTGCATGAATAATAAAATGCATACTTTGGAACTGTGAGACAGTAGATACAGTAGATCATGGCCACATTCATGCCAACACCAGTAGAATTTTTTTTTTTACAATTGTGTGTTACTGACTATACATTTTTATCATTTTAACAGATCTGTGAAACAATCCTGGGCCATGCCAAAGACAGGTTCTCCTTCACCAGCTACCTTGTGAGTGCCGTGCTGCTAGAGGCAGAGCTGTTTGACCGGCATCTGAAAACATTCCCTGAAGAGGCTCTGAATACCACCATGAGGGCATACCCCATGCTACACAAGGAGAGGCTCAGGACTGAGCTTTCTCTCATCTACGAAAGTCCAGACTTCAGGGGCTCCTGCAGTGCACTGGCTCTGTACCAGGTTCTACAGAGCTACAACCTCCAGGAAACCTTCTCTGAGACTGTGGCGCTGTTGAACATCCTCATAATCACTCCAATGACAACAGCTGAAGCTGAGAGGTGTTTCTCCACCTTAAAGAGGTTCAAGACATTCCTGAGAAATACAATGGGACAGGAACGTCTGAATGCATTGGGCCTGCTTTCCATGGAGAGGGAACTTGTCAGGAACATGCCTGATTTCAATGAGAGGGTGATTGATCGCTTTGCTTGCTTGAAAGAGAGGCGAGCTAAATTCCAATACAAGTGATGAGTGAGTGTGTTCTTAAATGGTGAGTTGTGTTATGTTGTACTCTCCAAATGTTGAATTGTAAATAGTTGTATTGATTGCATATTGCCAGCCAAATATAAACTGAATATGTTCTGGAAAATTTTGATTAATTACAGTTTTGATGATAGTGTAATTTGATTTGATTATCGCTATGGCATCCATGATGGCTATAAATTGTAGACTGTGCTAAATGTGATTTCATGGGCAAACTATTAGATGACAATGTATCTGTTAATGTGTGTTTTATTGTGGAACCAAATTTATTGTATTTGAGACATTTAAATAGCCTAGCTATACAAAAAATACTGAATAGTATGAATATTTTATGTCTGGTGTTGCCATCTAGTGGTTGAACAGGAACACCAAATTAATCAATGAAATGTGACACTGTAAAGCTGGCTATCTGACTTTTATTTATTATTATTTTACCCATTGAATGGGTCACCTTAGCCATCATTGCAACTTTTGCCTAGTGGTGGTGAAACCGAAGCTTTCTGAAGCACTGAACCACTTTGACAAAGTTGCCTGGAAAATGATGCACTGCTTCGAAGCATTCGATACAGTCAAAATAGTGACATCTGCTGGCTGTTGAGGGGAAGAATTGACGTCATGACTTTCATGAGTCAGTTTTTAATAAAATGTATGTTCTCTCACCAAACTTGTGTCATAATGTTACTGTAGTCAATCTAAATATTCTATATATTCTGTCATTGGTAAGTATCAGTACTCCGACATGTATTAGATAATCAATACTAGTTTTTTTATTGCATGATACATGGTAGTAATCTGTACGATGTTGTGATGTAAGCATATCCGTAGCTAATGCGTATACAGTAAGCTAAGCCACCAGTCTCTGACCAACTCTGCACTGACTGTCCTGACACCACAGCTCAATTTCTCTCTCCTCTGGCCATCAATTCTCCTCCTGGTGTCTCTCTGCTCTCTAATGTGCATAATGGACTCCTAGTTATACGGTTGTGGTCTGTCGTATTTGTAATTATACACATGTAAAGTTCCCTCGGGGTCAGAACCAGCACCACAATCCATTGTTTTCCTATTGTTCAAACCGACCGCTCTCCCTCTGCCTACGTCACTTCCGTTAAGGGTTTTTCGATGCGGAAGTAAAATTTTCTCCCAAAAACGGAAGTCTTATTTATAAATTTATATTTATAAATATAATTTTAAGAAAAACTTGTTCCTACATTATATTTCTAAGCATTGGTTTAAGGGGGGGGGTCTAACCTGCAATATGCTCTTTAAGTCTTTTAGAATGTGAAAATTTATAAAAATAAAGGGGTTTATTTGAAGACCTCACATGCACCAGGATGACCTTTCAAGTTTCTGAAGGTTGTATGGGCTGGGGACTTTACAAACTGCAGAGGCCATGTCAGGATTTCAGCCTTCTCGGACAAAGCTTTGATCATTTATTAAAGAAAAGGGACTGTCCTGCCTTTTTAAAATTCAAATGTGTTGGGGCGGTGTTTAGTTCAGTTGGTAGAGCACCCGCCCCATGTGTAGAGCAGGCGGCCCTGGTTCGAATCCCACATTCAGCGGCCCTATCCTGCCTGTCATTCCCCCTCTCTGCCTCCCATTTCCTGTCACTCTCTGAACTGTCCTATCAATTAAAGGCATAAAAGCCCCAAAAATATACTTAAAAAAAAACCAATTCAAATGTGTAAAACCTGTCTCTTTTTTTTTTAACCTTAAATAGTCCCCTTTGACCCTAGTCAAAGTCACTCTAGGGTCTAATAAACTCACACACAATTGGCCCATGTATCGCGTACCATCACATAAACGGTATCATCATTGCCAGACTTGGCCCACATCTGGTTAACATACTATTTGCCTTGTCAGAAATAGACAAGAAGTGCCGGCTTGATGCCAGATCTGGCCCAGACCTGTCTGCTACGTATCTGGGCCACATACAACTAACCACAAATGGCCCACATTTGGCATGCCATTACATAAACGGTGCCATCATTGCCAGACCTGGCCCACACCTGGCTAACATACTATTTACCAGGTCAGAAATAGGCCAGAAGTGCCGGCTTGATGCCAGATCTGGCCCAGACCTGTCTGCTACTGTACAGACCTGGGCCACATACACCTAACCACAATTGGCCCACATTTGGCATGCCATTTCATAAACGGTGCCATCACTGCCAGACCTGGCCCACATCTGGCTAACATACTATTGCCATGCCAGATGTAGGCCAGAGGTGCCGGCTTGATGCCGGATCTGGCCCTGACCCGCTTGCTATGTGGGGCTGGCATTTCTAACAAGAAAACGGCTTGAAAACAATCTCACTGCACACACCTCTGCTGTGTGTGTGACTGCGGGCACAGCGGGGTTGGTTGCACCATGAGACATGAGAGGGGGGGATTCAATTACATTTTATAAAGATTAAAACACTTTGTTTTATGCTCTAGTCGACTGCCTATACCCCCTATGCCAAGAGCCGGCCCTGCAACCTCCTCTAGGACAAGTATCCAACATTTTAAACTGCCTCATTAAAACAGGTAACACACAACTGAACACCTGCTAGGCTTGCTAGCACAATGTTTCCTTCTGGAAGCGTGGCAAAGCACATAAAAAATAGGGACCCGCCATTTCTGCTATTTTTTTCGACACGCACCCAAAATACAACTAAATGTTAGTATATTAACAATATATGAACATTCAAAACTTACAGTAAGTCCAGTGAGGCTGACTGTTGCCACGTAGGTCCAACTTTCTGCAGTCCTCCGTGCTGCCTGTCTTCGGTGCTCCCCCCCTTTTATTGCATTTTAGCATGTACAAGGCCTATTATTAAATTCCACCTATTTGAAATAATAGAAATAAGAAGACTTTACCATTCTTATATGTAGGCCTTAATTCTATTAACTTGTACTTAAGTTGTGTTTTTAATTTATGCTTACTTAATAAAGAAATATTTCAATTTAATCAAACATTATTAGTATAAATTACTCAAAAAGAAAGAACATGTTACACAAACTTGACATAATTAAGTTAGTAGAACTTTTTTAAAACTTTGAGTATGCAGTACTTAATCTATTTAATTAATTTGAACGTTCGGGTTTACAGTGTAGCATAAGCTGTATTTGACTGAAAAAAGGTCTTTCACTGAAGTTTCCTTGCCTGAACTGGTTAAATGTGGATCTATTTCATGACAAACAAGGTTTTACCTGATCTTTAATTCATTGAGGGTGAAAACTGGCTTATGTCAATTTTTAGCATTTCAGAACAATAGTAGCCAGTCCAGGCTAGGAAACTTGCTTGAGAAACCTTTTTGCAGTCAAATACAGCTTATGCTACTGTACAGTGCACAGAGCACACAGTACAAATACACATAACAAAGTAGAAATATACAGAAAACTGTAGAAATACACAGTGGAAATACACAGCACACAGTATAAATATACAGTAGAATTACACATCACAGCAGAATAACTCCTCACAATAGAAATACTCAGTCGAAATACAGAGCAGACAATAGAAATGCACAGTAGAAATACTTATCACAGTAGAAATACACTGTAGAAATACAGAGCACACAGTAGAAATGCACAGTAGAAATACACATCACACAGTGGAAGTACACAGCACACAGTCGAAATACACTTTAGAAATACAGAGCAGACAATAAAAATACACAGCAGACATAAACATCACAGTAGAAATACACATCACAATATAAAAACACAGTGGAAATACAGAGCAGACACTAGAAATACACAGTAGAAATACACATTACAGTAGAAATACACATCACAGTAGAAATACACAGCACACAGTGCAAATACACTAGAAATACCACACAGTCAAAATACACAGTAGAAATACACAGTAGAAATACACAGCACAGAGTCGAAATACACTTTAGAAATGAAGAGCAGACAATAGAAATACGCAGTAGAAATACACATCACAATAGAAATGCACAGTAGAAATACACAGCACACAGTCAAAATACACAGTAGAAATACACAGCACACAGTGCAAATACACTAGAAATACATAGCACACAGTTGAAATACACAGTAGAAATACAGAGCAGACAAGAGAAATACACAGTAGAAATACACAGCACACAGTAGAAATACAGAGCAGACAAGAGAAATACACAGTAGAAATACACAGCACACAGTAGGAATACACTAGAAATACATAGCAGACGGTAGAAATACATTGTAGAAATACACATCATAAAGTCCAAATACACTGTAGAAATACACAGTAGAAATACACATCACAGTGGAAATACACAGTAGAAATATAGATCACAGTAGAAATACACATCACAGTAGAAATACACAGCACACAGTACAAATACTATAGAAATACATAGCACACAGTCAATATACACAGTAGAAATACAGAGCAGACAATAGAAATACACAGTAGAAATACATATCACAATAGAACTACACAGTAGAAATACACAGCACAATAGAAATACACAGTAGAAATACAGAGCAGACAATAGAAATACACAGTAGAAATACACATCACAGTAGTAATGCAGAGCAGACAATAGAAATACACAGTGGAAATACACGTCACAGTAGAAATACACAGTAGAAATACACAGCACACAGTACAAATACACTAGAAATACATAAGACACAGTCGAAATATACAGTGGAAATACACATCACAATAGAAATACACAGTAGAAATACACAGCAGACAATAGAAATACACAGTGGAAATACACATCACAGTAGAAATACACATCACAATAGAAATACACAGTAGAAATACACATCACAGTAGAAATACACATCACAATAGAAATACACAGTAGAAATACACATCACTGTAGAAACACAGAAGAAATACACAGCACACACTGCAAATACACAAGAAATACATAGCACACAGTCAAAATACACAGTAGAAAAAAGGAGGAGACAATAGACATACACAGAGAAATAGAAATCACAATAGAAATACACAGTAGAAATACACAGCACACAGTGCAAATACACTACAAATACATAGCACACAGTCAAAATACACAGTAGAAATACAGAGCAGACAAGAGAAATACACAGTAGAAATACACAGCACACAGTAGAAATACACAGTAGAAATACACAGCACACAGTAGAAATACACTAGAAATACATAGCAGACAGTAGAAATACATTGTAGAAATACACATCATAAAGTCCAAATACACTGTAGAAATACACATCACAGTGGAAATACACAGTAGAAATATAGATCACAGTAGAAATACACATCACAGTAGAAATACACAGCACACAGTACAAATACTATAGAAATACATACAGTAGGTACTACTTCAAAGTGGCCATTTCACTCGCGGGGAGCGAGATTCACGCAACGCGTGAAATGTCAGTGACAACTGTAGCCACTAGGTGGAAGCATAGTACTGAATTGCAGCTGAAACGATTTTGGGACAATTCCACATTTGACCACAATGTAGCTGCAATGGAGAGTGGCGCTGTTTTAGGCTACAGGTAGAGTGAATGGAGAGGGGGACTGCTAAACCGTATCATATTGATTCAGACTGATTGTTTCACAGCGGTGGGACACCTCAGTTATCTGGGTGACCTTGGATAATCACTTGTGCTTTCTTTGTTTTACAGTAGAGCTAAACTACATTAGTCGTTTTTTAAGGAACATTTGTTTACTGGTAAAATTGCCGACCTGAATTATTGTCCCAGTCCGCCCCCGTGAGCATATATCACGGCCTGACTGGATGTTGCTTAAATATAAGAATAGCCAATAAAAATATCTGATACCCTAAAGACATCTGAGGTTGTGATTTCGCTTGCTCGCTCGCTGCAGCCATGGCTAATAAGCGGAGGCAGAAACAATTACGCACAGCCTACAGAATTTTCTACGTCCATACAAGCATTTAAGAAATTATTCTTATCAGTTCCATAATTCAGAGAGGATTTTTACTCAACGAAAAAATTTATAAAGATCATCTTTTAGGTTGAAGACACGACAGCAGCACGTATGTCCAGACGCTGGTGTGTGTTATGACTGACGTATAGCTCCCCTGGTAGAGCAGCTCCCTCAGAAAGCAGAATCTGCCGCTAGTGTGAATTCGAATCTCAGTTTAGGCTGTAACTTTAGTTAATGTGTTTTCTTTTCTCATCATCATCATCATCATTATGATCACATATAGCTCCAAGTTTGAGCAAATAAATGAGCAAATGAGCATTAATTCTCTGCCGGGCCGCGGCACCAGCTTTCCTGCTTGTGTACATAAAATACATTAAATTCTGACACCACAACTGTAGCGTACCGAATATCAATAGATGATAACCAGAAAAAAACGTTCTATTGATCTGATTCACCGGCTTCATGGACGTCGGAACTATTTTCTGAGAGGGGGGGCGGGGGAAGCACGCACTTTTATCAATGATTAAGGATTTGATTTTAAGTTATTTTATAATGGCGTGCAGTTATAAGAGAACTAGATGGATGAACACGGCATCTTTATTGTTAAGAAAATGAAACTCCAGGAAGCTCCCCACTGCGTAAAAACGCAGCGCAGCCAGGAGCTGCACCTCCGGGCTGAGGGCAAAATTGCAGCGGGTTGCTCTCTGGATGTGTGGAGACAGAGTGATCAGCCGTTGGATCTCCGCACGGGGCAGCCGGTACTTTGCCTGGACAGCCCGGTCTGACAGCACGTCCAGTGGGGAGAAGTGCTGACGCACGTATGCATTTATGTAAACCGTCTGGCTTCGCGCACGGCGACGCTGTTGGTTCGCAGCGAGAATGTGCTGTATTGTAGCCATCGTTTCTCACACGCGCGGACTTTGGCAACGCATTTATATACTGTAGAGTAGCAGGTGAAGCCTCTCTGGATGAGGTTCAGTTGAGTTTAATTACATCTGTTTCCTTGATATCTGTGAAATGCCACAGGGTTGTTGTATTTTTATGTGTAGCAGCCTACTATAAACTCATATGCAGATATGTGTGGAAAACTTAAACGTGTAATTCAATAACAAGGTTTTTTCTTCTTCTTCTATTAGCCTATGTTTCTTGCGCCAGTGGTCCGCAGCTATGAGCGCATTTCAACATTGAGCATTGTTTTATTATTTCGAAAAGTGGAGGATGTAAATTTCCCTGACGCGGCTTGATCACTGAGCATTTGGCTGTAAGAAGGCTGTTAAGAGTGGGTCAGCTCGATCTTACATTTCCTTCTTAGTGAAAGATCTTCTTAAGCTAAGAGCGACTCTGGAAAACACATCCTTCTTTCACAGCGTTCTTAAGAGCGCTCCTAAGAAGATCTTAGCACTTAAGAGCTCCTTAACGAATCTGAGAAACGCGGCCATTGGCAGGGCCAGACACAGCTTAATGAGCTTCTCCACCTCCGAATGCAGGATGGACACATCCTGGATGGTGCTTACTTCTCGTCCCCTACACACATTCCTCAGTATGGGGGAATGCAAATGTTAAGGCATCTGGAACAAGTTGCTTAACTGGAAAGACCACATCCATCCCCCACACTTTTGAAAAGCTTGCTACGCCAGCGCCCCCACCCCCACCTCGCGCGCTGAGGACAGCAAAGAGGTCTGCAACAAATACATTGATCACTTGGCCAAGGGATCTCCTCCTGCAGGGAGACGGCTTCAGGGACTCAGTCCGCTTTAAATAACCTTCTGTATATCCGACTACTGTGAAGCTGCTGATTATGTATTTTAATAAAGCTAGAGAAAACTGTCTGACATGACGTGGCGTCGTTCTTCTTTCTATAAGCCTGTTGTAGAAAATATAAGGAATAGAAAGCACAAATATTTGTGTTAAATTCTGACACCACAACTGAAATAAAGAAAGCCGGTCATAGACGTCGGAACTCACGCACCCCATCAGCCACCCTACCCACGGGAAGATACGAGAAGTAAGCACCATCCAGGATGTGCATATGGACCTGGTGCGCTCCGAGGCGGAGCGGCGTTTTGATCAGGAAGGACTCCGCATAGCTGCAGGGCGAGAGCAGGCAGTTCTTGAGGCGGCTCAGGGGAAACGAGTGGATGTGGGTTCCTCGGAACTGACCCCCTTTCCACGAGAGAGGTGGAGAAGCTCATTAAGCTGTGCCTGGCCCTGCCAATATCTGTCGCGGCATCCGAGCACTCTTTCTCAGCCTTGCGCAGGCTGAAAACCTGGCTGCACACCATGACGCAGGAGAGACCAACACATTTGACCGTTATGAACGTTCACAGTGACCTTATGGATGAAAGCGATGTCTCGACCCTGCTTAAAATCTTCATCAGTGGGTCAACTGAGAGAAGGTCCACTTTTGGATATGCATGAAAGCCCTGAGTCAGGAGCGCAGACTTTTCTTTTTTTCATTCAAGGGTACAAATAATGCCGTTATGTTCCTTAAATGGCTTGATTTAGTGATCAAAGTTTCATTTTCTTAACAATAAAGATGCCGTGTTCATCCATCTAGTTCTCTTATAACTGCACGCCATTATAAAATAACTTCAAATCAAATCCTTAATCATTGATAAAAGTGCGTGCTTCCCCCGCCCCCCCTCTCAGAAAATAGTTCCGACGTCCATGAAGCCGGTGAATCAGATCAATAGAACGTTTTTTTTCTGGTTATCATCTATTGATATTCGGTACGCTACAGTTGTGGTGTCAGAATCTATGTACACAAGCAGGAAAGCTGGTGCCGCGGCCGGTGGAGAATTAATGCTCATTTGCTCATTTATTTGCGCAAACTTGGAGCCATATGTGATCATAATGATGATGAGAAAAGAAAACACATTAACTTAAGTTACAGCCTACACAGAGATTCGAACTCGTATCAGCGGGTGATTCTGCTTACTGAGGGAGCTGCTCTACCAGGGGAGCTATACGTCAGTCACAATGTTTTCATGTGCCTTATCTTTCACCGACCCGCTGCCCCAGCTGACACACCAGCGTCTGGACATACGTGCTGCTGTCGTGTCTTCAACCTAAAAGCTGATCTTTATACACTTTTTCGTTGAGTAAAAATCCTCTCTGAATTATGGAACTGATAAGAATCATTTCTTAAATGCTTATATGGACGTTGAAACTTCTGTAGGCTGTGCGTAATTTAAAAGGCTTCATAGTGAAAAAAAATCATTCATCTCATCCGCCATCAACATCATCAACAACTCACTAAGTTTGTCCTTGCTAGAGGGACCCTGTAGCGACAGGCTGAAGGAAGGAGTTGGAATGAGGTGTGGAGTGGGTGAGGTATTATTAGCTACATTCTTGTATTTAAGCAACAATGAACAGAAACATAAATCAGGCAACTCTGTCCATTCCCGTTCATGGTCACTGCTCCCTGCTGCTGCATGTTGTCGTCCTCCTGCTCACAGATGCCACCTGGTGGTTGTTTGGGCACATTGCCGCTTCTCATGAAAACACAATTTATCCGCCACTAAAAAGGTGTGTGATTCTCGCGTGATTCACGCGAGAATCACGCGTGAACTCGGCCACAACGAAGTAGTACCTACTGTAGCACACAGTCAATATACACAGTAGAAATACAGAGCAGACAAGAGAAATACACAGTAGAAATACAGAGCCAACAATAGAAATAAACAGTAGAAATACATATCACAATAGAAATACACAGTAGAAATACACAGCACAGAGTTGAAATACACTTTAGAAATACAGAGCAGACAATAGAAATACACAGTAGAAATACACATCACAGTAGTAATACAGAGCAGACAATAGAAATACACAGTGGAAATACACGTCACAGTGGAAATACACGTCACAGTAGAAATACACATCACAATAGAAATACACAGTAGAAATGCACAGTAGAAATACACAGCACACAGTACAAATACACTAGAAATACATAAGACACAGTCGAAATATACAGTGGAAATACACATCACAATAGAAATACACAGTAGAAATACACAGCAGACAATAGAAATACACAGTGGAAATACACATCACAGTAGAAATACACATCACAATAGAAATACACAGTAGAAATACACATCACAATAGAAATACACAGTAGAAATACACATCACTGTAGAAACACACAGAAGAAATACACAGCACACACTGCAAATACACAAGAAATACATAGCACACAGTCAAAATACACAGTAGAAAAAAGGAGGAGACAATAGACATACACAGAGAAATAGAAATCACAGTAGAAATACACATCACAATAGAAATACACAGTAGAAATACACAGCACACAGTGCAAATACACTAGAAATACATAGCACACAGTCAAAATACACAGTAGAAATACAGAGCAGACAAGAGAAATACACAGTAGAAATACACAGCACACAGTAGAAATACACAGTAGAAATACACAGCACACAGTAGTAATACAGAGCAGACAATAGAAATACACAGTGGAAATACACGTCACAGTAGAAATACACATCACAATAGAAATACACAGTAGAAATGCACATCACAATAGAAATACACAGTAGAAATACACATCACAGTAGTAATACAGAGCAGACAATAGAAATACACAGTGGAAATACACGTCACAGTAGAAATACACATCACAATAGAAATACACAGTAGAAATGCACATCACAATAGAAATACACAGTAGAAACACACAGCACACAGTAGTAATACAGAGCAGACAATAGAAATACACAGTGGAAATACACGTCACAGTAGAAATACACATCACAATAGAAATACACAGTAGAAATGCACATCACAATAGAAATACACAGTAGAAATACACATCACAGTAGTAATACAGAGCAGACAATAGAAATACACAGTGGAAATACACGTCACAGTGGAAATACACATCACAATAGAAATACACAGTAGAAATGCACATCACAATAGAAATACACAGTAGAAATACACATCACAGTAGTAATACAGAGCAGACAATAGAAATACACAGTGGAAATACACGTCACAGTAGAAATACACATCACAATAGAAATACACAGTAGAAATGCACATCACAATAGAAATACACAGTAGAAACACACAGCACACAGTAGTAATACAGAGCAGACAATAGAAATACACAGTGGAAATACACGTCACAGTAGAAATACACATCACAATAGAAATACACAGTAGAAATGCACATCACAATAGAAATACACAGTAGAAATACACATCACAGTAGTAATACAGAGCAGACAATAGAAATACACAGTGGAAATACACGTCACAGTGGAAATACACATCACAATAGAAATACACAGTAGAAATGCACATCACAATAGAAATACACAGTAGAAACACACAGCACACAGTACAAATACACTAGAAATACATAGGACACAGTTGAAATATACAGTAGAAATACACATCACAATAGAAATACACAGTAGAAATACACAGCAGACAGTAGAAATACAGAGCAGACAATAGAAATACACAGTGGAAATACACATCACAGTAGAAGTACACATCACAATAGAAATACACAATAGAAATACACAGTAGAAATACACATCACAGTAGAAATACACATCACAATAGAAATACACAGTAGAAATACACATCACTGTAGAAACACACAGAAGAAATACACAGCACGCAGCGCAAATACACAAGAAATACATAGCACACAGTCAAAATACACAGTAGAAAAAAGGAGGACACAATAGATATACACAGAGAAATACAAATCACAGTAGAAATAGACAGTAGAAATACACAGCACAGTCGAAATACACAGTAGAAATACAGAGCAGACAAGAGAAATACACAGTAGAAATACAGAGCCAACAATAGAAATAAACAGTAGAAATACACAGCACAGAGTTGAAATACACTTTAGAAATACAGAGCAGATAATAGAAATACACAGTAGAAATACACATCACAGTAGTAATACAGAGCAGACAATAGAAATACACAGTGGAAATACATGTCACAGTAGAAATACACATCACAATAGAAATACACAGTAGAAATGCACATCACAATAGAAATACACAGTAGAAATACACAGCACACAGTAGAAATACACTAGAAATACATAGGACACAGTCGAAATATACAGTAGAAATACACATTACAATAGAAATACACAGTAGAAATACATAGCAAACAGTAGAAATACACTAGAAATACATAGCACACAGTCGAAATACACAGTAGAAATACGCATCACAGTAGAAATACACAGTACACAGTGCAAATACACAAGAAATACATAGCACACAGTCAAAATACACAGTAGAAAAAAGGAGGAGACAATAGACATACACAGAGAAATACAACTCACAGTAGAAATACACAGTAGAAATACACATCACAATAGAAATACACAGTAGAAATACATAGCAAACAGTAGAAATACACTAGAAATACATAGCACACAGTCGAAATACACAGTAGAAATACGCATCACAGTAGAAATACACAGTAGAAATACACAGCGCACAGTACAAATGCACTAGAAATACACAGCACAGTCGAAATACACAGTAGAAATACAGAGCAGACAAGAGAAATACACATCACAATAGAAATACAGGGTAGATATACACCGCACACAGTACAAATACACTAGAAATACATAGCACAGTCAAAATACACAGTAGAATTACATATCACAATGGAAATACACATCACAGTAGAAATACACAGTAGAAATACACAGCACACAGTGCAAATACGCTAGAAATACATGGCACACAGTTGAAATGCACAGTAGAAATACACAGTATTTAATAACAACCAAATTGTGATAAGACAGAGGCCCATTACTTTTTCTCAGTGGGAGAAGAAAGGCATTCACACCTTAGGGGATGTTTATAATGATACTGGTCTTCGCTCATTTCAGGATCTGAAAGACTGTTATGACCTGCCAGGCTCATCTTTCTTTTTTTATCTTCAGCTTAGGGCGGCACTTAAGGCCTATGGAGTCCCGTGGGGTTAGCCACTGAAACAACACCCCTTTCACAAACTTGTTACGAGCAGAGGAACCTCCCGGGGCTTTGTCTCTACTTTTTATACTTTTCTACTGAAGTCCTCTTACAAGGACCTGCTCTTAGACAAATAGTGGAGAAGTGATTTTGATTGGGACACGGTTTGGTCTGACATTTTGTTGACTTCACGTAATCCAAATCACCAACAAATCCACCTGAATTATGCTCATAGAACTTACCTAACCCCACGAAGATTGCACTTAATGGGTCTGGTGGCTGACTCCCGGTGCACCCTGTGTTCCCTCGGGGCTCCTGGTACATTTCTTCACATGTTCTGGCAATGCCCTCCTGTCGCTAGTTTTTGGAGCCGTGTATCTTCTCACTTATCAAATATTTTTTCTTTGACAATTCCGGTGTCAATAACTACTTTACTCCTGAATGATTTATCTCAGTTTTCAACATCTGGACAGCAGAAAAGACTTATTTTTGCTGGCCTTACTGCAGCTAAGAAATTAGTAGCTATGAGGTAGAAACAGCCCGATAAGCTGTCAGTGAACAATTGGATCCTCACATTTCTTGATATTATTTACCTGGAGTTGTCCACTGCTCGTGTGATTGGAGTCAAGGAATCCGAGATTGAGCTGTGGGTCTCAGTGGCAGGGAAACTAAAGGAGCGGATCTAGCCACCTAATTTGCTAGTAGCTTTTGGTTCTGGGGGGCCCAGGGGTGGTGGTGGTGGTGGGCGGGTGGGGTGGTTATTTTATATGTTGTTTTTTTTTTTTTTTTTTACTATTGTGGTTTTCTCATTCTTATGTCTGTCATCATGTTTTGTATTTGTTATTAAAATGCACTGCCTTTTTCAAAGTTTGGAAAATAAAATAAAAATTTCATCACAAGAAAAAAGAAATGCACAGTAGAAATACACAGCACACAGTCAAAATACACAGTAGAAATACACATCACAGTAGAAATACACAGTAGAAATACACAGCACACAGTGCAAATACACTAGAAATACATAGCACAAAGTCGAAATACACATTAGAAATACAGAGCAGACAAGAGAAATACACAGTAGAAATACACAGCACACAGTAGAAATACACAGTAGAAATACACAGCACACAGTAGAAATACACTAGAAATACATAGCAGACAGTAGAAATACATTGTAGAAATACACATCACAATGTCCAAATATACTGTAGAAATACACAGTAGAAATACACATCACAGTAGAAATATAGATCACAGTAGAAATACACATCACAGTAGAAATACACAGCACACAGTACAAATACTATAGAAATACATAGCACACAGTCAAAATACACAGTAGAAATACAGAGCCAACAATAGAAATAAACAGTAGAAATACACAGCACAGAGTTGAAATACACTTTAGAAATACAGAGCAGACAATAGAAATACACAGTAGAAATACACATCACAGTATATATACAGAGCAGACAGTAGAAATACACAGTAGAAATACACATCACAATGGAAATACACATCACAGTCGAAATACACTTTAGAAATACACAGCACACAGTGCACATAGACTAGAAATACATAGCACACAGTTGAAGTACACAGTAGAAATACACAGCACAGAGTCCAAATACACTTAAGAAATACAGAGCAGACAATAGAAATACACAGTAGAAATAGACATCACAGTACAAATACACATCACAATAGAAATACACAGTAGAAATACACATTACAGTAGAAATACACATCACAATAGAAATACACAGTAGAAATACACAGCACACAGTACAAATACAGATCAGACAATAGAAATACACAGTAGAAATACACAGCACACAGTGCAAATACACACTAGAAATACACAGCACACAGTGCAAATACACTAGAAATACATAGCACACAGTTGAAATACACAGTAGAAATACACATCACAGTAGAAATACACATCACAATAGAAATACACAGTAGAAATACACAACACACAGTACAAATACACTAGAAATACATAGCACACAGTCTAAATACACAGTAGAAATACAGAGCAGACAAGAGAAACACACAGTAGAAATACACATCACAGTAGAAATACACATCACAGTAGAAATACACAGTAGAAATACACAGTACACAATGCAAATACACAGTAGAAATACACAGCACACAGTGCAAATACACTAGAAATACATAGCACACAGTTGAAATACACAGTAGAAATACACACCACAGTAGAAGTACACATCACAATAGAAATACACAGTAGAAATACACATCACAGTAGAAATACACATCACAATAGAAATACACGGTACAAATACACAACACACAGTACAAATACACTAGAAATACATAGCACACAGTCTAAATACACAGTAGAAATACACATCACAATAGAATTACACAGTAGAAGTACACAGCACACAGTAGAAATACACAGCGCAGAGTCAAAATACACTTTAGAAATACAGAGCAGACAATAGAAATACACAGTAGAAATACACATCACAGTAGAAATACACTTCAGAAATATAGAGCAGACAATAGAAATACACAGTAGAAATACAAAGCCTCGTTTGCCATAAAGAAGATCCAAATTCAACCACTTCAGGCTAGAAAACTTAAGTGAAAGACCTTTTTTCAGTCAAATACAGCTTATGCAAATCAAAAATCAAATCAAATAAAATTTTATTTGTATAGCCCAAATTCACAAATCACAGTTTGCCTCAGAGGGCTTTACAATCTGTACAGAGACGACACCCTCTGTCCTTCGACCCTCGATTCGAGTGAGGAAAAACTTGCCCCCCCAAAAAAGGACCTTTTAACAGGCAAAAAAAATGCGGAAGAAACCTCAGGGAGAGCCACAGAGGAGGGATCCCTCTCCCAGGACGGACAGACGTGCAATAGATGTCGCATGTACAGAGCAGATCAACGAGATCACAATGTATTCAATTATAAGCGATGGTTGACAGGAGTGAAAGTACATAAAGATGTATTACAGCAATAATAATGAAATGCACATGGAAATGTGATTACTAGTGATAACAGTAGTAGTGATTAATGGTAAGGATGGTATGTAGTAATGCATTACAATAATAGTAGTGGAACGTATGTAACAGAGATGTGACTGTAGGGAAACATGCCTAATGCTCTCATGTGGACCTTTGACCTGCTGAGGCCCTGTTTTTTCATTATTAACACTTTCCATCTGTGTGAGGACGTTATCAAGATGGAGACGCCGGGATGTCTCCCCGTGTTATCTCTAAGAGGGAGAACAACACTCTCTCGTCATAAAACCACCAGAGGGAATCAGTTTGAATTAATTTACGATGGTAACCTCTGTACGAACTATTTTTGACCTAACAAACAGGAACATTCCTTTCACACAGGTCAAACGAAGGAAACATATGAAGTACTTCTCCTTTAAAATCTCAACCAAAGGAACCGGGATTGTTTGTGATAAAATTGTTTGTGATATAATGTCTTTATAATTGTAATTAGGTAACACGTCTGATGGACCGATCGTGCTATCTGTCCCTCAAACGTGTTCTTCTTCTCCCTACTTTCCAATACACACACTAGAGAAAAGGACGGTGGAAAACCCCCCCTTTCTCTACCTCCTCTCTTTGAAGAGATTAACGACACATCTGGTTCAGTGTTATCTGGTACATTCCAAACAAATGGTCAGAGTTTCCTCTAGACTTCAGAAGCATTTCCAATTAACAATTAAATCAGAGTCTCACCTGTTTAATTCTTACAATTTGAAATCCAGTAAAATAAGCTCATCAAACTGAACCAATTCCTAAGTTTCTGTGATGAACATGGACTGAGATCCTGCTTAATGCTCACTGGTGTCTGGTGTTTGGTGGAGTCACAATGCCATCTAGTGGTAAGTTATGGTTAACTGGATTAGACTGTCGGAGATCTTTTTAGTTTTCTAACGTGTTTATAAACTACAATTTAAAAGTCTGTAAAATGTTTTTCTTCACAAGCCTTAAGCTAACACTAGAAGGAACATGTATAAGCGACCAGTTTCATCAGTCCTACGTTGTTTTCAAGTGTATTCTTATGTTCTGATCCAGTGTTGATTTCATTTAAGTGTTCAATGATTTTAATCAGATCATATTGTCTTATTGTTTCACAAAAGTCCATCTACTTTTGCCATGGTAAAGTTCTGAGAAAGGCTAAGCGCGATTTCGAAGCGTTAACTTGATAGTTGGAATTAATCAAGTTTAAAGGTGTGGAATTAAAACATCCACACTAGGAGTGTGGTCGGTACGCCCCTTTTGGTCCGCCTGCAAGCCGGGACTACTAAAGCCAAGGGACAGAACTCCCTCGCTCTCTCCTCTCCTTCTCTCTTTCTCTTCTTTGCTAAATTTTTCAACACTTTACTTTGCTTCTTTTTGTAACAAGCTCCTAGGTATAAAAATCTCCGTACAATCGACCACGTGCGATAATCTTTAAGAGCTTTTATTTTTGTTAGACGTTAATAGAAGTAAGTTCCGTCCTTATTATTTTTGTTAAGTATCACTATTTTATTCAGTGGAACAGAATTCAGTTTAATTATTCTTGTATTGAGAAACAACTGAGGAAACGCCAGGCCAGCGTCATCCTTTCGTTATCCTCGTCAGGAAAGTTAAATATCAGTTGAATTAGAGTTAAAAGTCGCCACTCAGAGTGTGAAGATAAACAACAGTCTTTTTTTAAGACTAAAACGCCAAGCAAAACGCGCAGTGTCACTGCCTGTTTCAAGGACTTTGTGCCAAGCTGAAGTTAAGCTGCCCTCTACGCTCACGAGCGGTACCATCCCGCTGGGCAGCGAACCGGACCATCCTCGGCTGAGCGCTGGACCAGCTGATCTCTCTCCGACACCTGGACGAGAGAGAGCCGCCTGCTGTGAGGTCGAACCGGACCATCCTCTGCTGAGCGCTGGATCAGCTGATCTCTCTCCGACACCTGGACGAGAGAGAGCCGCCTGCTGTGAAGTCGGATCGACCGCATCTTCCCTCATTCTTCGGGACCCGCAGCTACCGCGAGCCAGCAATCCCTCAGACGAAATCCGGCAGAAAGATCGAAGCGAAAGGCTTCTCCACTCTTCAGACGAAGTAGGCTAAGCATCTTGCACACGTTTCACTAAACGTTCATGAGTTGGTGTTCTTTTAATTCCTAATTCATAATAATCTTTTCACAAGACAAGTCCGGTTAGGGTCTCGTTAGTATCAAAATTACTCTCGTAACATTTGAATGCTGCCCAGACTCACGACTTTACCATCGCTCATCCACCTTAAATAATCCTGTCACTTTAACCATATAGTCTTCACATTTCTGTTTGTTTTATTGTTGTCTGAATCATCATTTCATTTATTCACCTTGATTTATTTAGTAAATAAACATATTTAACCGTACGTCGTTGTCTGTGCTTACTTGCTTTGATGTGGAGAATCGAGGAAACTGTATAAAGAAGTCACTAATTCAGCTATGAGACTAACTAAATTGATTTAAATTGATACAAGTTAACCTTGTTTAGTCGGATTTGATTAATTACCTCCGGATTATTCAAATAGACAAAACATCGGAGGTGGTGCCCCATTAACGAGTGTTTTATTAATCTTCAGTGATTAATACATTGCCTTTAATACAGTGTATCTCCTACATGACTAATATTAGCGACAGTAGTGGTGGGTGTCAGGCAGGGTCATGGCAGTAGGCGCATCCACGATCAGGCAGGGCCATAGCAGTAGGCGCATCCACGATCAGGCAGGGCCATAGCAGTGGGCGCATCCAGTGGGCGCATCTATGCTACTGTAAGTGCAAAAAAAGCGACTTTCTCGGTCTGACACGCTGAAAATTGACATGAGCCAGTTTTCACCCTTAATGAATTAAATTCCAGGTAAAGCCTCGTTTGCCATAAAGAAGATCCAAATTCAACCACTTCAGGCTAGAAAAGAAGTGAAAGACCTTTTTTCAGTCAAATACAGCTTATGCTGTTGCCCAGCAGCCAGCAGCCAGTCAGCCCAGCACAGGTGCTGGCAATGATGACGACGAGCAGCCCAGCTGTTCCACATCATCATCTACTCTGCCTGAGTATTAGAGGAGGCTGAGAGGGGGCGCCCGTTGCTTGAACGTCGACTATTGTGGTCAGGTTAGCCGGCTGTGTACTAGCAGCACTCGTAAATCTTCGAATAGACTGTATTGTATATCTTTGCTAATCCTGTTCTCCTCTTTGTTTGTTCCAGGCTCCCTCCGTTAAAACCAGTGTCTCCTCGCTCCGTCCATGCCTTCCAGGCCCCTCACCTTCACCCTCACCTAACCACCACGTGGACCCTCCACCCTCTCTCCTCTCCCTGGATACCCAATCTCTCCCTCCTCTGCTCCACTCCCACGTAAAGTTGTTTAATAAAGTTGTTAAACTTGAAGCACGGTTCTGTGTCTTTGTCTCTGGGGTACCTGGCACATTTGGCTACTGTAACTTTAGAGCCTAACAGAACGTTCAAGTCACCATGAGCCAAGCCGGGTCCCCAGGGGCAGGGAACCAGACTCCTGCAGATTTAGGAGGTTTGATTGCCAAACAGGCCCGTGACCTTGCCGAGCTGCAGCAGGAGTTGAAGAAGGCCTTTCTCACTGTGCAAAGTCAGATAGCAGTGCTTGAAAGTGCCTCCCGTTCCACAGTAGGAACTGTGGCGTCCCTTTCCACCCAAGTGAGCGCCATCTCCGGAGCGTTGGCCGACATTCAGAAATCCCTGGATACCCTTACAGCCCGAACACCGGTCAGCGGACTTCCAGCTCCCATCGCCAACACCAGTCCCAGCCCTCCCATTGCAGCGGCGGGTTCAGCGGCCTCCCCAGCCCAGTCGCACCCCCAAACTGAGCCCAACTTGGTCAGCCCTAGGCCGTTCGACGGAGACTTCATCCACTGTCGGGGTTTCCTCGCTCAATGTGAGTTACTTTTCACTCATCAGCCGTCTAGATATTCTTCCGATGGGTCTAGGATTGCCTTGGTCATGTCTCTTCTGATTGATGAGGCTCTCAGTTGGGCTATAGCTGCAGTTGAAGGCAACCTTTCTCTTGCTACTGACTACGCACAGTTTAAGAGGGAGTTTCAGGCAGTGTTCGATCACCCTGTAGACGGGAAGGACGCCGCCAGTCGTTTGCTGGTAATCCGTCAGGGGTCTCGCTCTGTGGCTCAGTATACCCTGGAGTTCCGAATCCTGGCAGCGGAGAGCCGATGGGACACCAATGCCCTTCTCAGTGTTTATCGCAAGGGGCTGAGTGATGCCATCAAGGATCTCGTTGTCCGTGACTGCCCTGAAACCCTCAACGACTTAATATCCCTGGCCCTCCTAATGGACTCCCGGCTTCAGGAACGTCGCGCAGACAGAGCCCATTGAGGCTCTCCTCGCCAACCCTCCCACCACCCAGCTACGGAGGTTCCAACTCTGTTCTCTGCTAGCCGAGCTGAGCCCCCTCCTTCACCTCTGCGTTCCCCAGCTCCTTTGGCTGATCACGACTCACACCAGAGGAGAGAGAACAGAGACTGAACAACAGGCTGTGTCTCTACTGTGGTGAGTCAGGTCATTTCATTCGCTCTTGCCCCACTCGCCCAAAAGATCCTGCTCGCTGGTAGGGGCTATACTGGTGAGCAAGACTATTTTCCACCAGCCCAAGAAGAATCCCAACCGCCTCTTCCCTGCTACGCTGGCCTGGGGCACAGAGACACTTTCTGTCAGCGCCCTCATTGATTCTGGTGCGAATGAGTGCCTCATGGACGTTTCCTTTGCCCGCCAAGCAGGTGTCCCCTTGGTTCCCTTGGACCACTCGTTGCTCCCCCAGGCCATAGACGGACGTCCATTAGGCGCTATCTCCTATTCTACCAGGCCCCTCATGCTCACCCTTTCAGGTAATCACACCGAGTCAATCTGTTTCTTTGTTCTACATGCCTTGGTGTTGGGTCGACCTTGGTTGGAGAAGCATGAGCCCCATATCTCCTGGGCCTCCGGCCGGATCCTGGGATAGAGCACTACCTGCCATGCAACCTGCCTGCGTTCCGCACTGTCCCCGCCCTGTGGTTCCCAAGCGGTGCCCTCTCCCCCAGACCTCACAGGTGTTCCCCCCGAGTATCATGATCTTGCCCCAGTGTTTAGTTAGGACAGGGCTATGTCGCTTCCCCCTCACCGGCCGTATGATTGTGCCATCAATCTCCTACCTGGGACCCCCTTCCTGAAGGGACGGCTTTACAACATCTCTCTTCCAGAGAAGGAAGCAATGCGCAACTACATTGCGGAATCCCTGCATTCAGGCATCATCAGACCCTCGTCTTCCCCCCTTGCAGCAGGCTTTTTCTTTGTGGCTAAAAAGGATGGCGGCCTGAGACCATGTATTGATTACCGTGGGCTAAACAAACTCACTTTGAAGAATAAATATCCTCTTCCCCTTATCAGCTCCACCCTCGAGCCACTTACTCATGCCAAAGTTTTCAAGAAGCTTGACCTCCGAAACGCCTACCACTTAGTCCGGATCAGGGAGGGCGACGAATGGAAAACGGCCTTCAACACCCATCTTGGCCACTTCGAGTATGCCGTTTGGCCTGTCCAATGCCCCGGCCGTTTTCCAAGCCCTTGTGAACGACGTGCTGAGAGACATGCTTAACATCTTTGCGGTGGTGTACCTGGACGACATCCTCGTCTTCTCCAAGTCTTTGGAGGAACACCACCAGCATATCCGCCTGGTTCTTCAGCGGCTGTTGGAGAATTGCCTGTACGTCAAGGCTGAAAAATGTGTGTTCCACTCTGACTCTGTTACGTACCTGGGCAATGTACTGGAGAATGGACAGACCCGGGTGGATCCTGCCAAGGTCAAGGCAGTAGAGGAATGGCCACGTCCCAACGACCGAACTCAGCTAAGGCGTTTCCTGGGGTTTGCTGGCTTCGTCTGCAGGTTCATCAAGGGTTTCAGTCAACTAGCAGCCCCTCTCAATTCCCTCACTTCCCCTTTCACTCCTTTCTCCTGGACAGCGGAGGCGGAGGCAGCTTTCTGTAAGCTTAAGAGCCTGTTCGTTTCAGCTCCTGTGCTGGTCTACCCCAACCCAACAAGGCAGTTTGTCGTCGAAGTAGATGCCTCGGATACGGGCATCGGGGCAGTTCTCTCTCAACGGTCTGAGGGGGACCAGAGAGTGCATCCTTGTGCCTACAACCCCGCTGAGTGGAACTACGACGTGGGTAATAAGGAGCTACTGGCGGTCCATGATGCACTGAAAGAGTGGAGACACTGGTTGGAGGGAGCGAAGCTGCCATTCATAGTGTGGTCAGACCACAAGAATCTGACCTACTTAAGGACAGCAAAGAGGCTTAACTCCAGATAGGCCCGCTGGGCCCTATTTTTCAGCCGGTTTGATTTTGCCCTTAGTTACCGCCCGGGTTCCAAGAACATCAGGGCTGATGCTCTCTCCCGTCAGGTCACTGGGGAACTACCTGAGGTCCAAGAGGTGCCGAACACCATCCTTTCCCCCACCCGAGTCGTGGGTGTAGTCACCTGGCCTATCGACTCCATGGTAAGGCGGGCCCAGCGAACCCAGCCTGATCCGGGCAATGGACCCCGAAACAGACTGTTCGTTCCCACCTCTGTCTGCCCACAAGTGTTGGAGTGGGGTCACTCCAGTCACATTGCCTGCCACCCAGGGGAACGCCGAACAGCAGAATTCATCAGCCGCAGATTCTGGTGGCCCTCCCTCAACAAGGATGTTAAGGAGTTTGTAGCTGCCTGCACCGTCTGCGCCCGGAGCAAGGCTTCCCATCGTCCTCCAGCGGGCCTGCTTTAACCACTCCCCGTCCCCACTCGGCCATGGTCCCACATAGGTATGGACTTTGTTACAGGGCTCTCGGTATCCCAGGGCAATAATACCATCCTGACTGTGGTTGACCGGTTCTCTAAGGCTGTCCACTTTATTCCACTCCCCAAGCTTCCTTCCGCTGTAGAGACTGCAGACCTCCTCACCCTCCATGTTGTTCGCCTGCATGGAATTCCCTCAGACATTGTGTCTGACCGTGGTCCCCAATTCGTCTCAAAGGTGTGGCAAGCCTTCTGTAAGGGAATCGGGGCCACAGTCAGCCTCTCCTCTGGCCACCATCCACAGACCAATGGGCAAACAGAGCGTGCCAACCAGACACTTGAGACGGCCCTTCGCTGTGTCACCACCAGCAACCCTTTGACCTGGTCCAGATACCTGCCCTGGGTGGAGTACTCTCTCAACGCCATGGAGAGCGCAGCAACTGGTATGTCCCCTTTCCAATGCTCACTGGGTTACCAACCCCCTCTGTTTCCCCAACAGGAGCTGGAGGTGGCAGTCCCATCCACCAGGGTCCACCTCCGCCGGTGTAGACGGGTCTGGAAGGCGGCCCGGGCTGCGCTTCTTCGTACCACCGCACAAGCCCAGCGTGGGGCCAACCAGTGGAGGGTATGCGCTCCTGTCTACCAACCTGGCCAGAAGGTTTGGCTGTTGGCCCGGGACCTGCGCCTCCAGACCTCTCAGACCTCAACCCGCAAGCTGAATCCCCGGTATGTTGGCCCCTACTCTGTGGAACGCGTCATTAGCCCTTTGGCAGTACGTCTGATTCTCCCTCCTGCTCTCAAGGTTCACCCAGTTTTCCACGTCTCTCAGCTTAAACCTGTGGCCACAAGCGCCTTGTCTCCTGTTTCAGCTCCTCCGCCTCCCGAGTCCTGGCTGATGGTGACCCTGTGTGGACAGTTCACAAGCTGCTCGCCGTCGGTCGCCGTGGTCGGGGATTCCAGTACTTAGTGGACTGGGAAGGCTATGGTCCCAAAGAACGATGCTGGGTGCACTCGTCTTACCTCGCTGACCCCTCCTTGTTGGATGCTTTCTACAGGGACAACCCAGGTGCCCCTGAGCGGTCATCCGGTGCCTCCCCTCAGGGGGGGGGGTACTGTTGGGGCTGCCCAGCAGCCAGCAGCCAGTCAGCCCAGCTCAGGTGCTGGCAATGATGACGACGAGCAGCCCAGCTGCTCCACATCGTCATCTACTCTGCCTGAGTATTAGAGGAGGCTGAGAGGGGGCGCCCGTTGCTTGAACGTCGACTATTGTGGTCAGGTTAGCTGGCTGTGTACTAGCAGCACTCGTAAATCTTCGAATAGACTGTATTGTATATCTTTGCTAATCCTGTTCTCCTCTTTGTTTGTTCCAGGCTCCCTCCGTTAAAACCAGTGTCTCCTCGCTCCATCCACGCCTTCCAGGCCCCTCACCTAACCACCACGTGGACCCTCCACCCTCTCTCCTCTCCCTGGATACCCAGTCTCTCCCTCCTCGGCCCAGCTCCACTCCCACGTAAAGTTGTTTAATAAAGTTGTTAAACTTGAAGCACGGTTCTGTGTCTTTGTCTCTGGGGTACCTGGCACATTTGGCTACTGTAACTTTAGAGCCTAACATGTGCTACTGTAAGTGCAAAAAAAGGGCTCTTCTCGGTCTGACACGCTGAAAATTGACATGTGCCAGTTTTCACCCTTAATGAATTAAATTCCAGGTAAAGCCTCGTGTGCCATAAAGAAGATCCAAATTCAACCACTTCAGGCTAGAAAACTTAAGTGAAAGACCTTTTTTCAGTCAAATACAGCTTATGCTACTGTAAGTGCAAAAAAAGGGCCTTTCTCGGTCTGACACGCTGAAAATTGACATGAGCAAGTTTTCACCCTTAATGGATTAAATTCCAGGTAAAGCCTCGTTTGCCATAAAGAGGATCCAAATTCAACCACTTCAGGCTAGAAAACTTAAGTGAAAGACCTTTTTTCAGTCAAATACAGCTTATGCTACTGTAAGTGCAATAAAAGGGACTTTCTCGGTCTGACACGCTGAAAATTGACATGAGCCAGTTTTCACCCTTAATAAATTAACTTCCAGGTAAAAACTGCTTTGCCATGAAGAAGATCCAAATTCAACCAGTTCAGGCTAGAAAACCTGTTTGAAAGACCTTTTTTCAGTGAAATGCAGCTTAGGAGACTGTACAGTGCAGAAACAGGCTCCTCTCGCTCTGACACGCTGATTTTTGACATAAGCCACTTTTCACCCTTAATGAATTAAATTCCAGGTAAAAACTCCCTTGCCATGAAGAAGATCCAAATTCAACCAGGTCAGGCTAGAAAACCTGTTTGAAAGACCCTTTTTCAGTGAAATGCAGCTTAGTGCAAAAACAGGCTGCTCTCGCTCTGAAACGCTCATTTTTCACATAAGCCACTTTTCAGCCTTAGGCGACTGTACAGTGCAAAAACAGGCTCCTCTCGCTCTGAAACGCTCATTTTTGACATAAGCCACTTTTCAGCCTTAATGAATTAAATTCCTGGTAAAAACTTCTTTGCCATGAAGAAGATCCAAATTCAACCGGTTCAGGCTAGAAAACCTGTTTGAAAGACCTTTTTTCAGTGAAATGCAGCTTAGGCGACTGTACAGTGCAGAAACAGGCTCCTCTCGCTCTGAAACACTCATTTTTGACAAAAGCCACTTTTCACCCTTAATGAATTAAATTCCAGGTAAAAACTCCTTTGCCATGAAGAAGATCCAAATTCAACCAGTTCAGGCTAGAAAACCTGTTTGAAAGACTTTTTTTCAGTGAACTGCAGCTTAGTGCAAAAACAGGCTCCTCTCGCTCTGAAACGCTCATTTTTGACATAAGCCACTTTTCACCCTTAATGAATTAAATTACAGGTAAAAACTCCTTTGCCATGAAGAAGATCCAAATTCAACCAGTTCAGGCTAGAAACCCTGTTCGAAAGACCTTTTTTCAGTGAAATGCAGCTTAGTCGACTGTACAGTGCAGAAACAGGCTCCTCTCGCTCTGAAAGGCTCATTTTTGACATAAGCCAGTTTTCACCCTTAATGAATTAAATTCCAGGTAAAAACTCCTTTGCCATGAAGAAGATCCATTCAACCAATTCAGGCTAGAAAACCTGTCTGAAAGACCTTTTTTCAGTCAAATGCAGCAACGTATTCTCATGAAGGGTTCGTATGGAAACGTACGAAAAGTTATGCACACATTTTTCGTGCATTATCCTACGAATATCAAAATGACACCAGTGCAATGACACCAGTGCGCATGCGCACATGACACCAGTGCAATGACACCAGTGCGCATGCGCACATATGTACAAATCTTTCGATATCCAATGACACCAGTAGCATGCGCAATTCCCATGCAGTGGAAAAAATGGCTTCCATTGCAGCATTTTAAGACCGTTTCGGCATTAAAGTGCGTTTTGATAACATTCCTTCGCTGTCGCTGACATACTTCCGCCAGTTTTTTTCTTCTTTTTTTACCGCCAACCTTCTCCCGCTTCAGGTAAGAACGCAACTTTGTTAGTAAATCAGAAATGCAATGAGCTTTATTGCCTTGAATATATTCTATTATTCTGTTCTATCTTTCATTGTACTATGCCTGCATGCCTTTTATTGTACTATGCCTGCATTTTAACTGTACAGAACTTTGGTCAACCTGGGTTGTTTTAAAATGTGCTTAAGAAATAAACTTGATTGATTGATTGATTGAAACCAGTCAGTTTTGTCAATAACAAACAAAGTTTGACAAATTTAGATAGATAGATAGATAGATAGATATACTTTATTGATCGTGACTAGAGAAGGCTTTCTTGATTGTGCTCTCATTCTACTTTTATTACTGTTTTACAGATAACCAGTTTCCCTCAATCCTCTGTCCCTGTTCCTTCCTTTATAAAAAACCAACGGCTCTTTTAAGAGCCAACCTATTTGTCTGTGTGTGTGTGTGTGTGTGTGTGTGTGTGTGTGTTCATTTCTCTGGTAAGTAGTATGCACAATTTGAGATTGAGAAGGCTTTCTAGACTATGCTCTCACTGTACTGTTATTGCTGTTTTACAGATAACCAATTTCCCACATCTCTCAGTCCCTGTACCTTCTTTTATATAACCAACGGCTCTTTTAAGAGCCAACCAGAAGTCTGTCCAGAAGTGTCTTCAATTCTCTGGTAAGTGGTAGTAGCCCTTATAGCCCTCGATGTAAACAATATCAAAGGCAAGCTGGGACAGAAATATATATCATATAGGGTGCACTTTCCCCACAGATCAGAGATGGAGGATTTAACATCTTTTATTTTTGCTGTTTAGGCACTATGGCATCAGATGAGGATACCCTTAAGGATGTGATCAGAAAGGCACAGAGCCTGGCAGAGCATCTCAACTCACTAGTTGAGCCTGCACAGGTAATGTAACATCTTCAGTATCCTGTTCCATGCATGGGGATCAGATATTATGATGCATAGCAACATTCAAGAAGTTATTTGTGCAGGAAGTCTATATGGTTTACCTGCGTTTCTTTGATTATCTTGTGCTTTTTAGGTGAAAAAAAGAAGAAGATCAAAACCACCAGTCCAGATCCGGTGGAGACAGCGGGATAAAGATGGCAACATTATTGCCCAGACCATCAAGTCCTCTTCGTCCAAATCCCGTGGTTAGTTTATTATATCCAACTTTTCATAGCGTACTAAGCATTTTGTTGTAATAAGGTCAATGAATACTACCCACAGAAGAAGATTGTAATTATACTGGGTAGCTCTCAGTTGTGGATGTATTTAACTTTCTGAATGATCAGCAAGGCTTTTCTGGAAAAGAGCATACATGTTTGGCAAATCTTTCCTCTGTAAATTGTTCATTTCCTGAGCTACTGTAACCAGTAGCGAACTCACATTATGAATAAACATTCCATTCACATTGACACAACACTGATATTCTGTTGGCATCCTACACATTTAACTTTATCTTTTCAGGTGGAAGGGCCAGATCACTTCATCGCAGTGTTCCTGAGGAGACATCAGTGGAGATGCCTGATGAGGAAGAGGCAGGACTTAGTAAGTAATCATAATCTTTTTGTCTTATAGATTCCCATGAGTTTTGGCGTGACAGGTCAAACAATCAAGCATCGTGGTGTGATTTCTGTGGGGATCTACCAATCCAAGTCTGTAGAATACGATTTATAGGCCTGCACATCTCAGCATCGCCATAATGCTTAATGTGGAATGGCATTTTCATTCAATCCTTTATTTCAGACTCCAATACAGGGTCCATAGCATAATAAAATGACATAAAAGCACAAAACAAACAAAACTAACAAACAAAAGCAGAACAATCAGACATAGAGGCATTCTCTCCAATGTTTTCTTAACTTAGAGTAGTACCTCAAGGAACTCCTTGCTGGATTAACTAGGTTATCAATAATACCATTACCTGAGCTATCCAGGCGACACATAAATTTGTACATTAAATTGCTCAGGACTGCCTCACATGATGGCACACTGGAGACCGCAAACAAGTAGCTGGCACTGAACCATCTGGGTAACTTCAATAACATCCTCATAGTGTCATTATACGCAACTGTAAGCTCTTGTAGACTGCTTTTCTTGTACCCACACCACAAATGAGCAGTATACATAGGTGTACAAAAGGCTTTAAACAGAGAACATTTCACATTGAAAGAGCACATACTAAACTTGCGAAGTAACATGTTCGCTTGAGCATATAGTTTGCGCCGTTGACGGTATGTATCTTTGTCATCACTGAGATCATCTGAGAATATGTGACCAAGATACTGTACTTCTTTAGACACCATAAGTGGACTATTACAGAGATAAAATACAGGATCCTCTCTGCTTCTAACTATCTTGATACACATTTTCCTCTAGAAAATATTTGTAGCTTGTAAAATTACGATTCATTGCTAAGCCCCAATTTTGCTTTATCAACATTTTACCCCCCTCCTGAAACAGATGCTGCTTTAAAAGAACTGGAGAGACATCTCAGTGCATCACACTGTGATGTCGGTATTGACGATGTGGACACCAGCCCACCAACAGCAGCCATGGACTGGAAAACCAGGAACGCTTTCTCCTCAGAGAGATGGAAGGAAGCCAGACAGATGCTGTTAGACAACATGCTGAAAGCTAACAGCATTAAACCAAGGCTCTGCCAAAGATGCCTCAGCAAGGAAGCCATCATAAGATGTCAAGAATGCATGCCTATGCAGTATAACTGTTTTGACTGTGACATACACCATGAGTCCCACGCACTGCACAATCGGCAATCAATGATTCATGGCTTCCACATGCCTCTGCCACCAACAGTTGTGGTCAAGGAAGCTCCAGAAGGGGGCTATTCCCATCACACATGCGGTACTATATATATAAAATCTTTTTCTTTTCTTTGCAAAACTCAATTTATTTTTGGCATCTTGAAAAAAGACCCCTCTCTAATTTTGGAATTTTTAAACCTCTCTTTTCCTTTTGTAGCTAGAATATTGCCAATGGAATTGCCACACCAGATTTGTGACTGCCCCCCAGAGAACATTTCTGTCATTCCTGGGAGGCCTGTGGTGTTCATCAACATGAAAGGTAACTCCATACCATAACCTCCATTTCCCTATGGTTCTACCCCCCCCTCTCCAATATAACATGAATTTATGCTTTTTTTCCCCAGGACAATATGATCTGACCCTCCCAGAGCTGCGATGTGGTGGCTGCTGTGCCAGCTGGACCCCAGGGCTGTATGATGTCCAAGTCAGTGGCTACTGGCCTGCAACCCTCCACTTCCATACAGTCTACGATGTAGCTATTTTTCAAGGTTTTCGGGAGATGAAGTTGGCTGCTCCATGGATTTCCCGCCTGACCTTTATGAGAATGCTGGAAGCGCAAACAGCAGCATATGGCAGGGTGGGCTGGCTACACAATATTTACCATAACCCCCTTTAAATTATGCATGTTAGTATAAATTTGTCTTTGATGATTCTTTCAACAGACTGGTAAAGTTTGCTCTGACACATTTTTCAAGAGCTTCATGGAGTGGGTCATCAGCTCCTATGAAGTGGACAAGTTGTGCTCAGAGCAACCATTCGCCTGCACAGCCTGTTCTCCCCAAATGCTGGCTGTGTCTGTGGATGGAAACAGGAAGCACTACCGCTTCAAAAAGGATGGACAGTCAGTTTATATTTTATATGTTTCATGGTCTAGGCATGTCCATGTATCAGCTCTCATTTGTTACACCAGTGAGCACATGTTAATTCTAATGCTAACATGAAATGATTGCAATCATCCTTGCAATTTATATTTCCATGTCTGATCTTTAGGTCTGAGGAAGGGGGTTATTTTGATGGTGTGCTCATCTGCAAGGATGACGAGGTTGCAGCATTTGTGGACGACCTCCAAAAGAGGGCCAAGCATGTAAGAACATTTTTTATTTATTTTTAATGAAATATATTCTCATTATACTTTGTATACCTTAAGTCAAATTTTATTTTAGGTAAGAACTACTATTGGCTATTATTTACAATTGCATGTATTCTGCAGTTTGATGCTGCAGAATTACAGCCCAAACTGTTAAATAAATTAAACATTATGTGACTATTCTCACTTTGTCCTTTTTGTAGTTACCAGGCAAAGGGGTTTGTGGCAGGTCTCAGCTGAACGCAGCAAAGGAGACAACAAGCAAGAGGGCTTGTTCCAGCCTTGATGAGCAAGTATGTTGTCTAGAGCTTTCCCTTTTCACAATATTACATTTTGTGGTAGTGCATTGTATTCCACCCTTTGCTTACACCACCCCTGTGAATTTCCCCATTGTGGGACTAATAAAGGAATATCTTATCTTATCTATAATGATAGGAAACTAGTTAATGGGAAATTCTTTATTTGCCAAATACAACATTTTAAGATAAGATAAGATAATATTTCCTTTATTGTCCCACAATGGGGGAAATGCACATTAACCTATCCTTACTATTTAGAGGCAGTGGGCAGCCATGGTCCAGGGACCAAATGCCTGTGTCCTCATCAAGGGAAATGGCAGTTGCAACAGTTAACGAGCATGCATAGCAAAATGATTTGCTTTTTCATATGGAGAAAAGTAGCAGTAATAACATTTAAATACGCATACAGAATTGAAGCAAAGGCCGAATTATTGTTAAATTAAAATAAATTAAATTGAATTGAATTTTTAATTCTTCCCCAGGGTCTAGAAGTAGCAGTGTGCCGTCATGGCATTATCATTCGGGCCCTGAATATGTACAGGCAAGTATAAAAACATTCTTTGTATTTTCACTACACTTCCATTTATTTCAAATGCTCATGAAGTGACACTTAATTAATGCAATGCTGTTATACAATCCCACAGGGGTGAGATCTTTGCATATCCGATGTTCCTGCAGAAGGAAATCACAGCCAGTCCACCAGCCTTCTTCTGCATGGACGTAATATGCAAGTACTGGCCTTACATCCAGAGAATTGCTGAAGCCTGCCCAGAGTACAGTCACCTCACCACCATGAAGCCTCTGTTGTCTGTGCTCCATGCGAAAGCACATGGCATCAAGTGTGAGGTATTTTTTACTCATCTCTTGTGTTTCGATGCCAGTAATTTTTCCATGTCAAATCCAATCTGCTTGATTACAGAGCCAAAACAACAATGCATGTTTCCCTGAACTCAGATTAATAGACTGCACTGTATATTCCTAAAATGTCAGATAAAATGGGGAGGAGGCAATCAGGATGGAGCGGGTTCTACCCTGGGAGAGGAGGTGGAAATGGTTAACTCCTTCCTGTCCAGGACCGCCATAATCACAAAGTTCATGGGCAAAGGAGGTTGGTTATAGGCTTTGATATTTTATGAAATATCAAATCTTTTTCATATTTGATATTTTATGTCCAGAATAGTCATATAGATAGCATGACTTGACAGCATAGAGTTACACTAGTGGAGCCTTTTAACAGCATTGTTGTTAACTGGAGCTGCTAGGCAAACATAATTTTTGTCTTCTTTTTTCGTCTGTAACAGCACGCACAGACATGCTAACTGTCCAGATTATGGACTGGAATAAGAGAAAGATGGAGAACATGTGTAAAACCTTGTGCACAAGATTTCGTAAGGTAACCGTCTTCTTTCAGAAAAGCGGCCACATTGCAATATGAGTGACAAATGTCACTCTTAAAGTTTAATTCCCCCCATCCCTCCTTTTCCTACAGACACAGCAGAATCTTGAGAGGGAGAGGCAGAGCCTAGAGACCCTCAAGGGAGAGATGTCTGCAAATGATGGGACTGTGGAACAGTGGGTCAGAGATGTCCGGGACTGGGCTGAACATGGTAGGTATCTTTAATCAACTTGTATAATATGTAACATTTCCGCATTACAATTGAAACAAGCATTTTTGCTGTTTCTGCAGAAAGCAAAATGTTTGGTCAATGTTTTTATCTGTTATGGACCATGGCAATGTCAATTATGAGCATGTTCTTTCTTTGAGTTGGTGTTGTCTGTTATGTTGATTTCCTTGTATAATTTGTTGATTTGCAGTACACTGTAACTTCAGTGTTCTTCTATTGTTTTTATATATACTTTAATCAGGGTGTCCATGTAAAAGAGAGCAGTCTCTTAAGGGCCTTCTCTGATTAAATAAATCAGTCAGTACAATGTTCTTGCATAACTCAACATTGCTTTGTGTTAAAGAACCGCCTGCAGCCAGTAATGATTCTCTGCTACAAGTGAGATCAAGGATTGAGGAGACTTATCTGGGCCTAAGGCAGCGCAGGGCACGGCTTTATAGCCAAACAGCTACAAAGTTTGTGAAAGACATCAGATGTTTTAAGAATGTTTTTCACATTTGATTATTAGAGTTTTTTCATGTATCGGAATGTGTCTTCTCTGATTTCTCCCAGACAGCAACTCAGGACGCTCTGTGATCCGCAACCGCATGTGGAGGGAGCAGAAGCAGCTTGAGATCTACAGTACAGACCAAAAGTTTGGCCACACCTTCTCATTCAAAGAGTTTTCTTTATTTTCATGACTATGAAAATTGTAGATTCACACTGAAGGCATCAAAACTATGAATTAACACATGTGGAATTATATACTTAACAAAAAAGTGTGAAACAACTGAAAATATGTCTTATATTCTAGGTTCTTCAAAGTAGCCACCTTTTGCTTTGATTACTGCTTCGCACACTCTTGGCATTCTCTTGATGAGCTTCAAGAGGTAGTCACCTGAAATGGTCTTCCAACAGTCTTGAAGGAGTTCCCAGAGATGCTTAGCACTTGTTGGCCCTTTTGCCTTCACTCTGCGGTCCAGCTCACCCCAAACCATCTCAATTGGGTTCAGGTCCGGTGACTGTGGAGGCCAGGTCATCTGGCGCAGCACCCCATCACTCTCCTTCTTGGTCAAATAGCCCTTACACAGCCTGGAGGTGTGTTTGGGGTCATTGTCCTGTTGAAAAATAAATGATGGTCCAACTAAACGCAAACCGGATGGAATAGCATGCCGCTGCAAGATGCTGTGGTAGCCATGCTGGTTCAGTATGCCTTCAATTTTGAATAAATCCCCAACAGTGTCACCAGCAAAGCACCCCCACACCATCACACCTCCTCCTCCATGCTTCACGGTGGGAACCAGGCATGTAGAGTCCATCCGTTCACCTTTTCTGCGTCGCACAAAGACACGGTGGTTGGAACCAAAGATCTCAAATTTGGACTCATCAGACCAAAGCACAGATTTCCACTGGTCTAATGTCCATTCCTTATGTTCTTTAGCCCAAACAAGTCTCTTCTGCTTGTTGCCTGTCCTTAGCAGTGGTTTCCTAGCAGCTATTCTACCATGAAGGCCTGATTCACACAGTCTCCTCTTAACAGTTGTTCTAGAGATGTGTCTGCTGCTAGAACTCTGTGTGGCATTGACCTGGTCTCTAATCTGAGCTGCTGTTAACCTGCGATTTCTGAGGCTGGTGACTCGGATAAACTTATCCTCCGCAGCAGAGGTGACTCTTGGTCTTCCTTTCCTGGGGCGGTCCTCATGTGAGCCAGTTTCTTTGTAGCGCTTGATGGTTTTTGCGACTGCACTTGGGGACACTTTCAAAGTTTTCCCAATTTTTCGGACTGACTGACCTTCATTTCTTAAAGTAATGATGGCCACTCGTTTTTCTTTACTTAGCTGCTTTTTTCTTGCCATAATACAAATTCTAACAGTCTATTCAGTAGGACTATCAGCTGTGTATCCACCTGACTTCTGCACAACACAACTGATGGTCCCAACCCCATTTATAAGGCAAGAAATCCCACTTATTAAACCTGACAGGGCACACCTGTGAAGTGAAAACCATTTCAGGTGACTACCTCTTGAAGCTCATCAAGAGAATGCAGAGTGTGTGCAAAGCAGTAATCAGAGCAAAAGGTGGCTACTAAGAAACTAGAATATAAGGCGTATTTTCAGTTGTTTTACACTTTTTTGTTAAGTACATATTTCCACATGTGTTAATTCATAGTTTTGATGCCTTCAGTGTGAATCTACAATGTCAATAGTCATGAAAAGAAAGGAAACTCATTGAATGAGAAGGTGTGTCCAAACTTTTGGTCTGTACTGTATATATATTAAAATAAATAAATAAATATATCTCCGCAGTAAAGTGGATGCGCCTGTAGAGAGATTTACACAATAAGTAAAACACAGTGAGCTGGATAATTTAGCTTCCCCAGTACACACGAATAGTCTAATATTAGCCCATATAACAATAATAATATGTATTTATCTCTGCTTTCAAACGTTCGGGCCGCCATGGGCAGGTAGCTAGGCTACTTACACTCACAATGGAGGTGCGCGGTGCAACTTTTCTGTAGCATCAAAATCGCTATTTTTAAAACACTAAGAAGACTCGACACAACATGAAACTTTGCTCGTAGCATCACCAGGGTCTCTACACATGAACACGAACATTGAGAACATCATTTGTGTACACAAAGTTTGCTAAAAAGGTTTTTCACAACTCACGTTAGCAGTAGCCTAGCAGTAGCAGTCCTGCCAGTCCTGCGTCGATCCCCGAGTGCGGCGTAACATGGAGCTTTCTCCTTCATGTTATGCCGCACTCGGGGAGGTCATCCTTCTTCTTTTCAAAATGATCCCATATTTTAGACGTCTTTCCCGACATGGTTGGCTATTAATTGTTAACTGTCTAACCGCGATGTCGAAGGGACCTGCCGTGTGAAAAAAAAACACTGACAGTGAGTGAGTGTCACGACCTCCTGTGTCTGGCCCTTCAAATTAAAAGCCCTCCAGCCTTTTATACACAGACCAGCCGCCATTCACATAGATTTTGACTTAAATTTGACAAGACACGGCTCCAATTGTTTTTGGCTTTTTTTTCTGCGACCAATCGACCAATGAAATTTTGGTCTGCTAATGATTTTTTGGTCGACCAGTGCTTGGTCGACTATTTGGGGGCAGCCCTAGTGCTAACTTTTCGGTCATTCACTGTTCTGCTGATGGCAGCGGTCATGGGTGCCGTCCTTAAATATCTTTTTATTAGTCTTTATTTCTGGTAAGGTAATGTGTGCACGCCAACTAGTTTGTATGGGAAAATTTATAGAATATAGGTCTACTCTCTTTTCAAATTGGCACTCGGAGGTTAATAAGTGTGGGGGATGGGTAACTCTGACATTGGCTTTGGCGAAACGTGGCTGCGGTAACAAAATGGAGGAAAACCGACTCGCCGATATTTTGTTTTGGGGGTGGGGGGTAGTTGCTGATAGTGGTTGTGCATGTTTGCCTCATGCTAATCTATTACAGCAGCATGAGAAAGGAAAGGGAGAGTAATGAATAGCCATTTTTAGATAGAAAAGGGGGCACATTTGCTCCAAGGTAAGGGCGGCAATCTACCGCCTTGTCTTTCTGAAAAGGGAGGCGTAATATTCCTCCTTTTCCAAAAACTGCCACTTGGCTGCCACTGGGGTAGTCGTAAACATGTGACGTGACATAAAGCACGAAGTTGGGCAGTGAACAGTGAAAACGAAAAAATGAGAGCTTTACATTGCACCCCATTGGATTTTAGAACTGTGTTTGTAGCTGAGGGCTTTTAATTTGAAAGTAGCGACCGTTCGTAGCTTGCCGCTACACAACAGGTTGACAGCAGCTACTAGCTGTTTGGTTGTGTCCGCTAGCTGTCAGCTACAGAGACCGAGGGGACGCTAGCACCTCCCGGATGTCAGCGGCTTTCCAGTTGCTCATCTTGACGTCCGCGGATGAAGTGATGGACTGACTGCTGTGATCAGCTGTTTCCTGGTTTTAAAATTCTCTGGCTGTGGGTCGCACAACAGTGCAGGTCATCGACACCTCCGCCCATCTCACGCAATTGCCGGCACGTTGATGAACTGCGCCTTGCCTGGAAGGTGGACAAGACCAGGCGGCAGCAGCAGGGGGCGGTGACAAAAAGCTGCAGTCAAGTTGAACAGTTTCCAGCCGCCGTCAAAGAATATACAGGAGGTCACAGAAATATTTACATCCTGTTAGATCCACCTGTAGGCTACATGTAGTTTGCAGAACACGTTCGGATAGCTATGGCTGAAGAAATTGCGAATGCGTTCTTGATCGCTGATGAAATTGAAGCAGAAGAGATCCCCCTACTTTTCCACTTTGCACATAAATTCCACTGTGTTAATCCTCTTAATGGGCAGATGGGATGTAGTGTAATTTTTACTATTTATTCTCAGAAATGTAACAAATAGAAATACAAACTTTGTACCAATGAATTGATCATACTTTTTAGGTTCACGGTTTTGAGGTCATACAAAATAGATTTTTCTAAAATGACTACTACTTTTCTCTGATGAGAATCAGAACGATTGGGCATATGTTGGCCCTCGGAAGTCATATTTATTGAATAAGAATTGCCTACAAAGTAGTTTTATGTAAAGGCACTGTCATTTATTAATCATACAATCCCTAAATTTAAGAAGTTGAACCACTGAATTAACAGTCCAAACGTTCTCACAGCTACATATATAGGCTACACATGGGGAGGACAAGCAGCAAAGGTTTCTTATAATCTTTATTTATTGATGTATTTATATTTGTAATTATATACAGTATATATGTGGGAATATATTGTATTCTACCCTTTGTTTTTTGTCTGCCTTGAAAGCACTGATTGCTCATTTTGATAAGTGTTATATAAATAACCTTTATTATTATTATTATTATTAATATTATTATCAACCACACAAAATATGTGTGTGAACAGATTGAACCTTCATTGCACAACATGACAGTCATATAATCTAGCATCAAATATAACAGTTATACAGAAAATTAGGATTTTCGACAAAACGTAGTGTCTGTAGTCTAACTAAGAGCCAATCAGCTCTTTGATCAGGCGACAGCCAGGTGTTTCCCATCATACCCATACTCTTGCAGTCTTTTCTTTTTTTTTTTTCAAAGCTTTATTTCAATTCACAATTTGTCTGAGGTCTTGCAGTCGGTGGAGAGCAACTTTTTTTTTTTTTAAACTTTATTTAACTTCTCAAAAATACTTACAAATTCTCTCAAAGGGAACATAAATTGCATTTATCGTCTCTCTATTACATAAATAAAATCTACAAGGCTTGTCAAAAATAATAAGATTAAAACAAGGGAAAAATAAATAAATTAAAAAAATGCAAGATTACACATCAAGGCATACTCTCTAATTGAGACTCTTCTGCGCCCGACACTCTGCATCGCACAGCAGCCTCTATCAGCCCACAAATTCCTTCATATTCATCTTAGGGGTGTTCCAACAAGGGTACCTCACGATTCGATTCGATTTCGATTATGGGAGCTTCGATTCGATTATTGGCCACGATTCTTCGATTATTGTGACTATAGCATAGCAGGAGACGGTAGCATCTCCCGGATCTCAGCGGCTTTCCAGTTGCTCATCTTGACATCCGCGGATGAAGTGATAAACTGACTGCTGTGATCAGCTGTTTCCTGGTTTTAAAACTCCCGGCTGCGGGTCGCACAACAAGTGCACGTTATCGACACCTCCACCCATGTCCCGCAATTGCCAGCACATTGACGCCTCGGATTTAGATAGCCATGGAGGCGGCAGTAAGTGTACCCTCAGAGGCGTCAAATTGGCGGACCAAAACAGACCGCCAATTTGCCGCCTTCTGTCTAAATGCGCGGACCTAGCAAAGCATTGACGTTAATTAATCGATGCCGAATCGTCACGTGAAGCATCGCGATGCATCGCCACATCGATGAATTGCACCCACCTCTAATTCATCTGCCAGCAGACCCAAGGCTTCAAAGTACTTGTTCAACTAATTTTTAAAACACATTAAAGGATAACTACCGTTTTTTACAACCTGGACCTTATTTCCAGCAAAATATATGGTCATTTACTCACCCAGATAACTTTGGTGTCATTCGGCGTCGTTCGGACGAAATTAGATCCAGCGTAGCGCCGATATATCCATATAATGCGAGTGACGGGGCAGCGACACACAGCCTCTATAACGCATTATCTGCCACGAAACTAGTTCATTTCACCAATATTTTGTTACGATATGCTAGTGCTATTCCCCTCTGAGTCCGGGCTCATCCGTTATCAACATCCGGGGTCAAACTAGCAGCAGCAGCTACAGGTAAACAAGCTGGGCTGTCGTGGGTGCGCGCGCAGCTCAGAGACGACATCTTCCAGGTCAGAGGTAGTAGGGCAACCTACAGACCCCGGATGTTGACAACAGACGATAGAGGGTAGATAGAGGGTGATCTACCTTTCCACTAACAAGTGTGTATGTGATATTTGCCTAAAACTATAATTATATTGATTAGATCAGACATTTTTGGGGGGACATTTTCATTGTATACCAAAACTTGAACCTTATTAAAGGGTGTGATGTTATCTGTTTTACTTTTTAACCAGTTATACATGGATTGCCAAAACTGGGTCACTACCGGACATGAATACAAAAGGTGCTCGATAGTTTCACTATCTAATTGACAGAAGCCACATGGCTCCACCTCGAAACCAAATCTTCTTTTTAATGTGTCTGCAGCTGGATAATAACCATTGATAATTTTAAATTGTAATTCTTTTGCTTTTGGGGAGATTGGCCATTTCATATATTTAACATGTTTGTTTGAGATTTTTGAGTTGCTCTCGCTTGTTTTAATATTTATTGCTTTATAAGATCATGAAAAAGAATTTCTTTACACTTATTCCGTATGACTTTATTGCTGCATTTTTTATCTCCAATTTGGATTTGTCCAATTCGAATATCTGGTAAGATTATCCTTACTTCTGAATGTGCAAGTGTGTTTTGAATTTGCTGGATTAAGGGAGCTGGTATTGCTTGACATATTTTACTGTATTCTCTATAAGAGCTGTATATCAAATTTTTCTTTGAAGGAGTCAAGTTTCATGATTGACCCTTGATTATCCATCAGATCAGCTATAAATATAATTTTCTTGTCATACCAAGTTTGTGTAAATAGAGTTTTTCTATTTATTTTGACTGTTCTGTTATTCCATAAGGTGGAGCCATGCGGGCTAAAATTATGTGTAAATATCATTTTCCAGTAGTGTAATACTTGCTTATGAAATTCAGATAGTTTCACAGGCAATTTTGTAATTTCATAATCACATTTTAACAAAAAATCCAAACCTCCCACTTTTTTGAATATATTTTTGGGGATATGAAACCATATGGATTCAGTTTGTGACAGAAAGGCTTTTATCCAATTTATTCTGAACATTCCTATCATTGATTCAAAGTCTAATGTATTTAATCCTTGCTCACATTTTTGACTAAATGTGACTTTTTTATATAACGTGTTTTATTTCTCCATATAAAATTATATATAATTGAATTGGCTTTCGTGATGTTTTGAGGAGCAACAAATAAAGACTGGCATGGGTAAACCAGTTTTGAAATGCCTTCAGCTTTGGACAATATGTTTCTTCCAAAAATGGAAAGATCTCTAGTTAGCCAATGATTTAGAGTTTTCTTCATAATCTCTAGTTTTTCATGAAAATTATTACTTTCCCTTAATGTGTTATCTTTGATTATATTTAAACCCAAGTATTTTACTTCTTTTTTCACAGGAATGGACATTATATGGTCTTCGTTGCAGTGGGACAGTGAGAGAAGCTCACATTTGTTTAAATTCAAACTCAAACCAGATGCTCTGGAGAATATGGAGATTACGTTTAAAGCTTTTTCAATTATAGATTTATCTCGTAGAAAGAATACTGTATCATCAGCAAACTGACTGATACAAAAATTCATAGTCAAAAAAGGTAATCCCTTTCATTTCCTAATGATTAACAATCAAATATGCCAGTATTTGAGTACACAAAATGAAAAGTTTGGGTGATATGGGACACCCTTGTCTAATTCCTCGATTAATTTTTATTTTAGGGGTCATCCCTGGATTAAGAGAGATGTAGCTACTTATGTCATTGTAGAACATTTTAATGATCGCACAGAATTTAACCCCAAACCCAAATTTTTCAAGTGTTTTGATCAGAAATGTATGTTCTATGGAGTCAAATGCTTTGAAAAAAATCAATGAACAGAATAAAGCCTTCTGTTTCAAGGAGGGATTGATATAGTCTAGCATATAACTAATATTAATCTGACATTGTTATGAATATTCCTACCTTTAATAAAAGCAGACTGGTATTCATCCACTAATTCAGCCAAAACCTGTTTGAGTCGATTAGCGTACACAAGACCTAGTATCTTATAATCATTGCAAAGCAGGGTTATTGGTCTCCAATTGTCAAGCTTCAGTAGATCCTTATTTGATTTAGGTAGTAGAGTTATCAACCCTATTATCAATCCCCTCATTGTTGAGGATAAGCATCCTTTTTTCTATCCATTCAATGAAGGCATTATATAACAAGTCTTTGATGTAATTCCAAAAATGTTTGTAGAATTCAGTTTGTCAGTTTACAAATCTTCTTTTTACTTTGTTTGTGCTTTTCTAATCCGAAGAAGTAAACTGAATTTTTTTCTCCATGTTCGAGCCACCTGGCTCTTGATCTTACATAATCCCTGTTTGCCTTTTCTAAGTAGAGTTCATCTAACTGAAGTTGAAGGGCATGTAGTTTAGCCTTTTCCTCCACTGAAGGTTCCGATTTATTACATATTTTATTTATGTTTTCAATTAACTGTTTCTGTTTACATTTTCTTTTTTGTGATAATTCTTTTCCAGTTTCTATTGCTATCTGTTTGAGTTTGAATTTAAACCATTCCCATTTATTTAGGTCTGACATTTCAAGCATGAGAACACTTTGATATAAGGCTTTAACCTGACTACAGAAACCCCTATTATGTAGCTTAACTGTTGTTAAATTTCCATATATTGTCTGATTTCCTATTTTGTTGAATAGTCACAACTTGTATGTTAATCATACAGTGATCTGTGAGCGGGGATGCTGATATTTCACACTTCAAGATATCTTTACATAACATTTGAGAAATAAGCCAGTAGTCTAATCTTGAATAGTGTGTGTTGTTTGAAGAGCTGGTCCATGTGTACTTTAAGGAGGTAGGATTTGATTCTCCAGTAATCAACTGTGTTAGTTGTTACACATAAATTGGACAAGGTGTCATCATATTCTGGTTGTGGATCTCTATGAGGTATTCGATCCATCCAGGAGTTTGGTGCTATATTAAAATCTCCTCCTAATATCGCCTTTCACAAATTTCGTTTTCCATTCATTTATGAGTATTCCCAAACTTTCTATCATGGCTCTGTTGTTAGTTCGATTATTGTAACCATATACACATGCTAAAATTAATCTTTGGTCATGAATTTCTACCACTACCATAAGCCAGTGTCCACCCGTATCACTTTTGTGCTCAATTATCTTTCCAGGTGATCTGTTGAACAATATCATAACCCCTGCAGAGTGAGAAGTTCCATGTCAAAACAGTATTTTATCTCCCCACTGTTGTTTCCATAGTTTTTCATCTGTTGTTCCCGAATGAGTCTCTTGAAGGAAAATGCAATTTGCCTTTTGTTCTTTACAAAATAAAAAAATAGCCTTGCGTTTAACAATATTTTTCAACCCTCTAACATTAACAGAAACACATAAAACAGATATTGTACTTTCAAAAGTCCTTGAATGCGCTTTATGTATTAACTGAGCGCAGGAATGAACATGTTGTCCTAAGATATTAGTTCCAATGCATCAACTTATTAGTTTTGGTTAACTCTCTTAACTCTCTCTTAACAACCCACTTAACTTTTTTTTTCTCTCTTCTACCTCTAATTAGGTTCTCTCTTAAGGTATACAAAAACATATTTCACCTCTTTATCCAACACAATAACTGACTCAAAATTATTTTCTTCTTCCATTTCTAAGGTCTACCAGTTTAACCTGAGTTCTGTGTTGCCACAAAATAAAAGACAATTTGACTTTTATCATGTCCACTTATTAAGGTTCAATTCTCCGTCCATCGATTACCGCATATCCCTCTTTTAGGAAGGCCCTTCTGCCGTTTCGTCGAGCTTCCTCCACTTTTGGCCACAGCTTTGCCCGAGCCTCTCTGTCCTCCTTCGAAAAGTCCTCTTTGAAGTGGATGTTCATCTCTTTGCAGACTCTTGCCTCTTTGGATTTCCTCCAGACTTCGTTTCGGGCCGTCCGCGTTGCAAACTGTATGATGATGGGCCTCTGCATCTTGTTCTGTGCTGCATCATTTTTTTCCCCCAGGTGATGGACCATGTCGACCATTTCTTTGAGTTTGTCAACCGCCACTGGGATCACCCTTGTGAGAATGCCGACCACCACGTCTTTTGAGTCCTCATTTTCTCTTTCTTTCAATCCCATTAGTCTGAGATTCCACCGTCTTTTATATCTCGCATTTTCAAGGCATATTTCCTTGAGGGAGCGGTTTTTATTTGTCAGAGCCTCAATTTATTTCTGTACTTTTCCAATATTCTCCTTGTTCTCTTCGACTGCTTTTGAATTGGCCTCTATGCGGGATTGAAAGATTTTGAGCCGCTTGTCCTGCTCGTCAAATTTCATGAGAACTGCTTGAACAGCTTCGAAGATACTTTTATTGCTCACCTCCGTTTCTTTTTCTTTCGTGTCGTTCTTGATTTTCTTTGGGTTTGGAGTTGGCAGTGGCGTGTGATCTTTAGTAGTCTCTTTTTGTCTCTCCATCTCTTCTAGCATGTCTTCATCGCATGCCTCTCGCAGAGCTAGCATGCCATAGTTGTGGTCCAGCATGCTACTGTTTTTAGCTTTAGCCATTAGCATTTTTCAGTCAATGCAAAGTTCGAACTTTTCTGGTGTGCCTTTGCTGATCCAAAACTTGTTTCCTGGTGTCGGGTTGGTTTTCCGTGGTTTCTTAATTTGTTGGTGCTTTTAAATGCCAGTATTAGGACTTTAAAAGTAAACTCTTTCTGCCCCTGCTGAAAATTCAGCCGCTCACTCCGCCATCTTGACGCCCCTCAGGTGGAGAGCAACTGCGGCGCCTGGCTCTAAAAACTGCGGCTGCCTTGATCTCGTGAGGTTATCGTTGCTGGCGCGTGCATGACGTCAGAGCAAGTCGGACACAAATCTAACCGGCATGTATTGTGCGGTGGTCGCCAGTGATTGATTCTGCCCAGGCCTGGCTCATCTCGAACGAGCCTATTGACGTCTCAGATTTAGATAGCAATGGAGGCGGAAAAAAGTGTACAAATTGGGTACAAAGGGGTCAAATTGGCGGACCAAAACAGACCACCAATTTGCCGCCTATTGTCTAAATCTGCGGTCCTGGTCGCAAAAAGGATGGCCAATTGGCGGCTTATTGCCCGGTATAAAAACAGTTCATGACTGCGGACAACCAGTGCAAGTCCACTGCACACAGCTCCATGGACCTGCTTCTCCGGCAGCAACATGCAGGGTTTGTACGGCTGCTTGAAATCCTTGAAAGTGCTTGAATTTCAATGTTGTGTTTTCAAGGTCTGAAAAGTGCTTGGATTTTAGTTTAAGTGCTTGAAAGTGCTTGACATTATCACTCTATGCCCTGTGCTCTTCAAAATAAAAGTTCTTCCGTTTGATAATGTCGACAAAAATATTACTGTATTATAGACACTAGCAGACACAGAGGTCCCCAACACCCACAGTCAAGACTGACCCGGCTTCAAATAAAAATAATAGTATTCATTAGTGGTGTCAACAATAATCTATGCGGCGATGCATTGCAATGCGGGGCATGCACAATTCAGCATCGATGCTATAAGCCTTGCGGGCCGCCAGGTCTTACTTGCCCCCCCGCCAGGCTAAGCATTGTTTATTTATTTTCTTGAAATCAGTTTTTGTGCTCCATCAACACGTGATCAGGTGTCTTTTTCATCACCTGACAATGTCACAACTTCGTCGCACATAACGCGACATGTCACGGACATCATGCTCATCAGACCGCTGCTTTACCAGCTGACCGACCTCGTAGCCGTTAGCGTGAGCCGAGCCGCGGCTCTAGAGGCTCAGCCAGCTGCTGCAGCAGCTAGTAGCTGTAAGCTGTTAGCACGTCGTCCCCTGCAGCGTCAGAGCTGCTTTGAGCCGAGCTGCTTTCACCAGATGTGAAAATGACCGAGTGTTTCATTTTTCAGCTCGTACGGTTCGCGTTTACACACGTTTGTTTTCTGTGGCCCAAACAGTAGATTACAGAGTATCTTTGGTAGATCTGTGATTGTCACGTTTCCATGACGACTGACCGGAAACAGACACGTGGTCATGTTCATGTGACTCCAGATTGTAAAAATCTCTGAGGAAAAAAATAAAAATCTCTGGAGACACCAGGCAGTTGTTTTTTAGTTTTTAGTGCACGTTGCAGCATCGATGCTGAATTGTGCATGCCCCGCATTGCAATGCATCACCGAATCGATTATTGTTGACACCACTACCCATTAGCACTTGGTACTTTCCTCCTGATGAAGTCAAATATATCATACGCAGGACACACACCATTGGGATGGAGAGGACTCGCTACGTGTTTGCGTAAATTAATTAAAGTAATTAACACGTCAAAAATCGACCAATCAGAATTTTGGTCGAGCCAGAACGTATCGACCAATAAATCGACCAGTCGACTAGGAGATTACAGCCCTAGATTATATAGTATAGTATTAAACAGGGGTTGCCTAGATTGGACACGGCCATCTTCCCCCCTCCCTGAATCGAATGTGGACGTCAAGCTGTTCCTTTTTTGTTGATTTGTTGAGCGACTCATCAAACATTTAGACGAACTAGCCAGCCTTGTTGATTGTGTCGATGAGCTCCTGCTTTAAGTATAGTGCTAAGCCGAATAGTATAATGTAACCAGATTTGTCCTTACCACAAGCAAAAGACTTGGCTATGTCTGAATCGGGAAACAAGTCCCTGAAAACGTCAGCCAAGTTTTTGTTACTGTTCAGCGAGTGGCGTTTCTCCGCTGTGTGGAGACACCATAACACCTACGCACGCAGCGTTGCTGTGCCGCCCAGCGCCACCCTGATGTCGGCAGAAAATGAGGAGGCAGATCGTAGCTGTAATGTTAGGTTCAGGTTCGGCTGCCAGTGGTAGTGTGATGGCACTAGGTTGTGGTGGTGCACAGAAAGTAGCAATGGAGAGCTGCCGCTCTCGGCTACTAGCAGCGGCTTTGTGGCTAGTGCAACACATGTTGGACCTTAATGCCTTAATTCCCATAGACACGATGTTAATCCTCTTCTTGCACATTCTACAATATGCCTCCTTGGTATTCCCCTCCACTGGCTGCAGCCATTGTTTAAAGTCCTGCATGTCAAGCCAGGACTCCGCAAACTTGCACTTCCCCATGACCGTTCACCATGCCTTCTCTTCTGTTTTTTCGCGCTGAGGGCGTCATGTGACATAAGGTGCGTTTTTAATATGCACTGGGAGCGCCAGAGCGTACTTTGTGAATTTCAGAGTGCACTCTGGCGCTCTCGGAGACAATTTACGAACGCACCCACAATAGCGTAGTTTTTTATGTACGGGTTCATCTTTGTTTTTTAATGAAATGAATAAATTCTCACACGGTTACGATGTTTTTAGGACCCAAACTCTTCTGACCCAAATTCAGAAAAAATACCTTCAAAATTTAAGTTGTGAAAAGTTTTTTAAATACTCTTTAAGGGTCTTAATTTTCCCAAAATTGATTTATCACCTTTTAATACTTTTTAAAGACACCGCAGATACCCTGTACATTATTAGTTGATACAGCGCCGAAACTGGCAATGTTTACCTTTGGTCTCTGGAGAACGTCCCCAGGGCCTGGCACGTACCAGACCGCGGATTTTGCCCCGCTTCCTCCCTGATTTTCTAAAGGCTGTGTCATAAGAGAGAGGGGGGAAAAGAAAACAGAGAGAGAAGGAGAGAAAAGGAAGTTTTAAGTCAGAGCTGTTGATGTTCAATGGTTGCAATATGCCTTGTCTGTCGTGTAAGAACAAGTTAACTAACAATACTAGGACCAATAATTACCAGTTACAAGTTACATAAGCAACCTGCTAGTTCCAGTCACTTAATGAGTGAAACTGCCTCGACCTGGTTTAAGAAATGTAAAGTACACCCAGAGATTCCAGAGGCGGTCCAAGTCGGACCTGGCATTGGCCATGGGACCTCCCTTCTTCCAAACGAAGAAGCAGCCCATGTCACCCTGTGCTTGAGCTTGCCTCTTCAGGCAGAGTGGCCTCATGCCCGTGAAGTATGCATCAAACCACTGTCGGTGGGAAAGGAAATGCCAAGCTGGTTTTTCAAGTCTGCCATCTTATGGAAATGATGATGCAGGGCAACATTTGGCCAATCATCTCTCTCAGTGCAAGGTACACACTTATGGAATTCTTTACCATCAGAAATTAAATCCCAAACAGAACACAAGAGGTTTAGTGTGAAAGTTAAACATTGGCTTAAGGAGCAGCAGAAATGTGAACATTAACTTCTCTCAAGTCATTGTCAATACAGCACTTCACTAATGTTGAATGCTAAATTTAACTCTTTTGTTTAAATCTGAAATTTATAACTGCAGCTGTGTTTATTTATTCATGGTACCTACTCACTGTATTATCCACTGTATTTGTATCACTGCATATTTTTGTATTCAGTATATTTTATTCTATTCTAAAGCCTGACCAGGGACAAAGACTGCAAATTAGCTGAAGCTAAACGTCTTATATGCATCAAATTTTCCGATTTTCTGTGGTAATGTTGTACGTATCGTCCCTGTTAAATAAACATTAAATAAAATTAAAAAAATGTTTTTTTGACTGACTTTTGATTACCACTGTGTCCGCCGGTCTTTCTTTGAACTGGCGACACCCCGGCACCGGCACCGACACCAACCTGCCTGTATTTCCAGTCAGTCGCCTGTGATGGGGGATTATTTTTGTAGGCAAGGACACAAACAACTTTCGATGCTTACCTTGAAATCCACAACTGTGTAGATTTGACACATCGAAAAAAGAGTCAGCTTAAATGTCAAATAAATCATAAGCATAACCAACCTCCCCTCTGCACCCTGCGGTGTCTCCTCTCCTTCACTGAGCACAAAGAGTCCTTTGCTCCTCATTCGTTGCAATCAAGCCTATTCAACACACCTGGCTTGGTAGAAACTCACTTGATAGCTACTTAACTTCAATGGTCTCACAACAACTGACACAAAAAGTATCTAGACAAGATTAAATATTTCAACTAACCTTCTTCACAGAATGCCTAAACACCAAGTCTACAATTTCTTTTCACTCACCAGCAGCAGTTCAGCTTCCTTCACCTGGACAAAATGTATCTTCTTGTGTTCGACCAGTGATTGGCAAGCCTTATCTGGAACCAAGGAGGACAAAGTCTTGTATTCCCAGCATCTGCCAACCCTGGTCCACTCTCTCTGCGACTCTTTTGCCCTTTTGACTTCAGCTTCCCATTCCTCTTGAGTGTTGTCCTTCATGCAGGATCTTTTGAGGTGGTCAGGCAGTGTGTCACACCCCTTTTTGCACCGGAGGAGAATAATGTGGAGATGGACAGAGGCAACAGTGAGGGTGGCGCCATAGAGGGGTCAAAGGTCAGTTGTCAAGTCAAGTCAAGTCACAATTTATTTATAAAGCACATTTAAAACAACCTCAGTTGACCAAAGTGCTGTACAATTGCAAAAGCACAACAAAGTTAATCACAAAAACAATAAACAGCAATAATACAATAAACAATTAAAAACAACACAAGGGATAGTAGTCAATTTAAAACAAATTTAGATTAAAAAGAGAATAAAAAGAGAGTAAAAAGAGAGAGAGAGGGAAAAGAAAAAGAGAGAGCCAAGATTGTTTGCTTAGCTGGGAGTGAACGCCAAGGAAAAAAGATACGTTTTTAGGAGTGTTTTAAAATGTTCAACGGACTGTGCAGCTCTAACATGGAGAGGTAGGCTGTTCCACAGCTTAGGAGCCGCGACTGAGAAGGCTCTGTCTCCACGAGTGGAGAGTCTGGACCTGGGTACTGCCAGGAGCAGCTGGTTAGATGACCTGAGTGCCCTAGCAGTGGTGTGCAACTGTAAAAGCTCAGATGAATAAGGTGGTGCCAAACATTCATACATTTAAAAGCAATTAATACAATTTTAAACTGAATCCTAAAATTAATAGGCAGCCAGTGCAAAGATGCAAGGACAGGAGTTATGTGCTCGCGTTTTTTCTTTCCAGTCAGCAGGCGGGCAGCCGCATTTTGAACAACCTGCAAGCGGCGCAGTGCTTTCTGGTCAAGGCCAACAAACAAGGAATTACAATAATCTAAACGAGATGTAATAAAGGTATGAATTAATCTCTCAAATACATGTCTTGGGAGATAAACCTTTGCTTTTGCCAACAGCCTTAGTTGGAAGAAGCTTGTTTTGACAATGGAGGATATCTGCTTGTCACACCTAAAGTCACTCTCTAAGATAACACCAAGGTTCCTTGCAAAAGGATGACAGTAAGACTTAAGGGAGCCAATGGCGCTGTCACATCCATCATGATTTCAGTTTTGTTTTTGTTTAAAGACAGAAAATTAACTTCCATCCAAGTTTGGATATCTTTAAGGCAGTCTAGTAGAGTCTGAACAGAGGCTCGCCCATGAATCTTTAGGGGTAAATAGATTTGTACATCATCGGCAAAACAATGAAAAGAGATGTTGTACTTTCTAAATATGGATCCCAGAGGCAACATATATATCGAGAAAAGGAGGGGGCCCAAAACAGAACCTTGGGGCACTCCACAACTTAGAGGGGAAGTTGCCGAAAAATGCTGGCCAAGCTGGACAGAGAAGCTCCGGTCTGAGAGGTAGGACTGAAACCACTTTGTATAGTTGTATGGTAAATGACATAAGAAGTCATAAAAAATGTCGTAGTTTAGTATATTCGGTTAAAAAACATTAATTTCTTTGAGTCTAAATCTAAATCGAACGATAGAAACATCAAAGTATAGTGACTTAAAATATCATATAGAAAAAAGTGTCAGTAGAATACCAATACGTTATCGTGTAATCACAGATGTTGAATCAGACTCACATTAGACTGGTCTGATACTGACTTAGGTCTACGTGAGACTAGAATAACCATCTGTTACTTAGTATGAGCCAGTATAAACCAGTAGGTAACCAGACTGGGACTGTGTGATCTTCAGGTGAGTAGAGACTCTGATGAGGAGTGGACTCACCCAAGCTCCAGAGGGGTCGACCCCTCTATTGGAGAACTACAATCCCTCCCACAGACAGACAGAGGGGGCTCTGGGGTATCAGCAGGGTCCAACAGGTTTGAGGGAGGCAGCTTTGTACCCACACCTGCCTCAAGGTAAGACCACATCTTGCAGCAGAATTGGCCAGAATTTTTACGGACAGACACCTTGGGGGCTGGACATTCAAATGAAATGATATAAAAATCACATTTTTTAGAAGCTTGTGGAGATCAAAGGCTGACAACAAGGGGGAACACGGACGAACAGAGGAAGGCAAGACCAAGACGGACAGAGACGGACACAGTCTAACAGACGCTAACACGGAGAAAAGTCGGGAACGGGAAATCACAAAACATCACGGAGGGAGACATGAAACGGACTAACGAAGACAAGAGGGAGGACAAAGAGTAAATACCAACAACACTAATGAGGGGATGAGAAACAGGTGGAGTGAGGAGGGACACGGACAGGTGAGGGAATCAACGGAAAAACACAGGAGGAACTGTCAAGCGGGACACGACACACAAGGGCAAAACTTCAAAGTAAAACAGGAAACAGAAACAAACAGACACTGAAACATGACATCTGATAGTTATTTCAGTCTCAGTTGTTTTTTCTGTTGCTTTTATAGCGGGGACCACACAATATTTTCTCTTTGATCCTCACAATTTTGGAATCCAGTCGCAGGCCGGATTGGAAGGTTTGGCGGCTGCCAGTTGATGATCACTGCTTTATGGTGTCCCTTCTTACCTATGAACCCCACTCCCTCCCCAGGGATGGACCCCCATCTCGTGGAGTCCTTGGCCCACATGCTATGCTGACACGACACCTTCTGGCCAAAAACTCTGACATCGGAGCTGCATGCGACACCATCCAGTATGCCAAACAGCCCTGGCCACACCAGCCCTGATGACTGTCCCTGACATCGCCTATACTAAACCAATGGCGTACCCAGAGAACATTTTTCTGTTTTGTATACATTTCAAAAATAAAAACATGAAACTGAACCCTCTGGATCTTAAACTCCTAAACTCAAGTTTAAACCGATTCACAAACATGTGTTACTGATCTGTTATAAAATCATCAGGTCAATAAACAAAACAATAAACTGACAGTTTCCTCTGATCTGCTCATTATTTTACATCACACAGAGATGAAACAGTTCACAGAAAATTAACCCAAAGGGGATTTTATTATTGAAATAGAAACTTGAACACATTCATATTTAGTTAGTTGGCTTGCTCTGAAGTGCCTGACAAATAAGGATCATAGACTATAAACATAGAATATAAATGATGAAGAAGGTAGTTAGTTAAGTTATTTTACAGTCTTTTTTACAAGAGACTAACCAATTAATTTCAGAACAGGTGGAGAGTGTCAGTCAGTATTAAACTGTCCTGTTAGTTTTTCTTAGTGACCCAATAGTTAAAAACCAAATAAACAGTTTTACCTCACAGGTGGTTTAAGATAGTTGTGTAAGTGATAAAAGTGGTTTATGTGCATCCCATAAAATGGTAATTAAAAATTGATATTCTGTTGAAGCAAGAGATCTATAGAATGCTTAAGCAGTTTTTTTCCCAAGATTGCTGGGAAAGTCGCTCCTGGTGTAAGGGCACTCCAGTTTATCAAATGTGAACATTACAGCTAGAGCTACATGAACTAGAATATATTTTTGATATTTTCTCATTTGTATTTGTTTTTCAGATGCAGCAGCCAAACAGGCAGCCGTTTCCTCATCTTCAGTGGTACATCAATGTACTTCAACCTCCTGAACTTCCTGTTCTCCCTTCTTTTGATGATGTCACTGTGTCACAAAACCACCCTGATGGTGAGGAGAAAAAGACATGGATCAGGAAAGGTTGTTCTCAACAGGAGTCTGGCTTGTGGCTCCACCCTGATGGTTGGCCGGTCTGCCCCCGCACTCTCCTTCATGTTTTAGCCTGCGTTGCACACGGGCCTACACATGTAGGAAAAGGGGGGGTAAATGACATAATCTGATCGCAGTGGTTTTGCACCAGGCATTACAAATGTTGCACAAACACTGGTGAATAATTGCATGATATGTCAACAGACAAGATGAGCAGGTAATACCATCAGCCATAACCATTTGCCGCCGCCATCAGGTACTTTTGTAAATATGCAGATTGATTTTGATAAAAATACTTGCTTGTAATCACTAATATGTTTTCCAAATGGGTGGAAGCGTATCCATCAAGAAAAGAAGATGCACGAACAGCTGTAGAATGTTTGATAAAAGAGCTTATCCCGTATTTAGGGGTAACTATGTGAATAGTGATAGGGGCCCTGTTTTTGTTGCAAAAATTACTCAGTCTTGCATCAATACTGGGGATCCAGTGGTGATTGCATGTTCCCTATCACCCACAAAGCTCAGGTCAAGTGGAGAGAATGAACTCCACCATCAAAGGAAAGTTAACAAAGACTATGATGACAAAAGGGCTAAAATGGCCTGGTGCCCTTCTACTAGTGCTGTATGCTATTCGCAGCACGTCAAACTCCACAACGGGATTTAGCCCCCATGAAGTCATGATGGGCAGAGCTATGACTATTGGAGTCAGTTCACATCCAACCCCGCATCAAGTCACCCAATAATGGATGGATGATTACATGGTCATGTATGTCATGTAGAGATGTGCATCTGCTTACAACAAAATTCAAACAAACTTCTGTTATCCTTTGTTTTTAAACACAGAATAGCAAGCCCGTGGCCAGGAGAAGACCAATGTAGGGGGTCCGGGCCCCAGCATGGAGGTCTTCAGACTCCCTGTGAAGGAGAGGTTTAGGTTGGAGCTGCTGAAGGGAGTGCTTGATGCTATGGATGAGGGTGCTGAAGCTAAACAGGACATTGATGTCAGCTCACATGGTCACACAATTATTATTATCTTTGTCTTTAAAACTAATGGATGCTGATGGCATGAATGAGGGGGGAAAAGGGGGGCAGGAATGAGGACAGTGGAAAGAGAATTTAAAAAGTAAAAACTGGCCTTAAAAACATATAGTTTGGATTGTGTTTTTTATTATTACAGTAATCACAATTATAACTGTGGCTACTGTCATTCAACATTGTTTAAATATTCAAGTGCAATAATAATACTCTGCATATATGATAAATAAAACATCTTGTTTACATGACTGATGCCTGACACTGGCAGTCATATCTTGCTGATGTCTTCAGAACAGTCATTTGTGAGAGGAAGTTGAAATGTGTTTTCATGCCAGGGCCACTAGATGGCCGCAAGAGACTGCACAGTAAGCCAGAATTAGTCACTTTGACACTTGATGAAAAGCCTCCAGGAAAAGACAAACACATTAATGTGGCTTGGATGTGATGGTGGCCTGCGCGCTACGCCACACGCTTGTACCTTGAGATGCATTTACAGCTACTTTGCCTTTATTCACAGAGCTCAACGTTTCTGTGAGAAGCACATGGTTCATCATGGTTCTTGATTTTTATATTTTTATGCTTGGGCATGACAGTGATGCAGTCAGGACCAACGCGCTTGCGCCGTGGTCAGTTGGCATCACTTTGTGCTACTTTTCATGTCCAAAAGCAAGTAGATCCTCCTTAGTAACGTCCGTAGCAACCTAGATGTTACTGTGTACACGCTGTCACAGACTCAGAGCGCCAGCTGAGAGAGGAGAGACGCATCCAGTGAGGTCAAAGCTGAACAGGAATATCATTTCAATACATTTTTAGGGGCTCTTGCTAATAGACCATTCAGTTTTTTTGATTTAAGATCAGGGTTATCACAGATTTGTTGATTAAAAGCTGATTCCAGTGTAGGCCTACAAATGGATATTCAGCCTATGTAGGAAAAGTTTTCAGAGCAACAAAAAAACAGATTAGTTCAATCAAAAACCTATGCAATAGGCTATTAAAATGAACAAATAATATAATATAAAGTTCTCACGTATCACTTGTTTTTTTTGTTCTGTGACAACACTGGTTTTTGAAGCGGGTTACAATAGATAACCACACAGTCTCAGTAAATAAGTTATAGGCAGCGATATATGATAGTGATGAGGCATTTTTTTCAATTGACAATGGTAAGGTGTGCTGTATTTAAGCATTTTCTAAATGTCTAGCTGACCAATCAGATTGCTTGGTCAGAACTACTTGTTGTATAGGTTCAATTATTACCTATTTTTCTTCACCACCTGACCATGATCTTCTCTGACGACATCTCAACCGCTGACAGGAAAAGACTCGACAAACTGATCAGGAAGGCCAGCTCTGTCCTGGGTTGCCCCCTTGACTCAGTGCAGGTGGTGGTAGAGAGGAGGATGATAACAAAACTATCATCACTGTGATAGTGCGAAATACAGGGGTGGTCCGAGGGGCTCGACCCCCCGATTAACCCATGAGACCCCCTGAAAGCCTTGAAAGCAACATTTAAAAGGGGTCTCAAGTTTTGTTAAAAAAATAAAAAATAAAATATTTTATTGTCATTAATGGTCACTAAAATGTGTTTAAGCTCACCATGTCCAGTATTCAGAATCCAAAACATTTATTCACAAATATGATTTAATTTTTGCCAAGCGGAGCCAGCCGGTCCTGTGCACGTATGCAAATAAGCCATGTGTGCCAAACAGAAGAAAGACATAATGTTGAGAAGTCATACAAAAAATGGCTAGTGAAGAAGCCCGTGAAGTTGAGGCCGAGTGCTCCAAAGACGCAGCAGGTGCTGAGGTAACGTTAGCTGCTACTGCTGCTAGTACAAGTGACTTTCCGGCTGGTTGGACAACGAAGCAGGTGGGTGAATGGAAAGACCGCAAGTTATGTAGGTCTTGTGGTTGGTTGTGGTCTTGAAGAGAGCACCCGCCGAGGTGATGTTTGGCTTGTTGTATCTAGCTCAGTTTCAGCAGCAGCAGGTTACTCATCCTCATCTCATCTCTCATTAAGTGGTGACTGAAAGCAGTGTGCAAAATACCCGTCAATATTCAGGGGTCCCCATCTCCCGATTGTTGCGCAATACAGAAATACATTTTCTCAATATGCAGTAGGCCTATAATATTACAATATGCATGGATGCAAGCCAAGACAATCAGTCTATAGCCTAAATGGCAACTAGGGGCGCCGCCAGGGATTTTGGGCCCCATGAAAAGAAATCTAATTGGGCCCTTGTATAGGCCGGCAAAAAAAATCTCATGCTGTTTTATGTAAAACTATGCATTTTAATGATACTTTTGACCATCAGTCCCATATTTTTGAAAAGAACAACATGACAGTTACTTGGTTACTGCTCACTGTCTCACTTGTAGTTCCACATGCAGGTCTAATTTATCTCCACAACTGTAGACTCACAGGTGGTGGCGTTGGATTTGGGGTTAAAAAATACATATATGGGGCTATATGGTCGTTGCGGTTTAATCTTCTGATTTCAAGAAAATATAAACATTTATCTGATTGTATTGAGAGTTGTATTGGGTGATCTACAACTATTCCTTGGTTTGCACACATGTTTTGCTATCCACATATACATGTGTATTTGTAAATAAAATGTGTATTTGTAAATATATAATTTTCCATTTGTGAAACGGAAAATTCTGCTTGTGAAGTGTGATTCATCATTTGTGGATCACCAATCGCACACACGCATCTCTTTCCTCAATGACGTATTTCTGAGACGTTCTTGTCGAGATTCACACAGATCCACAAACATATAGGTCGTGATTCACAAATGGCCAGCCCTCCTCACCACTGGGTGGCAGTGTTGTTCTATACATGTAAATATTCCTTCCACAAACACAAAGTTAGGATGTGTAACTTGTGTGTTGGTTTTTACAAATAAATGTGTATTTGTAAATATAATTTTTTCATTCGTAAAAAAAGGACATTTGCAAAAATGGAAAATTCTGCTTTTTAAGTATGATTCAGCATTTGTGGATCATTACTACAAGTGAGGAAACTTGTTCATAATCACAGAGGTTATAGAGTAGTAGGCTATCTGAAGTACACATAGAATAAATCGTTCAAAGGTCAGGCTTCATCTGTCCATTATAGTACATTTCAAGTGAAGTAGATTTAATAGACGTAATTGAAGCCAGAAAACAATCACAGTGATCTTGATTTTGGATATCGACGTTTATTTAGTTCGACAAATTCCAAACCAGGAATTGAATTACAGCGTGTTATATGTCAATCACATGAGGAAATTATTGCCTTGGTTTTTCCGTTCAGTAGGAAGTACGACGTTACGACGTACAAAAGAATAAAAGCATTTATTTTGATGTGTGGGCCATGTTGCAAAATCTTGTAGATAATAACAACACCAGAACATTGAATTAAACAATGCAATTGTTGTTAGTTTTAATTTACTTGGGTGAAAGCAAGCGCAGCGCTGTTTCTGCCTTCGCTGAATGAATGCGTGCTCCCGCGGTCAGGTAAACAGTTTCTGTCGGGGATACCTACATTGGCACGACACCAGCACCAGCAGGCTCCTTAGCTTGTCATAAGCTAGCGGGCAGGCAGCAGGCTGTATTGTTTTGCCCATAGACTTGCCCTCCAAGTGGGGCGTTAAACCATTCAGCTACTTGAAAACACTGCCACCTAGTGGTGGGGAGGACGGGCCATTTGTGAATCACGAGAACGTCAAGAACGTCTTAGAAATACGTCATCGAGGAAAGAGATGTGTAGAAAAGGCCCCAAAGTTACTGTGTATTTGGTGCTGTTAGATGTGTTATCTAGTTATCATTAGAGGATTGATGTGTGAGCAGCGCCCCCTGCTGGGCTTATAGCGTAATTGACCGCACTCGGTCGCGCAGCGGTGTTTTGGCCACAGTGAGTGACGGACGTGAGGAGTAACTGTCGGGTCATCTGTTCGTGTTATGGCGACTGTCTGTGCGTGAATGAAGCATGTAAGTACGTCTGTCGGGGTTGTGAGAGTGTTGTATGTATGCTGGTGCATTGGTGAACGTTTGGGCCGTATGATGTGTGACTTTAGCACTCGCCATGCTGTAGCTTTTTATGATCGTTACGTCCGCTAGCTTATTTTACGAGCGAGTGTATTAAGTGTCACGTGATATGCCCGTGTTTATATTGATCGTTATCATCTGGTTAATCAGCGCGCTGTTGCGTAGTGTCTTATGGTAGTTATAAGAGGGATTTATGACTGTGTTCATATTATGTTTCTCTGATAGTGCTAGTTAGCTAAGCTAATTACAGAGCTATAATTGTGTCAGTCTTTATGTTAGCTTACTGAATCTGAGCTAAGTGATTTGATTTATTGATGATTATTTACTCATTTATGTATTTGTCATTTTATGTTTAGAACCACAGAACAATCGCCTGTAAGAGGAAAATAAACAGGACACAGTCAAACACATTCAGTCTCTGAAGATTAGGCTGAAAGTGGTGTCCTGGCCGACACACCGAAGTGAACTCAGTGATACCCCCTGAATCAGCTGCATACACCTAGGGTCTCCACTACAAGATGCGTGTGTGTGATTGGTGATCCACAAATGCTGAATCATACTTCACAAGCAGAATTTTCCGTTTTCGCAAATGTCTTTTTTTCTACGAATGAAAAAAATTATATTTACAAATACACATTTATTTGTAAAAACCAACACAAAAGTTACACATCCTAACTTTGTGTTTGTGGAAGGAATATCACACTTCACAGGCACTTCACAGGCAGAATTTTCCATTTCACAAATGGAAAATTATATATTTACACATGTATTTGTAAAAACCAAAATACAAGTTACAAATTAGAAATTTGTATTTGTGGATATCAAAACACGTGTGTAAACCAAGGAATATTTGTAGATCACCCTCTGTGCGTTTACAAATATATATGAGACAAAAATAACCCCATAAAGCATTAACAGTAAGAAGTTACAAAAAAGGTTAATGGACAGTCAAAACTAAAGCTCAAGTCAACACGATAACAAAAACATTTCAGCACACTGAATAGCCTCCAGGTCACAACACTGTAACAGCTTCATGCATTCATTCCAGCAGTTTGTTTTTGATTACCTGGATTTTGGTCGAAAGTCTGTGTCTATCAAGTTCCATCAGGATCTTTTAAATGAATTCAAAAGTGTACCTGAGGTAAGTTGGATAGCTCAGGTTCAGGTCGTAGATGATCCCAAACAGTAAGGCACAAGCAGTGGCGACATCTCTGAGAAGCACCTGCACACCTTCAACTATCATGCCAACATCTTCTGGAAGTTGATCAACACCTGCACCTGGATGTTTCATCACATAGATGCCGATGACCGTCTGATCCAAATCTGTCTGGGTTACATGAGGGTTCTCACTCTAAAAACAGACAAAAGGGGACAACATAATTTAATAAAAACTCTCCCACTGAAAGCACATAACTCACATGAAACTTGCACCATTTTAATATTCATCTTGATAACTGACTTCACCAGTAAGTGAAGTCAGTAAAATAAAAATAAATAAAAACTTTTTGGGAGAAAATGTAAAGACTCTATCAAGGGAAAAAAAATCCTCTAACAAACAACTGGTATTGGAAAGGTTCGTCAAAGTGTACAAATCATATATTCTGCGATATTTGTAGGCACAATGAAAGTGAATGTGGAGGTAAAACTCAACACCTCTCCTTCACAGAGGCATTGAATCTTGGTGAGTCAAAATTTGACACATTGATGAGAGCATATTTAGCTCTATTCAATGTTGAGTGAAAATATCACTTTAAAACAACTGATGACAGTTACTCCGTACTCCTTCACTAGCTTTTCAGGGTCTTCATTGAGATACAAAGCTAGTGCTTGGAGACTGCAAGCTCTCCTTGTTGCGATGGAGTCGTTCTGCAAAACACAACAGGAAATATACTGTATAAACAAGTCATTGACATTTAGAAGATGGAAGAATTCCAGAAAGTGATCCCTGACACAGATATTAGTTGGCCAGACAGCCTTCATGCAGAGGTCACTCACACATTCATAAAATCACAGTTAGCTAGAGGTGCACTTGCCAATTAGCAACAAAGGCAGAGCAAAGAGTGAGTGAACTGTGTTACTGTAAGGGTGGGGGTGGGGCAGATTTATTATGCAAAGTGTCGCGACCACACGCCACCCTGGAAATCACAGATTTAATGATAGGGCTCCCGTGAGTCTAGGCTACAGGGATGACACGGCGGCGCATATTTTTTTTAAAATGGAAACTGGAGCTTGGTGGGAGTCTGCTGCCATACTGCACAATGCTCGAGTTACTGGTTGCTTTCACCGACGCTCACCACCCGTAGCTCGGTCCGAGAGGTCTTCCAGGGACGTCGGCGTCCCACTTCGGAGGCGTCGGGCCCGGCCAGCTGCTCCAGCGTCCTGGTTCCGTCTACCTCCGTCCGTTGACTCCCGGTCGCGGTTTTAGTTAGTTCAGTTGTTTGTTTAGACGAGACGATAAATAAATCATAATACACTCTCTGGAGCAGGGGCGTCACTAGGTTTTAAGGACAGGGGGGGCTTAGCCCCAAGGAGATGCACAGAATGTGAGCGAACGTTTAATTTCACAAACAGCTAACAAAAACTGAGAAATTGCACGTTCTGGACAGATTTAACAGAGATACTTTACTGTGTAAATGTTTTAGGCCACCATTACATTTTTAACACAGTACAACAACAAACACAGGAACTACTGTATGTTTACAGCATTAACAACAACAAAAAAAGAAAAAAAATCCACATAGTTACAGTGCCGTATTTAACCAATGCTTCTTATTCATTAAGAGCCCACATGTATTAGCCAAAACTGTGTGCAAAAAAAAGAGCACTGTGTTCTCACAAAGTACACCATTTTAAAATAACATGGCTACAATTGGCAGTTACTTGGTGGGTGGAAGCATCAAAGAATGTCGTCTGTTTTTAAGGGTGGCAAAGGCGTCTATCACTCTATTGTGATTTAGGTGCTGAAGCTCCTCTTTTTCAATTGACATGACTGCAAGACTGTGAAGTCTTTTCTGACCCATTGTTTGACGTAGCCAGGAGTGCAGCCGACGCAGTGCACTAAAGGACCTTTCACACGAGCAGCTGCTTACAGGCACTGTTAGGGCAACTTGGATGGTTGCCTTCAGAGAGGGAAACATGTCTGAATCAAGGAGGTTGTGCACAGTCAACATATCTTTGGGTGAACATCCAGCCTCTGTTTTCCGGGCAAGAAAGTTTCTGGCCACCAGAACCTCCTCTGTTTTCAGGTCAATGCTGTAGTGTTTTGCAAGTTCATTCAAGTGTGATTCACTCAAGAAGTTCTCAGACTTAGGACTGCATGCCTGTATGCCTCTTAGTAGCCCTGCATCTACACTGCAAAATCTTTGCTCAAGCTCACCAACCATCCTATCCACACAAGGGAAAAGGAACTCTCTTTTCAATGTGTCTGAGTTGTTCAATTCAGTGCGTGCACCTGCAGTTGTCTCCAGCACAAAATCTTCCATTTTCCTCTGTTTATGCCTTGTCCTGGCACCTTGTTCAGGGATATTGTGGGTGTGGCACAGGGTTTTGGTTCTCTCATAAAGCTCTGTGGCAAATGCATCTGTGCGTTTGCCCTTAAGTGTGTCACACACTGCTTGTTTGCAGATCAAAGCTTCTGCCAGGTCTAAAGTCTCTTTCTGAAGGAGCTTGTGGAGTCCTTCGGTTACAGACAGAAGTGACTGAAACATCAGTAGTGCATAGACTGCTGAGAACTTATAGAGCTTTGCTCTGAGACCAACAGCTATAGGGGATCTAATAGCAGAAAGGCACTCCAAAATGGCAGACAATGTGTCAAGAACTGCACTGATTGACCGCAGCTGACATGCCCAGCGAGTGTTTGAAAGTTGCACAAGCTCAACTGTTGTCAATCCAAGCCTTGTCTGAGCCTCCATGAACTTGTGATGATTCACTAGGGAGGTGCTGAAGAAAGAGTAAACACACTCCAACAAGCTGAAAAGCTCCACAGCCTCTGGGATGGCCTTGCAAGTATGGCATAACACCAGGTTGAGTTCATGAGCATAACAATGCACATAGATAGCTTCAGGATGGAGCCTTCTAAAGTGTGCTTGTACACCTCCAGCGGTCCCACTCATGACAGCTGCGCCATCATATGTTTGTGCTACAACACTTAAGCTCTGCAAGACCGTTGTTTTGAATCTGCTGCTGCAGCTCATTTGCAATGGACTGGGCATCAAATGATCTCATCTCTGCAAGTGCTAGGAAACGTTCCTTCACTGCCCCACCTGACACATACCTGACACAAACAGCTAACTGCTCTGATTTGACATCTCTTGCCTCATCTGCCATGATGGCATAGATTTTGGACTTTGTCATTTCAGTTACAATGACACTTGTCACTTCCTGGGCACAACAGTCAATCATCTCATTCTGGGAGGTTGCTGAGGTATAATGAGCATTTGATGGGGGGTTATGTTTTTGAAGAAAAGGATCAAATTCCTTCAAAAGCTCCATGCACGCAAGAAAATTCCCTCTGTTTGTGCTGTCTTTTCCTTCATCATGGCCACGAAAAGGGAGTCCCTGTCTCCCTAACATAGAAGTGACTGCAACAATTCGCCTGAGATATTCTCTTCTCTCTACTATCTCACTCACATTTGCAGAAGCTATCATCTGTGCAACGTCTCCCTGTTTTCTAGTTGCCTGGTAGCTTTTCCATGCAACAACACTGTCCTTATGTGTTTGTGCAATCTCATGTTTGCCAAAGATGACTAAAGCTTTCTTCCAGTTCTTGCAACCACTACTGACCAAACTATCATGTTTGATGTTTTTGCCGAACACTCTACATGGGAAGCAGAAAGTTGTATTCTGATTGACTGAATATTCTAACCAGTTGTGCTTTTCAAACCAGCTGTGGTGAAATGCTCGCTTCTGCGTACCAAAGCTATCTTGTGGGTAGCTCTTCAGCTTTACCTGTCTGGGCCCTGTGTCTTTGTCACCTAAATCAAACCCTGTAGTGGAGTGAGATGCTGCAGCTGCTTCATCAATTTCCCTCTCTTGGTCTGTTTGCTCTCCTTCTCTCTCTGTAATATCTTGATCTTCCTCTGCCTCTTGATCCATCTCTGGATCCCCTTGCTCTCTCTGCCTTGACCTTGCCTGTTGATCTTTCTCTCCCTCCACATCTCCTTCTGCCTGACCCTTCATGTTACATTAAACACAATGAATGCCATCATCTTCCTCCTGGACAGATCACTGTCCCACCTGGAGCAGCCTGGAAGCACTGTGAGGATCATGTTCTTTGATTTCTCCAGTGCTTTCAACACCATACAGCCTGCACTGTTGGGGGACAAGCTGGAGCTCACGGGGGTGGACCAACACCTCACGTCCTGGATCCTCGATTACCTCACCAACCGGCCACAGTATGTGAGGACTCGGGACTGCGTGTCGGACACGGTTGTCTGCAGTACAGGGGCCCCACAGGGAACAGTCCTGGCCCCTTTCCTGTTCACCCTGTACACTGCTGATTTCTCCCACCAAACACCCCACAGCCATCTACAAAAGTTCTCTGACGACTCTGCTATCGTCGGCCTCATCAGGGACGGGGATGACGGAGCCTACAGAGAACTTATTCAGGACTTTGTGGACTGGTGCCAGCGGAACCACCTCCAGCTCAACGCCGGGAAGACCAAAGAGCTGGTGGTGGATTTCCGCAGGCGCAAACAACCCTGCATTCAGGTGAACATCCTGGGAACGGACATTGAGATGGTGACGTCTTACAAGTACCTGGGAGTTCACCTGAACAACAAACTGGACTGGACTCATCACACTGCAGCAATATACAAGAAAGGTCAGAGCAGACTCCATCTGCTGAGGAAGCTCAGGTCCTTTGGAGTGCAGGGGGCACTCCTGACTTCTTTCTATGACTCTGTGGTGGCATCAGCCATTTTCTATGGTATAGTCTGCTGGAGCAGCAGCATTTCGGCAGCAGATAGGAAGAGACTTGATAAACTTATCAAGAAGGCCAGCTCCATCCTGGGATGCCCTCTTGACCCAGTGCAGGTGGTGGGAGACAGCAGGATGATGGCCAAGCTATCATCGCTGCTGGTGAAGGAGTCCCACCCCCTACAGGCCACTATCACAGCACTGGTCAGCTCCTTCAGTGACAGGCTGATACACCCCAAGTGTGTGAAGGAGAGGTATCGCAGGTCCTTCCTTCCTGCTGCTGTCAGAATCTACAACCAGCACTGCTCCCAGTAGACCTCACTGTGCACTGTGCAATAAAAAAACTCTGCACATATCCACACACTTTCTGGTTTGCACAAATTGGACAGTTTTTAATATCCATATTTATTATTTATTGTTTGTAAATAAAAATACCAACTGTTTAAACTTACACTGTCCATATTATAAATAATAAATACTATGTCATATTGTAAATACCAATTTCATATTGTAGATATTATGTATATACCAGTTAAATTCTATTTCTTATGTCTTATTATATTGTTTATTTTTTACTTTTATTACTGTTTAAGTGTGATACTGTCCTTTGGCTGTTGTGACAAAGAAATTTCCCCATTTGCGGGACAAATAAAGGAATTCTGATTCTGATTCTGATTCTGATGATTTGAATTAATAACTGATCAACAAAGAGGGTAATGCCATGACTTTCACTCACAACACAATAATTGTTTACCCCCAAATATTTTGAAGTCGCACAGAATACATTTTGGGCACATATGTGACTAAAATGGTTGTAATTTCAAGCCCTGAAAAAATATTACTTAATTACATAAATTACAGTTATATTAAGGTACTCTTGAAAATATTTGGGCCAGGCTAATTTGGCTTATACATCTCTCTCTTGGCTATCTCCACTTTCCAATCATTACTCTCCTAAATAAAAGCTCAAGTTAAATAAGTCTTATATGGTGCACTTTGACTGAAATGTTTCATATTTCATATTCATATCAAGTTCCTTACAATTCCAAGACTGTCTGCATCACAAATGACTCTATCCTGTGAAATCCTTTAGACTCACCTTTCCAGTAGAGGTTTCTCCCCTCTCACTCTCTCTGCTCCTCTGTCCTGACTCCTACAGGTCAATAGGGGTGGTGAAGTAATTATTATTAATGTATTATTTATTATTATTATTATTATCATTATTATTATTTTCCACTGATGAAAATCATACGTGAATGTGCTCAGCTCTTGTTTCACTGTGTGCATCCATGCGTAAAGTGAGAAACACAGCTGATAATCCAGAAGGAAGTCACCCCATAAAATTCCAAAACTGTCCGCATCACAAATGACTCTATCCTGTGAAATCCTTTAGACTCACCTTTCCAGTAGAGGTTTCTCCCCTCTCACTCTCTCTGCTCCTCTGTCCTGACTCCTACAGGTCAATAGGGGCGGTGGAGGGATTGTTATTAGTGTATTATTATTATTAAATATCCACATAATCATACGTGAATGAGCTGTTTCACGGTGTGCATCTGATAATGGAGCTGATGTTTATTGACCAAATAATTCAGAGTAAATAAATGAAATGGCAATTTAAATGAATAACAGGTAACAGGACATGTGAATAACTAAGTAATGGGTTATTAGTGGAATATGGGCTGATGGTGAGATCACGAGTTAGGTTGAAGCATTTAGCCTAAATATTACGAGAGTCATTTTAATACTAACAAATCCTAACTGAATTTCTCTTAAACTAAAAGATCAGAACCATAAGACACCAACTCATCATGTGTGAATCCAGCTGTTATGGGTGATGGAGAGCCTACTTTCTTAGCAGAGTGGCAGAGTCAGCGGCGGAGGGTTTCTCTCCGGTGGTTTGCGACTCTAGCCGGAAGTCCTGGTCCAATGGCCGGGTGTCAGCTCGTCCGGTATCAGCTGGTTGGGGACCTCAGTCCGATGTCTTAGGAAGAGTGTGGCCGGTCCAGTACCGGGCCGGTGACGATCCTGGTTCAATGCCCAGCGGGGAGTTACCGCTTGAGAGCGTGGTGGGTCAGAGCCGTTCTGGCTTGTCAAAGTCTGTCTTTCGTTGGAAACCACTTGCACGGTTTCAGACACAGCAAGTTGCTGTAGTGTTGTGATGATGATTTTAATAAAGATGTTCTTCTTCGTTGCTTCGAGTGGTGGTTCTCAGGCTCTGATTTTATAAACTAAATTTAACTTCTTGGATAAAATAACGGAGGATGATACGTTGATCAGGCAGATCTTCCGTTGTTACTTAATACAAGATAATCTAAATTAAGTTCACTTCCTCTAAATCAGGTTACGATACTTAACTGTATAATAAAATTAAAACAGAACTTCGTTCTGGTACAAACTTAATAAAAAGAAGCTAATCAATACTGCGAAAAATATAAAAATGAGAAAAATCAATGCGTGAGCACTTCTGCTGATATCGCTGTCTTGAAGCGTGTTTCAAAGTAAAAGTAAAGAAAAATCAAAGATGAGAGTTTCAAAATTAAGAGTGAGACTAAGAATAACTAAGGACTTAAAAGAATGAAAAACAACTGAAAACAACTCGAAAACTCTGAGGAGAGAAGTGAGGTCTCTCTGTTTTGTTGTCTCCAAAAGGCGGGCGGGCCTGGGGGCAGGACTGCCAGCTTTTTGTCTCCAAGTAGATAGTGGTGAGTGTGAAGATTCATAGGAACTCACTAAAACTAAACTATAGTTTTAAACGTTTCAAAACCGTGCTTCACCTTTCACAGAATCTCACCATGGCTCAATAGATGGACCTTGTCTATCATGAAAAAGGATTATGTCATGATTAAAGATCACTGAACAATTAAAGGAAATTAAAACTGGATCAAAATAAAAACACACTGGAATATACCGTAGAACTAGTAGAATCACTTATACTTATTCCTCCTGGTTCTAGCTTAATACTTGTTTAAACAAAACATATCAGAAACATTTACTGGTTATCAAGGAACTTATTACACAAAAGATCTCCTGAAGGTCTGTTCCAATCGTACCAGGGCTTATCATCAGGAGGTGCTGTGGTTTTCACACAGGACACATTAAACATTAAATCTTGATTTCAGTCAAATTTCATCACAGTGACACGGGGAAAAGTTCAGTGTTATCAACTTCTTTAGCTGTTTCTTAATCTGTTAAAATTAAGAGCATAAGTTCCTGGTTTAATGATAATTTAGAACTTGCTTAAAATCTGGATGAGTGCAGAAACCATTAGAGGTTGGAATGTATGATAAGAGATAGTCGTAAACCATTTGGGCAGGAGGGCTAGGAAAACAGAGGAGAGGCCCAGAGTGCTTTTACTCTGGAGGGTGTACTTGATAATCCTTGTCACAAGAAGACAAGAAGACACCGAACATCAGAGTCGTTACCTAATTTCCAATTGCAAAGAAATAAGTTATAACATATGGTTATGACAGTTCTTCTGTTCCTCTTCATCCCTGAAGAGAGATTCATTTGATGATGAACTCGACCGACCTGAGAGAGAAAGGAGTGTTCATCTTGAGTGGGGGAAGAGGGCAAAAAGGGTTATTCAAGCTGTAAATAAAGAAGAGGGTTTTTTCCTGTGATGCGTCAATCTGACGGTTTCATTGGAAGCAAAACAAGTCAGGTGAAGAGGTGAGAGACTTCATGGCATCTCTTTCCTGAAAACAGTCAACTTGCAGATGAGAGGAGTAATTAATGCAAGAGCAGAACCTCAATGGAATGTAGAGGCGATGGACATGTGTTCCTACATACAGCTTTAAGACACTGTTTATCTACTTTATTATAGACACTATTTGTGCTGGAATTTATGGACAGTGACATTTGTTTGATTGATTCTTATTAGACTAATTTAACATGTATTTTTGTTCACAATGTACAATTATCAGGGAAAAAATAGGGTGCGCACGACGCAGCGATAGTGAGTTAAATTTTTTCATATTTTACCTATCAACATCACTAGAAATGCTTAATTTCCGTGAATTATCACAAAAAAATCGTTGATAAACCATAAACTAAGACGTTTACTTTCTACTGCTTTTAACACTTGATGCATGTGTAACCCTGGTTTCTGGATGGGTAGCGTGCCAGGGCCGTGGGTATTGCAGGTTACAAGGGGCTAAATACTTCTCAAATGAAAAGGGCAGTGGGAGGGCGAAAAGGCAAGGCCCCTGACAAGGCCGTGAGGCGAGGGGCTGGTGCTGTGCCCACCTCAGCAGGTACAGTAGGTGCCTGTCTGACAGGAGAGGTAGCTGGAAAAGTCCCTTTGTAGGTTTTCAGTCTGTTATGATGAACAATCCATTCTCGTGAGCCTATGCTCCTTGGATCCTTGATCTCATATGTAACACCTGGGTAACCACCATTGTTCATGCGCTGCAGGACCACATAGGGGCCCTTCCATCTGGGAGCCTGCTTATTCATCTTTCTTGCAGGATCATCCAGGAGAACTAAATCACCTGGATGATGAGGGTGGAACACAACCTATTTGTCATACTGGGTCTTTTGACGCTGCTTGTTTGTAGCAGAGTTGTGAGCTGCTTCTCTGAAAGCACATGACAAGCATGTAGCAAGGTGTGTTGCATAAGCTGCTGGTGTACCAGGGGTAGAAGAGGTTACAGTGGGACAACAGTTCAGCATAACATCAAGTGGCAAGTTAGGTTCTCTACCATTAACCAAGAAGAAAGGAGAAAACCCAGTGCTTGAATGAACACTTGAATTGTAGGCGAGCTCAGCCTGTGGCAAATACTGGTCCCATTCACCACTACTTTCAACAATGTACTGATCAAGCTGATCTTTCAGTGTCCGGTCTAGTCTCTCAACCATGCCATCTGACTGGGTCGTGGTATGGTGATGTGCGGGTCTTGTTAATGCCAAGGAAACCACAGAGATGCTTGACGAGGTCTGACTCAAACTGTCTCCCTTGGTCAGTGTGAATTGACTCTGGCACCCCATGATGTCTGATGTACTCCTCAGAAATACACTTTGCCACTGTAGTAGCACGTTGATCCTTCAATGGGAAGAGGTTGACATACCTGGTAAAATAGTCCATAACTACAAGAACATATCTGTTGCCAGCTGATGTAACAGGAAGTTCAGTGATGTCTACGGCCACTTTCTGAAATGGCCTCTCAGCTTGGATAGGCTGCAGGGGAGCTCTTTCATGTGGAGTGGGGCAGGTCCGTGTCTGACATGGCAAACACTCAGCACAAAACTTATGGATATCACGGGTCATATATGGCCAATAACAGATACGTCTAGCTCTTTGAAGTGTGCGCTCTGCACTCAGATGACCACTGAAGTGATTACCATGTAAACATGTCAATGCTGTGGAGATGAGAACTGTGGGTAAAACAACCTGGAAGTTAACAGGTGTGTTTGGGTTTGCTTTGACCTTTCTACACAAGATTCCCTGTCGAATTAGCAACTTGGGAAATTCATGCCAAAGTTTTCTCAGTGTGGGGGAGGAGTGTTTTAAACGGCCAAATAGGGGGTCTGTGCTTTTTATCATGTAGCCATGCAATGACCTCCCTGAGACATTCATCTTCATTTTGCTGTTGCTGCAGTTTATCTAGGTCAACCGAAAAGTGTGTGGCTAAGTTCTGGCAAAATTGTGACAGTTCTGTCATTTGTGTCTCTGCTAAGCAATGCTGTGGTTTCTGTGGTGGTGATGGAAGAGGTAACACACTGGACAGCTTTGTTGTGAACCTCAGTGGTCGGACGCCTGGACATGGCGTCTGCGTTAGCGTGCTGTACACATCCAGCTCAAAGATCCATCGACTGCGTCTCCCAGTAGGGTCACTGTCCACTGGGGTCTTCTTCAGACTCAGGAGGGGCTTATGATCTGTAATCACAGTGAATGTGCTGCCAGAGAGAAAGTGTTTAAAATGTCTCACAGACCAAACAACTGCCCAGAACTCAAGGTCAAATGTAGACCATTTCCTTTCAGAGGGACTGAGTGTGTGGCTTGCATAGGCAATAACACGTTCTTTATCATCTTGACGTTGAGACAACACAGAGCCAATGCTGCCCTGTGAAGCGTCAGTGTACAGGAGAAAAGGTTGTGTGAAAATGGGATGTGCCACGATAGGTGGATGAGTGAGAGCATGTTTCAGGGATTGAAAAGCATCCTCACATTCAACAGTCCATTTGAAGATTGCTCCTTTGTGTGTGAGAGTGTGCAATGGAGCTGCAATGATAGAAAAGTGTTTGATGAACCTACGGTAGTAAGAGCACAGTCCAATGAATGCTCTCACCTCTGTAGCTGTCCTGGGCGTAGGCCATCTCCGAACCTTCTCAAGGTTCCTTGCATATGGTTGCAGTCCCTGATTGGAGACAACATGTCCGAGAAAGGTGACTTGTGTTTGTGCAAACTGGCACTTCTTGCCTTTAACTTGAGACCAGCTGAGCGAAAACGGCTGAAAACCTCTGTGAGACTCTGTAGGTGATCTGCAAAAGAGCGACTGAAAACAAGGACATCATCCAGATAAATCAAACACTCTTTCCAGTGCAGGCCGTGAAGCACCAGCTCCATTAGTCTCTGAAATGTTGGTGGAGCATTGGTTAGGCCCATAGGCATAACCTTGAACTGGTACAGTCCACTGCCAGTGTTGAAAGCTGTTTTCTCCTTGTCTTGTGCTTCAAGCTCTACCTGCCAATATCCACTACATAAGTCCATGGTGCTGAACCAGCAAGCACCGGAAAGGCTGTCAAGAGCATCTGCAGGTCGTGGTAGGGGATATGAGTCCTTAATGGTGACTGCATTTACCTTTCTATAATCAATACAGAACCTGTAACTACCATCTTTCTTTCTGACGAGCACAACAGGGGAAGACCAGGGGCTACAACTTTCTTCAATGATGTTCTGTGAAAGGAGCTGCTGAACTTGCCTGTCTATCTCTGCTCTTATGTTGGGTGAGGTTCTGTATGCTCTCTGTTTAATGGGTGGAGCATCTCCTGTCCTGATACTGTGTCTAACTATCTTTGTGTGTCCATAGTCATGATCATGAGCACTGAAAACATCACTGTATGACAACAATAAAGACTGAAGCTTGTGTCGTTGTTCATCAGTAATTTCTGCCTGACCGAGATCAACATCCGGTAACAACTGTTGAAAAGATGGTTCTGTCCTAGCTGTAACTGTGGATACACTAGGTTCCTCAACATGGATGTCAACCTCGTTGTCTTCATCAAGTGCATGGAAATCACCTAATCTGGTGTCAGATGGAATGTGGAGCTCAGTATTAGTGGGGTTCATTACTCTAACATAAATCAACCCTGCCTGTACATGAGCTAGCGTCCTTGCTGCTAACAGGCCCTGGTAGCTTGGTGGACCTGGCTCTAGGATACCTGTGTAGTCTGTGTCAAGATCAGTTACACCAATAGTGGGCTGAACCTTAGCTAAAACAGTCATCTGTGACATAGCAGGAACAACTACGGGTGATAGAGTGACAGCATGGCAGCTCAAAGGAGCCACATCAGTAGCACGCAGGAGAGGAACAGTGGTATTGCTGCCCACTTTCAAATTACCTTCCCCCACGTTCAATACTGCATGGTGTGAAAGCAAAAAGTCCCAACCTAGGATTACTGGCTGTGTTATGTTCCTGACCACTTGGACTATGTGGGTGAACATCTCATTACCTAGCCTGATGGTTATAGGAAGTGTGCCTAAGTTATCTAAATAGTCACCAGTCACTGCCCTAGGTAAAAGCTCAGAGCGTTGCATGGGTTTAGTTCTCAAAGAGGGGACTGACATCCTAAAGGCCTCACTAATCAGTGAAATGTCCGACCCTGAGTCTGAGAAAACTTTAGTGGCAATGTTCTCTATAATAGAAATCACATAGCGTGTGCGGGCTTTACAAGGGAGAGGTGACTTTGGTTGTTGGGCCTCACGTTTGGTAGCAGCAGACACTTGGCCCTCAGCACCTGCTACCATTCTTTTCCCTGATGGGGGTCTTCTTCAGTGAAGCTGACATGATAGTCCCTTTCTCCTTGCTGCTGATGCCTCTGCCTGGCAGAGAGAGGAGAGTGTGAATCATACCTGGATCTGTCAGAGTCATTGGAGGTGTATCTGTGAGCGTCACCATGATGTGGGTCTCATGGACTGGGACGATGAGTAGCGCCTGTCTGGGCTGCCCCACCTGAAGCGATCCTGCTGGTAAGCAGAATGGTGATCATATCGGTGAGGTGAAGAAAATGGAGGAGTAGGTGAGTATCGTCTGTCACGGTGAGTAGAGGGATATCTGGGGCGATGATCACTGCTGGACCGGCTGAGCCTGTGATGGTCATGATCACTGTGGGACCAGCTGGATCTGTGATGTCGTGCAGGAGAATATCCGCCACGGTCAGGTGACGCAGATGGGGAGCGACGATATCTTTCTCTGCCACGCCGATACCTCTGTTCATCGTGTTGGTCATATTTTTGGGTGGAAGCTGCAACATGTGGAGTGCAGTGTTGCGCTGCGAGGTCAGGATTACGTCCCAGCTGAGAAACTTCCAGCCGGAGAGCATGAAGATCATTAGAAAGCTGTTTAACTGCCTCAAAAAGTCCAGAAGATGGGTCTGATTGAGATTTCTTTTGTCTGGTTGACACCATAGCTGCAAACAGTTCCTCTTGTGGAGCAGGAATAGCAGAAGGCGTGAGTGCAGGTGCAATGACAGGTGGAGGAAGAAGTTTCAATGCCTCTTGTGCACGTTCCCATTTACATGCAACAGCTAAAGCATCCTCAAGAGTAGCTGCACCATGCTCGTGACATTTGGGCTGAAGAATGGGGTCCAGGCCAGAAATGAATCTTCTGAAGCGCTTCATGGCAATAGCTGGTTTGCCATATTCTGGGAAAGCTTCAATTACTAGTCTAGTAATTTCTGCAGCATAAACTTCTAAGGGTTCTTTAGGCAGGCGTTTTCTGGCATTTACAAATGTCTGAAAATGCAGCAAGAATTGTTTTCTTCCAAAAACTTCATTCAGCTTAGCTGCACATTTCTCATAGTCCTGTTGCACATCTGGTGATAAAGACAGCCAGTATGCCAGTGCATCTCCGCTTAGGTGAGTGGGAAGTATCGTAGCGATATCTAGCTGCTGTCCCTCTGCACATGCTTTAACTGCTAGTTCCAGTCTCGTTTTCCACAGAGAAAAACTTTCTTTGTCCTTACCATCGCCGTGAAAATATGGCGGCAACTCCACTCTGTAGTGAAGAACCGTCTTTGTCGTGTCTCTCTGGGTTGTGCAGCTTGCACCGTCATTGTCGGAGTGAGAGTCGTTGTCCTCAACGATGTCCTCAGCGCCATCCGCAACCGACTGCAGCGACATGATTCCCAAACTGTCCAACTTAAAACAACCAGGTGAAAAAAAACTCCAGCCCGCATTAGCACTGTAGCACTGTCCACAAAACCGTCTCGTCGAGATGAATGTGAAAAAACACACTTGCAGAGTGCTGCGCTGGCGGCCTGTAGTCCGGTAGATCCCACACGGCGTTAGCTAGTTGACTGCCTCGGCTAATTCACGGAAGAGAAAAAAAACCCACCGCTGCTACCAGTTTGTAACCCTGGTTTCTGGATGGGTAGCGTGCCAGGGCCGTGGGTATTGCTGGTACAAGGGGCTAAATACTTCTCAAATGAAAAGGGCACCGTTACGGCAGAACAGGAAGACTTTATTCTTCTCTTCACTTACAGGTCAGGTTCAACGACAAGGCAACGTACACTCGGGCGAGCTAGCTCTCTCTTGTGCATCTGTATAATCTGTCCCCACCAAAACAAGGTCACACGGAACCAACATCATACAACACATACTTTCTCTCTCTTGAAAACATCTCTAAAGGGAAACACAGAGTGATAATAAAATATTATAGACCAACTTAAATAATTAATTAAATTAATAATACTTCATAATTTAACCCAAAATAAAACCAATGACATCCTGTTATATAATAACAATAATTCTAAGGGTAACAACCTAAAGTTTATAATTAAAATAATAAACACATAATAATCTACACGGTTACACATGCACTGATCGCTAAGCTAGTTAAAACTGCTAGCGAGCTAGCTTTATAAGCCACCTTCAATAAACATTTATATTCTAATATGCGGTGTAGTTAGAAAAGTTCACAACGGCATCGAGTTGACACAGTACTGTCATATAAACTATACATTTGGCTTTGTTTCTTACCTTCTTCGTGTAGGTCAAACTCTCTATGGAGACAGATATGTCGAGTCTTTCAGTGGCTGTAGGCAGTGTAACGTGTGGGGGAAGGGGAGGTCAAACACAGGGCAGTGGCACGTTCATGTGCAATCGGTAAACTTGTTGATGGGTAAAGCTTGAATTCGGATGATGCTTAAATAACAAAGATTATTACAAAAAAAGTTATGAGTGGGTTAGCATTTGTAAATTCCAAGGTAGATTAAAATAATGTATAATCTATTGTGTTACAATAAAATGGAATAGGCCTTTATCTGCTATTCAGCAACTTGAAAATGACAGTACCATGAAAACCTAAATGATGACCAGATTCTGGAATGCAAGTAAAAATATCGATGCTTTTGATATTTTGCTTAACCCTCATGTTGTGTTCATTTCATGTTAAACAATTTAGTGTTCCTGGTCAAAAATGACCGTCCATTAAGACTCATCATAAAAACTGTAATAATACATATATTATTACTTCTTGTTGTGCTAGATTTTTTTATCAACTTAAGTTCTTGTGAACATTACAAGTTTTGAACTTCTGTTTGTTATTTATGGCCTGTATGCCTCATTGATCTGAGCTTGAACATCTTGAATTCGAGTTCTAAAAAACATAATTTCTGGATTATTTTGACAAAGAAAAAATCAGATGAAACATAGTATACTGTTTATCACAGACAACTCTGGGTCAAAGTTACCAAGGACATTTGTTTTGAAACCATTTAAAATTGTTATACAGTCACATAAAGTAACACCTGTTGTGTTCTGGTCAAAAGTGACCGGATCAGATGTGTTTACCTGATAACAGAAAAAAACTGAAAACTGAGAACAAAATTAGGCTTCTAAACTTGATGGAGTGGGTTAACTCAAACTTCAGTGGTGTTTTTGCATTGCATTTATGGCACGTTATGCTTGTTTTCACATCCCTTGGCGCACACAGGCTGCACCCCTTCCTTTTCTGCATCCCATAAACTGCTGGTAGATTCATTTCTGGATCTGTACACACCAGTCAAAATCAAAAGACCCATGTATGCTTTGATGTCTGTCTGGGTTACCTCCTTCCAATTGTCTTTTCTGAATCTGTTTCCCCTCCAAGTTGGTCATGTTTGGCACTATGGTTTTGATGGACTCAGTCAGGAATAGTTCAAAGCAGGATTTGATATCATCAATCCGGGATACAGCATATTTTGTAGGTCCTGGTGTCATCCTGATGACATTTTCAGCTGAAAGCCTACCTTGATTCTCAGGTGGGGATGAAGACCAGGATAAGTTCCCATTCTTTGACTTGAATGTGACAGCAGCCTCAGCATGGCCATCCTCTTCATCACCGGATTCCTCCCCATCAGTTATTTCTTGGTCTGGATTATATTCCGTGTCATCTTCAGCTTCTGACACTTCCTCCTCTAATCCATCCTCACTGCCAGTTTCCTGGCCTCTCTCCTCCTCACCAGTGTGGTGATCAAATATATAATCAAGAGCCTCACTTATGGTATATCGATCTGCCATGGTGCTGCCACACAATGAACTGCGAGCAAGGCCTCAAAAAAGCGTTATATACCAAAGCTACTAGAGAAGTTCAATATTATTGAAACTATGTTGCAACTGTCTGTGAGAACTGCCAACAGGTGTTGTTCCCGTGGGAGAGAGACTCTACTGGGCAAAGGTTCCCGTAGTGGTTGTCAGGGAACCCAAGGTGTGTGTGTGTGTGCGTGTGTCCATCTGACAAAAGAGGATGTACCTGAGCTCATCATTTTACACTTATTGTAGTCTCCCCCATTCATTTCTAATGACAACGTGTACGACAAGAGTGTACAAAAGTTGAATAAAACACACAAAATTGTAAGCAAATTAACCCTCCTGTGGTGTTCGGGTCAAATCTGACCGATTTACAACTTCATAATATCATAAAAATTTTATTTTTCCTCTGATTGCCTCAAGGCCTTATGATATCCTCCACACTAGGCATTTGGACATACAAAGTTGATTAGACCACTCAAAATTCAATAAAAATGGTGATCAACAATTTTATAACACCTGTGGTGTTCCCGGTCAAAAATGACTGGCACAGGAAATGAAAGGGTAAATACTAGATTATGTTCATCCAATAGATGGAAAACATCCCCATGCACACACACACACACTCTGTGTGTGTGTGTGTGTGTGTGTGTGTGTGTGTGTGTGAGTGTGAGTGTGAGAGAGATGACTATTCATGTTGATTTTCTGATGTTCTGTGAATTTGGTCTCTGGTTTGATTGTTATTATAATTTTCAGTGTCTATTCTTTGGATATTCACTGCAGTTATTCATGTTCACCACTAGTTGGATACATTATTTACAGCAGTAAAAGGTGTTAAATACAATTTGATGATGATGTTATGGTTTGTACCGAATCTGGACCCAAAAGCACGACTCAAACTACAGGTTTCAGCAGAAAATAACAAGTCTTTTAATGATCTCACGTGAAACACGAGTGCAAGGGGGAGGAGTGGTGAGTGTAGTCCCAGGAGGGCACAGAGTACTGGTGGAGACAGGTTTTAACTGGGAAACATGGAAGGTAGGGTGAATCTTCAAAGACGCAGGGAGCCTGAGGCGAACAGCAGAGGGATTAACAATGGTCTCCACTTCAAATGGACCAATGAATCTGGGAGAGAGTTTCTTTGAAGCCACACTAAGGGGAATGTCCTTAGCATTTAACCAAACATTTTGTCCCGGTTTGTACTCTGGGGCAGGAGTACGCCGCCGGTCAGCCAACCTTCGGTTCTGGTCCTGGGTGCGGAGGAGAGCTGCTCTGGACTCCCTCCAGATTCTGCGGATCCTGCGAAGGTTGAGACCAGCAGGTGGCCGATGGGTCGCCTTCCCTCGGGCACACACAGTACAGGCCTTGACATACTCACGGGTGTCCGATGATATAGTTGGCCACCAGAAGTGGCGTTGTAGCAGAGTCAAGGTGCGGAAAGTACTGGGATGGCAGGCGAACCGGGATGTGTGACCCCACTGGAGGACCTGAGGGCGGACAGAGACAGGCACAAACATACGACCCTGGGGACCACCACCAGGATCTGGGTTAGAGCGAAGTGCTGTCCTTACCAAGGACGCAATCTCCCAAGTCAGGGAGCCGATAAGACAGGATGAAGGGAGGATAGTGTCTGGCTCAGGTGGCCTGTCCCTGTCATCGTGAAACTGTCTGGATAACGCATCAGGTTTAACATTCTTGCTCCCTGGCCGGTAAGTAAGGTTAAACTTGAATCGGCCAAAGAACAAAGCCCACCGGGCTTGGCGAGAATTTAACCGTTTAGCACTTTCAATGTAAGCCAAATTCTTATGATCTGTCCATACCGTGAAAGGTGAGTCCGCCCCCTCCAGCCAGTGTCTCCACTCCTCGAGCGGCAACTTCACAGCAAGCAGTTCCCGGTTACCCACGTTGTAGTTTCTCTCTGCAGGTGACAGTTTCTTGGAAAAGAATGCACAGGGATGTAGCTTGTTGTCACCTGCAGCTCTTTGAGACAGCACTGCGCCAACACCCACGTCAGATGCGTCGACCTCGACCACGAACTGGCGGGCAGGGTCTGTTTGAACCAGGACGGCGGCCGAGGAGAAGCGTTTCTTCAGGTCCCTGAAAGCCTCCTCAGCCGCAGGAGACCAGACAAATGACACTGAGGGAGATGCGAGTTGGGTTAACAGGGCCACTACCTGACTGTAGTTTCTGATGAAACGCCTGTAGAAATTTGCGAAGCCCAGGAACCGCTAGAGCTGTCTGCGTGACTCGGGTTGAGGCCAGCTTGCCACCGCTTGGACCTTAGCAGGATCGGTCCTCACCCTCCCGCTCTCCAGAATGTATCCCAGGAAGGAAACAGAAGTGACATGAAACTCACATTTCTCTCCTTTAACAATTTATTCTCCCACAACCTCTGCAGAACCTGTCGCACATGCACAATGTGCTCCTCGAGGTTGTGGGAGAAAATCAAAATGTCGTCAAGATATACGAACACTGAATGGTTTAGGAAGTCTCTTAGTACATCGTTAACCATAGCCTGGAAGATGGCCGGTGCATTTGTTAATCCAAACGGCATAACAAGGTACTCAAAGTGTCCCAGGGGTATGTTGAATGCTGTTTTCCACTCATCTCCTTCCCTTATACGCACCAGGTAGTAGGCACTACGCAGGTCCAGCTTGGTGAAAATTGTAGCGCCATGGAGGGGTTCAAAAGCAGAGTTAATGAGGGGTAATGGATATTTATTTTTAACTGTGATATTGTTCAAACCCCGAAAGTCAATGCAGGGTCTCAGGGTCCCATCTTTCTTGCCCACAAAAAAGAACCCGGCACCAAGAGGAGAAGAGGAGGGGCGTATGATACCTGAGTTCAGGGAGTCCGTTATGTAGGTTTCCATGCTTTTTCGCTCTGGAGCGGAGAGGTTGTAGAGCCTGCTGGTGGGAAGCGGGGCTCCAGGCAGTAGTTCAATGGCGCAGTCGTAAGGTCTGTGAGGTGGTAAAGATTGGGCCCTCTGCTTGCTGAACACCTCAGCTAGGTCGTGATACACAGGTGGTACAGAGGAGATATCAGGAGGCTCTGGTGAGGCAACACTGGGTTTATTTGAACATGGGGAAAGAGCAGACTTGAGACAAGAGGAATGACAGAAAGAACTCCAACTAGTGATTCTGCCGGCTGCCCAGTCGATTATGTTTCTGGAGCCAGGGTAACCCGAGTACTAGAGGGGCGTGAGATGATGACATGACATGAAAGGCTAGCTGTTCACGGTGATTACCAGCTAGTAACAGTGATAGTGTCTCAGTTTGATGTGTGATGTGAGCCAATAAATGACCATTTAACGCATTGACCACAAGGGGTGTATCAATGGTGAAGGATTTAATCTGGGATTGTTCAACAAACTGGGAATCTAGCAGGTTGGAGTCAGAGCCCGAATCATCTAGGGCCTCTATTCTTAAACTTTTACCATTTAGCAAAATAACAGCATCTATGTTGATGCGTTTACGGGGTAACATGGGAACCACAGTGCTACTCACCAGAACCCCGACTGCGACTGGTGAGGCCTTGGGTTTAACCGTTGTGGGCAGGTGGCGAGTTGATGTCCAGGTTCTCCGCAGTAGATACACAGTCCTTCCTTGAAGTGCCGACTGCGCTCTGCTGGTGTTAACCGGTTCCGACCCAACTGCATGGGTTCCTCTTGTCTTGGGGAAGCAACAGGCTGGTTATTGTTCGCCGTCTGGGTATCAGATGGCCCATGAGGAGCAGTAGGTGAAGCAGCAGTACCAGGGGAATATACTACTTGTCTATCTCTACTTTTATGGCTAATGCAATTAGCTCCTGCAATGTGTCAGTCTCTGCCCTACCCACTAAACAGTCTTTCACAGCTTCGTTCAGACCTTTCAGAAAAATACTCTGAAGTGCTCTGTCGTCCCAACCCAGTTCAACTGCTAGGGTACAGAACTCTACTGAGTAATTAGCTGCACTTAAGGAACCCTGGCGCAAGCTCAGCAGTCGGTTGCTAGCGTCATGGCTGGTATTGGGATGGTCAAAAACAGAAGTCATTTCATTGGAAAATAGCTCAAAAGTGGCACTGGCAGTGAGTGGATTATGCCAAAAAGCCGTCCCCCAGGCCCTAGCCCTCCCCGTGAGCAAACCCAACACATAAGCTATCTTAGCTCGGTCAGTACTATAGGTCAGTGGTTGTAATTCAAAAACTAGAGAGCACTGGAAAAGGAAAGACTTACAGTCACCTAAGTTACCGTCGTAACGTTCAGGGGCTGGAACGAACGGCTTACGGGGATGGAAGGCGCTCACTGGTACTGCTGGGGGGAGATTAGGCACAGGTGGGGTTTCAGCAGAAAATAACAAGTCTTTTAATGATCTCACGTGAAACACGAGTGCAAGGGGGAGGAGTGGTGAGTGTAGTCCCAGGATCCAATAGTGGTTCGTGAAAATCTCCAGTGAAGGTGAGTGAAAGTCTCAACGTGGCGTCTCACACTGAGGAGGGAACAGGTGAGCAGGCTGCAGGCAGGCAGGTCCACAGGCAGGCAGGTAGGCAGGAGCAAACGGTGGAACAGTCTAAGGCAAGAAGGAAAAACACAGCAGAATTAGCTACACTGGCTAATCACAGGACAAAGGGCAAAAAACACGGTGGAGTCAGGAAGCACACAACCAGGAGTACAGATGAAACAATCTGGCGACGAGCAGGAGTGAATCCAGAGTCTTTATAGCAGGGCTGATTGCTGGAGTGGCTGCACCTGGCGCTGCCTGTGGAGGGAGACCACGCCCACAAGCACACACACACAGAACAGACAGGGGGACAGGGAATGACAACACACACATGAAGGGAGAAGATAGGGCTGCCATGAGGATCATGACAGATTATGTTTGAATGATGTTTTTTGTGTTAATGTAAGAGCACACTGTAAGAAAAGTCCGTAAATATACGGCACAATGTACCGTGTTAATGTGAAGGAATTTTCCTTAATATTTTTTTACAGGCGTTTTAACCGTATTTTTTAAGGACGCATTGCATTGTGGGAGCATGAAGCACCGTTACGTGCTAACGTCTGAAAGAAGAAGTGGTCAGCGGAGGGCATCAAGTTTCAAGTTTCATCTGCGGAGTTGGGGAAACCTTTATTGCACTTCTGTGGTACAAATTATATTTTCTTTAACTAAAATCATATAGTATATATATGTCTGTATAGTTTTAATCAGAAAGAGTTGTCCAGTCTGTCTGAACCTGTCTTTAACGTTACCGTTAACATTGACGTATAAGCCACACAATGCTAACTTAGACATTAGCCTGTAACGTTAAGAGTTGGGTCTGCCACAGTAGCTAACCAGCTAACACCAGTAAGCGAGAGAACGGGCTAAAGTTACCATAGCCCCAGCCTCAGTCGATCCACCTATTCGGTCATGATACAGAAATGATAACTTAACGTTAGCCATTAGCCGTCTGTTTTGGCTTGCTAAAGTTGGGCCTGCTAAAGATAGTTAACGAGTGCCATCATGTTGGCTTGTAATGTCTGTGAATTTAAATGCGTCTCATTGACAGAATACCTGAAGCACTGCAGATCACACAGACATCTTAATAACGTACTTTTATCATGTGGCCATAAAGATTGTGGAAGAAGGTTTTCCTCATTCAACTGCCTTGCTGTTCACATGTCACGAACACACCCAGACACAGGGATCAGACAAACTTGGAACCGGAGTGTGTCTGTGCAGTTGAAGTGTTTGTTAAATTTTTGCAGCAGAGAATATGCAGATGTTTAACGGCTGGTGTCTCACTTGAGTGACCACATACAAGAGGGTCTGACTGTAACTTGTCCCTTTGATGGATGTTCTAAGACATTTAATGTAAAGACATCCTTTTCATCTCATCTGTCCAGATATCACAGAGGGTGGAGTGTCACCCAGATAGCACCTGTTCATCTGTGTGAAGCTGCAGAACAGCCTTTTCCAGGTGAGAGGGCACATGTTGCAGAGAATGAGGGAAGTGATGTGAGTAATGTAGACCAAAGTAAGGGATGAGATGAAAACTCTTCAGGATATTCAACAGGAGTATACAATGGATGTGCTAGCTCAAGAACTTGAACAGTATGGTGTTCCAACAGAAACATTAACATGTCTGGGGAAGAGTGTATATGAGCGGAGCCCTATGCATGAGGCCTTACATGCAAGTGGTCCTTTAACTACACACCATCGAAGGCTGCAGTATTACAAGTCGCACTTTAACTATGTTCAGCCTGTTGAAGTCACACTTGGCTACGATGATAGAGGGCAGAGGAGACACTATCATTACATTCCATTACTGGATAGCCTCAGAGCAATGCTGAAAAAGGGAAGAGAAACTCAGCAGAGTTTTAACCCTATTCATGTTGAAGATAGTACACTTTGTGACTTCACTGATGGGCATGCCATTAGATCTAATGCAGTGTTTGCCACAGACCCAGATTCTTTAAAGGTGATGATTTTTCAAGACGCTTTCGAGGTGGCTAATCCTCTTGGATCTGCCAAGCAAAGCACAAAGTTTTAGCTGTGTACTTCACTCTTGGAAATTTCTATCCTCACATCAGATCAACTGTTGATCAAATCCAGTTGGTACTGCTCTGTACAGAGAAAGACTGTAAATATTTTGGAGTGGATAAAGTTTTCAGTGAGCTTGTGTCAGACTTGTGTGAGCTGGAGGAAAAGGGCATATCTTTTGAGGATAAGATATACAGAGGTACTGTTGCATGCATAATGGGAGATAATCTGGGCTCCCACATGATTGGTGGGTTTACAGAAAATTTCAGTTTTGCTCAGTATTTCTGTAGATACTGTCTAGTCACAAAAGATGTGTTTCTGTCTAACCCTCTCACAGTTTTCACTCATAGAGATCCTGCTGATTATAATGAGTCTGTGCAGTTTTTGGAGAGTCACCCTGAAGTGACCATGCATCGGGGCATTAAAGGCAACAGTGTTTTCAACAAACTCTCACATTTCCACGTGTGCCAGCCTGGACTGCCGCCCTGTTTAGCACATGACTTGTTCGAGGGTGTTGTGGACTATGACCTGGCAATGCGTTTGCAGTGCTTAATTAAAGAAGAGAAGTGGCTCAGTTACAAGTCACTAAATGACAGACTCAAATGATTTCCAGATGAAAGCAGCAACAAGCCAAATGCTATTCCACACAAAGGAAAAAAGCTTGGAGGCCATGCAGCCCAAAACAGGTGGCTATTGCGGTTCCTGCCTATTTTGGTACATGACAGAATTAAAGATGCTGACAATGCTGTCTGGCAGCTGGTACTTCTTCTGAGGGAGTTAGTTGAATTTGTCTGTGCACCTAGCCTCTCAGAGTCTCAGATTGCTTACATGAAGGTACTGACTGAAGAGTATGTGGAAATGAGGCAAGAGTTATTCCCACATTCAAATCTGAGACCAAAACACCACTATCTTCTTCACTATGCAGACTTGAGTCCACAGTTTGGTCCACTCACACAAACTTGGACCATGCGCTTTGAAAGTAAGCATAGCTATTTTAAAAGATGTATCAGGTCAAGTCAAAACTTCAGAAATGTCACTAAGTCACTCGCTGAGAGACATCAGCTGTTTCAGGCTTATCAGAGTCGGGGCAGTTTTTTCAGGCGCCAGGTTCAGGTGTCAGACTCCACTAGCTTTTATCCAGAGCTCTATGATGGTGGCATAAGGGCAGCAGTTGCAGACTTTGGACTTAACTCATCTAACTCAGTTGTTACAGATAAAGTGCAAGTTAAAGGCACTTCATATGCAAATGGTATGCTTGTTGTACATAGATATACCAAAAGACAACTACAGTTGGGGGAAATAGCAAGCATTGTTATCAAAAGTGAAACAACTGTCCTGCTTTTGCTGCGGGGGAAAACTGCCAGCTGGGTACCTGAGCTTGGCGTCTATGAAATCGACAAAAATAGTTCTGATAAGCTTATTTGTGAAAGTCTTGACAAGCTTAATGATTATGCTCCACTTTCTTTTTACCACAGAGGTGCAAGGTTACTCATCCCACTCAAGCATATGCCACTATGGAGCTTGTGAAAGAATTAGTTCAGAAAGCTATGCCATTGCTCAGTAATCATGTAATGGACTCACTCATGGCAAGACTGGAGGAGATTGGAGTAAACAATGTAGATGACCTTAACTATGTCAAGACTGAGGATGTCGATGGAATTCTGCCACCCATTCAGCGGAGAAGACTAATTCAAGCTTTCAGTGCAGGTAAGTTTTTACATTTATAAACCAAATCTTTCTGCACTGTACCATCTGTATGTCCTATAATCCACAGGTTACCATTGTTACAGACTTGGAATAATTATATAATTCACTATTCTCTATACTCACTATATAATTCACTATTCTCGGTTATATCTCACTGGAAACAAATGTAAAATGTCAATAAATAAATAATACATGACATCAAAACATCAATATATTGTCAAGTTTAGAAAGCATTGACACGAATCTTTAAAATTGGCAAATTCTAAACCTAGCTGCTGGCTGATTTTTAAGATAAACAGTTTGACTACATTTAGACAACTTTTGTTTCAGCTTGTTCATAACACTTTATTAGCTAAACCAGTGCAATGTGGTTTTGTAAAACATACTGCCGGTGACATGCATTTATTCATACCATACCTGGATTGTTATAGCTTAAATCGTATATATAAATGTAACATCGGTCATTTCATTAATTTTTGGTGATGTATGTTATCCATAGAGTCACAAGCTGTACTTGGCTCTGCTTCGACATCTCTGCAACACGATGCCCATCTGCCCCAAACTCCACCTCCGACACCTGGTCCCCTGGAGGATTCTCCATCCCCGGAGACATATGATGTACCATGGCACAAAATGCCCCCGAACCTCATGCTTGCCTTAAGTGAAAAGAAGAGACCAAAGCCTAAAGAGAGAAGAGAGCTGGTTTGTGTAGTCATTGACCATTTACTCAGTAAAGAGCGTGGAAGGCCTGGAAGAGCAAAGCTGCGGGAGATTGCCAAGAAGATTGTACAACAATATCCCTGCTCTTTTCAAGACAGAGAGCTCAATGGAACTAAAGTCATTGGAACAGGATATGATGCTCTCTTCATACAGCTAGAAAACAGACTTGAAAATATTAGAAGGCCATTTACCTTCAGCTCAACAAAGAGGCCAGCAGAGGGTGAAGACCCAGTGAGGAAAAAGTCCACACTCTCAGATCGTTATGGGTGTGTGGAGTGGCAGCCTGCTATTGAGGATATAGCAGAACTAGAGTCTAAACAAGATGACTTGAAAAGTGCCTTCAAAACCTGTCGTCTTCAGGAGTCATGTGTTCGCAAATTGATGACTGAAACATATTCCATCCAGCGTGCAACTATCAACAAAGGAAGCACTGTAAAAACAGTACTGGAAGAGTGGCCCTTCCTTTTTGAAGCTGTTCACCTGTTTGACCACACATGTAACCTCCTTGGCTTACCAGTGCAAACAAAGCTGGCAGAAGAAATGTCCAGAAAGGGAAAGAGCATCAAAGACTTCCTCGACTTAAATGGGATGAAGATGCCACCAGGTGAAGATCCAGTACAGCTGATCTCAGGCATTGCGAAATTCTTCAAGGAAAAGCCTGATCTCCTTTTCTGCCAAAGTGAGGTAGGTTTATACTTTTTATTATGTTGTTTTTGTTTTGCAGATATTCATTAGACCTATTTTTTGTAATGGCTTGTATGGATTTAAACCCCAGAAAATGAACACAAGATGCATCAGTATTTTCACAGACTTTGGACACACCCACAAAAAAAGGAAAATGTGATTTTAGTTTCCCTTCACAAAAAAAATAAAAAAGCCCCTTTATGTATGGGCTATGGCTCTTTCACCTATCTCTCTCACCTTGTTTAAAACAAATTTATAAAGAAATCATTAATATCCCAAGTATTTGGTTTGTTTCCTGACAAATGGAATTCCTTAGCTGCTGCCTTTTTATTTACGTGCCTCCCTGCTCCTCAACCTAACAACGATATCTCTTGGTGAAATATGTTTCAATATTCATGAAATGAAAACCAAAGGGTTCTAATGTTAAAGGTACACAGTAACTTTTTTAATGAGCCAAAAAACAAACTTTTTTCTTTTTTACATCTAAAAGTATCTTTTCGCTCTGACAGAGCTCTTGATACAAGGATTATCAGTTTGTATAAGAGCTAAAAATGAGTTTTAGATGTACTTCAAAGCTCTTAACAAAAACTGGGCAAAAAATGAGCTTTCGAGGTTTAGGCTTATTGTAGTTACTACTACCTAGTAATTTATGATGTAAGTATGACTGTACTGTATACAGTACATTGGAAACAAAGTTCATGACATTCGTGTTTCTTTGATATTTTATTTTCCAACAACAGGAGTCAACTGCTGCTGGACTGAGCATCCCAAGCACCCCTTGCATCCTTATCATGGGTATGTAGTCTGTATAATATTTAGGCATGCATGTTATGGATTTCACTTACTCTTATCGACTACTCTTTACTGTTAACTCTTACTCTTTACTCCTACTTTTTACTCTTTACTCTCTGTGCAAAGTGCCAGTCAAATTAAGTTAAGCTGCATGCTTAAAAATACTTCTACTTCATCCAATGTAAATGTAGTGGCGTAAAAGTCCTGATAAATATAAAAACCTCCAAAAAACTACTTAAGTACAGTAACTAAGTACTTGTACTTAGCTAAGACAATTGGAACACTTTTTCTTTGTTTTTTTGCAGTCAAAGTTAAAAAATAAATTAAAATGCAGCACTTTGTTGAACAAAGGCCACACCACTTGTAATATAAGGTAGCCAGATTTAAATAATTATGTTTGCAGTGGTTTTCTGAAGTGGATGTGCTTTGTTTTTCTTTTTTTTGTTAATATTTTCTATCTTCTAATATCTGAGTTATTCTGTGTTTAAGGTGATCAACGATTCAAGATTGCTGTCGATCAGGAAGTTGTCAATGACCATATCAACTCCCTCATTGTGGCCCTGAGCTACACTTTCTCTTTGTTTTATGTTTTAAACATAAAATACCCAAAGGAGATGTCAGTCACCCTGGAATTCATACAAAGGTAAGCAACTCTTTGTTTATGTTTTGAAATGTTATGTATAGAGCATATTGTGTTGCTGTTTATTAAGTTGGACATTGTAAATACACTCACCAGACACTTCATTAGGCACATCTGTGCAATATAATATACATTCTTCTTTTACGAAGCTTTTACGTTTTCAGTTTTTGTTGACATTGTCAGAAAGGTGATGATTATACTTTGTTTATTATTGAGGTCATAGTGAATGTTGGTGGTGTACTTGAGTGCATTATATTGAATGCTGTCCTTATACTTTATAAATGTTTAATGGTCGGTCAAAAATATATACTAAAATATATATCAGCTGTATAATACCTGTTTATATATTTTTGATGGACCATTTAAAATGGAACTGTGACATCCATCAACCTTTGGAGTGGACATTCCTTTTGTCTGATCAGTGTGCAAGCTTTTCCTGATTTCTTCTGGACCCTGGAGTTTAACCATACATTGAGGAGGACAAAATATTAGGAACACTTTTCTTGCACTCCAGTACACCAGCACCACCCACTACAACCTCAATAATAAACATAAAGTATAATTATCACCTTCACTTATCACCTCTGACAGAGCTGTTGTGTTGGATTGCATTAGATTGCACAGGTGTACTTAATGAAGTGGCTGGTGAGTGTATAGTGTAAGACGTATTTCAGCTGACAAACTCACATGACTGAGATGCAAATGGAGTTTGAGCTGTTTAACTGTTGATGATGATTTTTGCCATGTATTTGGAAATGTTTAAAAAAAAGTTTAAAAGCTGTTTTACTTGTTTGTGACCACCTTTTGGTGCAACACCATTATTGTCATGTTATTAATGAATGTATAGTTGTTTACTCTGTTTGCTGCACATAGTTCAATGAATTGTCGTTCAATGTATTGTTTTTGTCTGTTATGTGTTTAAAGCTAACACAAAACATTGAATGAACTAGGGATGCCCCGATCACTTCATAATCTTCCGCTCCAACAAATATTGGAATTCTCAGATCTCATATGATGATCTTTTGGGCCATCCCTAGAATGCACTTTATGAATCTTAATTTTAATGTTTTTAATTTGTTTTATTCTGTTTGTTGCTGTTTTAAAGCAAAAAGTCTGATCCAAAACATGGTGCTTTGCACATAGTTCAATGAGTTGTCGTTCAATGTATTGTTTTTGTCTGTTATGTGTTTAAAGCTAACACAAAACATTGAATGAACTAGGGATGCCCCATTCACTTCATAATCTTCCGCTCCAACAAATATTGGAATTCTCAGATCTCATCCACAACATGGTGCTTTGCATATTGTTAAAATAATTCGTAAAAAAACTTGTCATTTAAAAATGTAGCCGTTGAATGCACTTTTATGCATATCCTTCATGGCATAAATAATAAACATGTTCAATTTATATATGTTGTGGTGACTGTATTTGATCATGTTGCTGTATTAGATGTTTAGTTATTTTAACTCATTTAATTACATTACATTACAGTGGTCTGATGATGGATACCATTTGTCATTGAATTTTAGCATTAGAGTGGAAGAAAATACATGTTTATTTACCAGAAAATATAGGCTGCTACTGACTATTCAGAATTTTATGTTTCAGATTTAAAGAAATTGTCCATAGAAATGGTACAGATTTTTCAGTGGTGAAGACATTTCTTGATAGCAAATGCTACTGAGGATATACTGTAAATCTACGGAATTATCCGTTGTAGGATTAACAGAAGTGTCTGTGAATAAACAGAGAATATCGCAAATCTACAGAATTATCCGTTGTAGGATTAACAGAAGTGTCTGTGAATAAACAGAGAATATACTATAAATCTACGGAATTATCCGTTTTAGGATTAACAGAAGTGTCTGTGAATAAACAGAGGATATACTGTAAATCTACGGAATTCTCCGTTTTAGGATTAACAGAAGTGTCCGTGACATTAACGGATAAATTCCTGGTAATTTTCTGCCAGGACTTTATTCGTTTTTTTACGGATTTTTTTTTTACAGTGCAGTTAAACCAGACTGGTCAAATTTGACCGGGAACACCAAAGTAAGGGGGAAGAAACGAACATAATACAAGGGTTAATAAAAAAAAATTGTGTGTTGGAACCCTGTTTGTGGACAAAGTCATGGAATCTTAGTCAGTCTGATCAAATCAGCTACATTTTTCAGAGATAAAACTTTTAAATCGGTCAAACCTGACACAACACAAGGGTGCAAGAGAAGTCAACTCACCTTTGTTTATATAGTGCTTTACACATAATACAGTAGATCGTGTGTGACAGAGAGAGAAAGAGATGCTTATGTAATTGAATATATCAACCTACAAATAAAAATAAATAAATATTTCTTTTCTTTTCTTTATAATCTTTTCTTGATAAAAAAAAAAAAACGATACCACGCTGATACAATTGCTATTGGCTGTCTCGCCATGTTGCTTTGAACATGATTGGTTGATGTGGCTGTCAACAAGACAACTGGCAAATGACAACTGTGCGCGCCTTCTTTTGAAAATACGTCAGTTTGGATGGGTACGGTACGGCGCTCGCGTCAGTCGGGCTATCTGACCACTAATGGATAACCTGTATTATTACCTGGATTATTTTACATCTGCTTGCCATGTTTTTTTGGAGCGAATCCGAGTTGTGGTATTTCAACGGAGAACAAAAAAGTGGAGTATGGACGCAGTTGAAGGGTCAGACCGATCTATTTGGTCAGCTAACATTAAGTGAACTTCACGGTTATAACTGCTCTCCTGCTATATCAGGTAAGAAAACATTTCCCTGTTATTTTCTGTAAATTCATAACCTAACGCAATGTTTGTGTTCAGTCTCTAACTTACAGTGATGGTGTTTTCAAACAGATTAGCTAACCTTTAAGTAGCGTTCAATTAACAAAAATGACAGGTGACAACGTTAGTTAGCTTGTTGGCCTGATTCATGATTTTAATATTGAATGTGGTTTAAATGAGAGGTTTCGTCTGTTCTGTTTGCAGGCAGCGAGTCTTTGTCATGTCATTAACGTTATGTTAGTAACCTTACAGTTGGTTCTCTCTCTTTCATGAACTCGTTCATATTTTGGGCGAATGTGAACTGAACGTACTGTATTTCTGCCTGATGAAAGTTATTGTGAACGCGTTCATTCTGGCGTTTGTTAGCGGCACTCCATCACAGTTTAACTTCGTTCAAGAGAGTTCCAGATTTCCATAGAGCCTCCCAGGCGAGGCAAAAACAAATGAAGGCAGCAGCACTACCTCAGACTCTGCCTCCACCATTAATACGGCATCTTTGTATGATTACTTAAAACAATTATATGAAAAGGTCAGTGATGATCCAGAAGAAGTAAAGCAGTGGGACAACTCAGCCAGGAAAACAAGGTGTAAATGTCTAATAAGTGAACATGATGTGAGCAGCAGAGTACACGTTACGTTACATCGTATATCTGTCATATCTGTCAGAAAATAGTGAAGAATGTTGATCATTGTTTCCCAAAGACCAAGGTGACGTCCTCAAGTGTCTGCCTTGACCCAATGTCTGTCTTACATTACTTTAGTAGCAGTAAGTTAACATTAATTCGTGGGGGAGTTTTTCTCTATATGCTGACTGTAAATGTACATTAAATTAAATTAAATGTAAATTAATGAAATGTACATTTTACTGTACATTAAAACAACACTGGAAACTTTTGTGTGTATGTTCCCTGCCTATCCCACCCTTATCAGCTTTAGATGGACCTATTTCACACCTCGTTTTACCAGCCAAAATGCAACTGCTTGATTAATGGATATTTTATTCACTTAATGAATACCTAGCAATACAACCAAGTTAGAATTAATTAAAATGTATATTAAGTTCCATGTACTTATATACATACTATATAAATTCACTGATACTTCTTATTCTAATTCCAGAGACGCTCATCAAGGCAAGGTGATGATTGTCAGAGGGAAAGGTAAGTCATTTATATATACAGCCTATACTACAGGTCATTCTAAGACAATAAAAGATGTAAATGTTTTCAAGTTATTTACAGAAATCATACTATTTGCCCCATTAAAAAATCCAGATCAGTCTAAGAGATTGAATGACTGTGCCTGCTTAGCTTAACTACCATCCTCATCTCTCATTTGGTGTTGTTCAAGTAGTTTAGAAGTATTAGTAGTAGTAGAAATTAGTAGAAGAAAGATAAACATGACCTATCCTGTCTTTGTCCTCTCTTTCTTTGCAAAAGGGAAAATGCAGCATGAGCTCCAGAAGTGCCCGGGGAGTTGCTGTTATGTATTGTGGGGTTGTTAGTTTCAACAAGGCTTCACTGCAGGCCTTCACTCAACCTGCAGGTAATACCCTTTCCTCTTCTCACACACATCCAAACACATATTGACACACGATATGATTCATTTACTCAGTGGTGCGAAATATTTTCGATTTGATCTTAAGTTTGGTGTGTGTAGGGTAGATGGCAGATAACAACATGCGATTAAACATGCAATTCCTAAAGTAAGTGCCTGTATTATACACAAATAGGGCTGCACAATATGGTAAAAAAAAAAAAAATATCACATAGCAATTTTTTTGGACAGATATTATGATCGTTGGAATGATCATTTTTACATCCAAAGTCTTGTGCCTCCGCGCTGGCGATAATGGAGACAATGAGCACATAATCTGGATGTTTATAACAAACTAAAATATATGAAGTAATATTCTCAATTTTGTAGAAAATATACACTACATTATTTAAAAAATCAATTCTTCACTACACGTTACATGCATCTGAACACACATGAATGTCAACTTCAAAATAACATCTGCACGGAGGCATACAACCGCCTTGAGGTATTCATGGATTAAAGTTCTCTGTCGCTACAACGGATTTCCGTCATTCAAACTTCACATAGGCGACTTATGAGATCAATGTAGATCGGAGTAGAACTGTTGGCTGATTTTTATTGACAGATTGTCACACTCTACAGCCAATTGTATCGTTAACAGCGTGTGTGCGCCTGACCAATGACAGTGTAGTGACCAACACAGGGCGGGATCTCAACACAGAGCGGCGCTAAAGTTTAGCTGCTTTAGCTAGCAAGGACTCGTCGCGCTGCTACGTTATCAATTAGTTTTTGAGTTTAGTCAGCAAGTGAGAACTCGTCTGACACGGAGAGTCTCCTGTTGTGTGCTACATGTGTGAAATAACAACTATAGTCTGGACTTTGTCTGCAGTGTATCTGTGTAAACGGCTTCCTTCAGCGTCTCTCCCTCCCCTCTGGCACCGTGAGTTACCATGGTTACAGGAACGCCTGAAACTTTATAATGATGATCAATAAGAAGTTTTTGGTTAGTTTGACTGAACAGAATCATGAATGTTGCCTGATTGTAGCTCAATGCTGAAATCTTGTATTATAACATATAGAACAAAGCCTCAGAGCTTCTTTGATTACTAACAGTATGTTAGTGATGACAGAAAGGTGATAACTCGCCATCAGACTGACAAGGCTGCAAAAGTTGCTGTTCGTATGATGTATTTTTCTGTTAAACGATAAGAGGCTCACTTTAAACAATATTATTAATAATAATAATTAATGATAATGATGATGAGAAGAAGAAGTAGAAAAATAGCGCACTGAAAAGTTCTGTAGATGGTTGATTATTTGAAAGAGTAAAACTTGAGAGAAGCTTGGCAAAAAAAGGGCACAGATTGATTTCATAGATTGAAAATTACATTGAAAAGACAAAAAAACATTTTAAGTGTGAATAGACCAGCTGTTCAGATCATCCTGTAAAACACTGTTGGTCAAATATTTAAACTTGATGTCTGCATTAGAGAACATGGTGTGGGGTGAGGCTGTAAATCTTATCTTATTTTTTTAGTACGTGTCAAGTAAAATGCCCTGTAACATGTTTCACAAATTACAAATTGGGAATATGACTTGGCTACAGCTTGAAAAAACATTTCAGTCAAAAGATTTTTTTTTGCTTTAATCCATGGGTATTTCTAGTTGTTGTCTTGTATAGTGATACCACTAAATATGACACACTAGACTTCTAAATTCTAAATTCTAAATCAAGAATGTAATGCTTGTCCACAAATACTACAAATATTTTCAGAACTACAGTATACAGAGCCCCCAAGGGTCAGGAGAATATTGTAGACAACAAAACTGAATTGGAAAATACAAGCTAAAAAACAACAGACCACAGCCCCCTCAGCCCAAAAGCTCTCCACCTGTTTCAAAGGTGAAATCATGACCTCATCATGATAGTACTGTTAACAGACAAGATACACATATGGAGAAATAGAATTTTTAGTTTTTCAGTTCCTCCTGGGGGGCTCTGAAGAACTGTTGGTGAATAATTGGTTGATATTGTAAATTAACAACTCAATACATTAAATAAAGGGTTTTAGAATCAACAGTGGTGTGTATTTCATTGTAATTAAGTTCCCCACCCTACTTTAATTGACACAGTGAAAATATTTAGGGTTTTTGTTTGGCAGTCGTAGCTGCCAGTCATTTGACTGTTTTTCTAAGGTGGCTTTTAAGGATTATTAAAGGTGTTTGATCATAATTTAGGAAAAATCAGTAGAATAATGGTATTTTTCTGCAGAATTTTTAACATTGTCACTTTATTAAAGGTGTTTGATTGTAATAATTTAGGAAAAATCTATAAAATAACGGTATTTTTCTGCAGAACTCTTAGCATTGTCACTTTATTAAAAGTGTTTGATCGTAATAATTTAGGAAAAATCTGTAAAATAACAGTATTTTTCTGCAGAACTCTTAGCATTGTCACTTTATTAAAAGTGTTTGATTGTAATAATTTAGGAAAAATCTGTAAAATAACGGTATTTTTCTGCAGAGCATTTAATGAAAATTTCTGTAAAAGTAATGTTTCTGGACTTTATTTGAATTAGGATATTTTACTTTAATATTACGTTTTTTGTTTGGCAGCCGTAGCTGCCAGTCATTGACTGTTTTTTTTACAGTTTTTTTTTTTACAGTGTGTAGTTAATTATGAACAGTTATTATTGTTATCTGTTTTCATTTTGTTTTAAGGTTTGCATAATATGACCTCTTCATGTGGTTTTGGGCCTTGATTGAGCCCTCTCTGCCATCTATGGTCAGTGTTCGACAAGCACAGAGAGGAACTCTCACTGATTCAAATGCCGCAACTCATTCCCTGCAGCCCATTGATGAGTTGTTACTGTTCCTAAACTACCTGGCCCTTGGATCCAAGCAGCTGACCGGTACAGTGTCCATCAGTCCACAGTCAGCCGAATCATAACATCATGGAGCAACTTCCTGTATACATTACTCGGCTCGATAAGGATCTGGATGCCTGAGGAGCAGATTCGCGAATCTCTGCCTGCAGACTTCAAGGACTACCCTGACACTATGGTCATCCTTGACTGCACTGAGCTGAGATGCCAGTGCCCGTCTTCCCCTCTTTTCCAGAGTGAGGTGTTTTCATCCTACAAATCCCACTGCACTCTGAAAGGGCTAATTGGAATTGCACCACATGGGGCAGTGACATTTATCACAGCACTGTACGCCGGGTCTATCAGCGACAAGCAGATCACACGAGAATCTGGTCTCCTCACCCTCCTAAAACCTGGGATGGCTGTCATGGTAGACAGAGGCTTTCTTATTGATGACATTGTACCCTGCAAGATCTACAGGTCTCAAACGTCTGCAGGTGAAGTTAGGGAGACCCAGGCCATAGCACGTCTCAGGGTGCATGTGGAGTGCCTCATTCGCCGGGTCAAGGAGCACAAATTCTTTGACTCTGAAATTCCCCTTCGGCTTTTTCAACCAACTCTACACTGTGGCCCGTCTCCTCACAAAATATGGGTCAAGCCCCCGCTGCATGTCAGCAGTCTGACTGGATGGTCTCAGAAGCCTTTTGGCGAGGTTTTCAGCAGAGGTTTCCCCAATGTGTGACAGACCTCTCTGAATTTGGTGCCACTCAGCACAGGAACTCTGCTCTCGTGTGCTGTTCTAGATTTTGCGTGCTGTCACCAAAGATGTTTCAAGGGATGCCATATGATGGTGTTGATGTTCCGAGCAGACAAATGCACAGGTAGAGGGTCCCAGCCTGTAATCAGAGAGTGGCAGCTGTGGGGGAGAAGGGGCAACTGTATGTGGACGGGTCCTGGGGACTGTCCTTGTTGGTAGCTGGTAGGACAGCACACTTCCCTCTTGCACCTGACCAAACTTGGATTCAACCAGAGATACATCACTGGAGACATCGTTATTATCATGGGAGCTTCATCAGCAGTGAGTCCATGATACACGTCCTTAACTTTCAGCGGTGGAGATGTCTGGCAGAGTGCAGTTGACGCCTTTATACAAGTTGCTTCTGTGAAAAAAAACAACACAAACAAGTCATGTCATAAATAAGAAATACATGTGCAAAAGTATGTGTGTAGGCATATGTAACTAAACTACTTTGTGCATGTGACAGTGTGTGTGTGCTTGTGAGTTGCTTGCATGAAGGAGGGTGTGTGTGTGTGTGTGTGTCCATGTCCATGGAAGTAAGTAAATGTGTGCAAAGGTGGGGGTGGTGGTACATACATATTATTTGTAGCTACGTGTGCATTTAAGCAAGGTAAGTGCTTCTCTGTGTGTGTAAATGTGTGCATGTAAGTGGATGTGTTCTGTGTGTGTGTGTGTGTGTGTGTGTGTGTGTGTAGTATCAATAGTAACAAATACCTGATCTTTCTGCTGTTAAATTCAGATAAAACCGAAGTTATAGTACTTGGTCCTAAACACCTTAGAGATAAGGTCTAATCATATAGCTAGTTTGGATGGCATGAACTTGGCCTCCAGCACCACCGTCAGTAATCTGGGAGTTACCTTTGATCAAGATATGTCCTTCAACTCCCACATAAAACAAATTTCAAGGTCTGCATTTTTTCATCTACGTAACATTGCAAAAATCAGGCCCATCCTGTCCCAAAAAGACGCAGAAAAGCTAGTCCATGCATTTGTTACTTCCAGGCTGGACTATTGTAATTCTCTATTATCAGGCTGCCCTAACAAGTCTCTAAAGAGTCTCCAGCTGGTCCAGAACGCTGCAGCACGTGTACTGACAGGAACTAAGTAAAGAGATCATATTACTCCTGTATTGGCCTCTCTGCACTGGCTCCCTGTAAAATCAAGAATAAAGTTTAAAATCCTTCTCCTCACCTACAAAGCTGTTAATAGTCAGGCACCATCATATCTCCAGGAGCTCATACTACCCTATTACCCAACTAGAGCATTACGCTCCCAGAAGGCAGGATTACTTGTAGTTCCTAAAGTCTCCAAAAGCAGAATGGGAGCCAGAGCCTTCAGTTATCAAGCTCCTCTTCTGTGGAACCATCTTCCTGTTTTGGTCCGGGAGGCGGACACCCTCTCTACCTTTAAGAGTAGACTTAAGACCTTCCTTTTTAATATAGGTTATAGTTAGGGCTGGCCCAGGCCTGTCTTGGACCAGCTCTTAGTTATGCTGCTATAGGCCCAGTCCGGGGGACAAATGACACACTGAGCTTCTCTCTTCTCCTCTCCTCTCCATCTGTATACATTATGCCTGTATACATGCCCCATCTCTGCATGTCACTGACTTCACTTCTTCCCCGGAGTCCTTGTGCTTTCTAGTCCTACAGGCTGTCATGGATCCTGGCCGCGCCCGGGTCGTAAATCGTGGATGCGCCTACTGCCATGGCCCTGCCTGACATCCACCACTACTGTTGCTAATATTAGTCATATCTCTGTTACATACGTTTCACTACTATTATTGTAATGCATTACTACACACTATCCTTACCGTTAAACACTACTACTGTTATTACTAGTAGTCACATATCCATGTGCATTTCATTATTATTGCTGTAATACCTCTTTTCTCATTCCTGTCAACCATCTATTATAATTATATACATTGTGATCTCGTTGATCTGCTCTGTACATGCGACATCTATTGCACGTCTGTCCGTCTTGGGAGAGGGATCCCTCCTCTGTGGCTCTTCCTGAGGTTTCTTCCGCATTTTTTTTCCCTGTTAAAAGGGTATTTTTTCTCACTCGAATCAAGGGTCAAAGGACAGAAGGTGTCGTCTCTGTACAGATTGTAAAGCCCTCTGAGGCAAACTGTGATTTGTGAATTTGGGCTATACAAATAACATTTGATTTGATTTGATTTGATTTGATTCCTTCTACAAGCTTCCTCTCCCTTGGTCTGGCTGACAGGATGACCATGTCATTAACTGGACCAGGTTTAATGCCCTGCATCCAAACAAAAACACATTTCAATAAACATTGAACCGATATCCATACATAAGATAAAAGTCATTAATAGGTTGGTTACTATGGTCCTTGGTTTGTGCCACTTCTGTTCAGTCTCTGTACAGCTGAACACTGGGGGAACAGATGTAAGCCTCAGCTGGGAGTAGCGGGCCGTCTGGTACAGCAGAGCTGCCACGTGGCTGCACAAGGCTGTACCTGCCACACAGGTGCACTGGCATCTCTGCAACTCGACTGGTTTTGATTCCCTTAGCACAATCTGTTTACAATAGCAAATGTTACTTAGAGAACAAAATGTACTGGCTGCAAGTGTAATAATAGAAAGACAACATTAAATTAGTGAACTTCTGTTAGTAAACTTAAAAATTGTTAAAAGTGAAACAGGAAAAAGTGTCATAAAAACACAATTTATTTGTAGTTTACCATATAAAATAGATATGTGTAATCTCACTTTACTTATTTCAAAGAAAAATACAAGATAAATCTTTAATTGAAGTTATAGGAAATTATAAGAACTCAGAGCACAATCTTGTTTCTGTGAGAGCCATTAATTTTACATTCTTTCTGAATATGACACCTCGGGTACCATATGACATAGTTCAATGATAGTCTTTATACGCTATTCGCAGCAATGACATGACTCACAGAAACTTGATTTGACAAACAGAAACCTGTTTCTTAGCTTGAACTGAACCTGCAGGATGACTTACCCTTACACTCAGACAGTGAGGCTTCTGGCTTTTCCTCATGGACCTGTAGCACTCAGCCCTAACTGTGACCTCTCCTGCCTCCTTGTTTAAAACTGAGATTAACATTAGGGTTAGGATAATACATTGCACAAACAAACAAAAAAAAAAACAGTTAATGACGCTAACCTACCACTATGCTAACTTTAGCTATACATAGTAAATAAACGTTGCTTTGTTACTGAGCTAACTTTGGCTAGTTAAGGGCTAGCATGTATCAGAGTCGGTTTGGTGAAGTGTTAACTTACCTTCATAGTTGTTTATATAACTGGACACGTACAATTTGAACCCTTTATCCTATTAGTTTTTCTGGATTGTTACTGTTCAATGTTCTTCGTCTTCTCTTCGTCATCGTCATCTTCTTCTTATTATTATTATTCTTCGTCTTCTCTCCGTTTTAAGGCCAGAAAATGACCAATCATAGGAGGGCCGGGGTCAGCCTTGGTCTCCGCCACCAAAGTGTCAAAAGTCTTGCTTCGAGCGAGCAGAGCTCCACCGCGAGCGAGCACAGGGGAGAGAGAGAGCGAAAACGGGAACGAGCCAGCACGCGCAAAGCAGCTGCACAGTGTTGCTGTGTGTGTCGCTGTTGTTTTTTACTCGCTCGCACCTGCCTCTGCTTCACTCTGTTGCTGAATATGTTCGCGACGATCAAACAAGTGCGCGCGGCAGGTGAAATCTGCGAGCGTGACACGAAATAATTCACTGCTTTTGACTCAAATATAACTGCATAGTACCCCCGTGGGTCTACAGCTGAACTTTGAGGAATAAGAAACTACATCAGACTTATCATCAGCATGAGGGTGAGTCGATAATGACTGAATTTTGTTTTAGAGTGAACTATTTCCTTTAAAGGTCAAAAATAAGCGTGGCCAAAAATGGAGGGGAGAGTCGAGAATTGCCAGACAATGCCACCTGGGGAATTGCACCCCAGGAAATACAATAGCCACTCTTACTATAGAAGATCACAGAGATTCGTTACACTAATAGATTTAAAGAGGACGAGAGACAGACTTCCAAATACAACAGAGGGGACACAACTCAAACCAAAGAAAACTACTACAAACCACCACGTGCCACACCAAATTCAGGGGAGTGAGAGGGGAACCACCACCGGGGGAAGTCTGCCACACACTACACCCGCTCCTGTCCTGGAAAAGAAAGAATCAAAATTATAATACAGCTTATGGTGGGACACTCAGGCAGACGGATTGTACAGCTAAAACAGGAGTCATACCTACCATACAAATACCCTGCTCGGTGCAAACAACTGGAGCACGCCAGAAAGAGCCCTCTCCCGATGAACGCCAGGCAATAGTGTGCGCACTAGGGGTGGGAGGATCGTTCCAAATATCGATAGTATCGATACCAAGGTGAGTATTGGTATCGGATCGATACTAGCGTGATGAGATCGATATTTTTGTTGTAGTTTCTCTTCTATGAGTTCAGCAAATCACTCGTATTTCTTCACAGAGTTTGTGTGAGCGCAGCATCTCTCTCAGTCCTTATGCGCAGCACTCCTCTCCACCTCTCTCACACCGCTCACTCAGGTTCACTAGGCCCCTCCCCTCCCCACCTATCACTCAAGGTACTGAATGTATACTCAATATTATCACTTCCTTCTGTGTGAGTGATTAATTTAAGTACAGAAGGGCAGGGTGAGAACACACCCACAGAGACAGATAAATACCATGCATTTCTTCTCAGACATAGAGTCTTCACTTTGTAACAGACCTGTGTGTTGCTTTGTGAATGCTCCTCAGGGCTGCCCCTGGCCAAATTGGGGCCCTTAGCAGAATTTTATTTTGAGGCCCCCCCTCCCCATTACAAAATGACTCTTTCAACAATGGAACAAGCCTTTTACAGATGCACACGTATGCATTTTCTGGATGCAAAGTCATTAATGAGGTCATCATATGACAGCTGCTGTGCCACTTCTGAGTTGATGCTTATGATAGCCAGGCCACTCAAGCTTTCTTGCGCCATTGATGAGCTTCAGTTCTTGCTCAGCAAAGGCAACTGTAATGGGACTAGCCTCCTCACAAAGATTAAAATGCAATTAATGCAAATACGACTACAACTAATTATAATCATTATGATTTGGTTCGATGATATTTCTATATTTAAATATTTTTAGATACTTATTTTTACATTTAGTACTTAGGTTCTATATTCCTACACTGCTCTTTGCTGCTGCAACACTTTGAATTTCTCCATTGTGGGTCAAATGAAGGATTATCTTAATTTATCTTATTTTATCTAATCTTATACTGTTATGAATTAAATTCACCAAAAGATGGCGACATTTTACCCCCATAAAAATAGCCCAAAACTTCTATTCTTCGACCTGTGTGTGTCCGTTAGTGTGTGTCCGTGTGTCCGCACCCGAGAGAGGCGGCAGAGATGAGAGATGGTGAAACGCTGTTTTGTTTTGTTTTTTAAAAAGCGACCAACTCCTCCGTCTGGCTTTCAGACATGACTCTCCATGTGGCTACCGCTACACACATAAACAAGGACACGGGTAAGAAAGCGCGTCACTGCCCGTAATTTGCTATGATTGGTCGGTCAGGTTGACGACGTTATACGTTTGGTGCGTCGGTGCATCAGCATAGAACTACAATTTATAGAATGTGCCCTAGACGATCCCTACGATCTCTGCACTTTGGCAGATCGTCTTCACATTCTAATCCTTCACAATCTAATATCGTCATATCGCCCACCCCTAGGTGGGAGTTGGAGTGTGAGCTGAGCTGGTGGTGACAGGGGCTGGATCAGACACGTCCAGCAGCTCTACAGTGGGGTGTAACCCACTTTCTTCAAAACCCTCACCTTCCAGCTCCTCCTCAGTGCCTACATCTTCAAGCAGTGCCTCAGTTTCCTCTGAGTCAGGATGTACATCCTGCAAGGCCTTTCCCATCTGGCTGTACAAGTAATCTATGCCGAGAAGCTCACCTGGGACAGTTGAGAGAACAATAGAGGGTGGAAAATTAACTTTCGGATAATGCATTAAAAAGAATATACTGTATAGTGAATATGGCAAGTAGCTTCATCAGGATGAAAAGCTTAAACTTACCAGTGTAAACAGCAGGTGGCTGAAAAGACGGGACAAGGTGCCTTCCAAAGACCTTGACACTGAGGGTGTTAACACAGTGAACAAGGTCTCCAGAATAACTCAGCAGGGGGGCAGGCTTGACTGCTAGGGATGCAGCTTCTCGGTCCTGGTTCCACCTGTTCAGTCCTTCCAGGAGGTACAGCTGGATATTGAAGCTGTTGACACTCGTTCCTTAAGATAGTAGAAAGGTAAACACAATGATACGTTTATTTGTTGTGTTTGGTCATCTGTAAATTATTAATAGGCTTTATGCATAGCTCCACTACTTCCTGAACTTAAACCATGACAAACAACAGAATTGCGATGTTAAAGAATCTTACTGATGAATAATGATTCATACTGACCTGGAATGAACCTGTTTACATGCAGGTGAAAGGACTCCAATGATGTGGACCCTCTGGCACACCTGTAGTTTGGCAGCACAATGCCTGCCTTGGTGGTGGTGCCTGTCTGGGTGTAAAGAAGCACACCTGGTTCGTCCTGTATGCACTTAACATGCCTCTGTTGGACTCGCCAGATGTGCTGCATCCTTTCCTGGTCCAGAAGAGAAACACCAAGAAAATCCCTGCCCTTTGCCCCCATCAGTTCATTAAGGAGCTGCTCGATCATGACTACTGTCTGCCGCTGTCCTCTTGTCTGCCTCCGGTAGTGCAGTGCCAGCTCTTCTTTGGTGATGTGCTGATGGACCAGATTGTCAGTGATGCCAGGGACACCTTCCTGTCTCAGCTGCTCCCGCTTGGCCTGATGCAGCAAGGCAACATCTCCAAGTCCAGCTGGTCCAAGATTGTCTTGCTGGAGGAAAGATATGTTGTTTTGCAACCAGCTGAGAGTCTCTGTGATCATCAGGTGATACCTGTCCACATCCAGAATGTGGCGGGCTCTCTTGTGAGCTCCATAGCTTGTGAGCTGTGTGCCATAAGCAGGACAGGACAGCCTGACCTTCCACAGGTGGTATGGCATCCACAAGAGAAGCCGGTGGTGGAAAAAGCGCTCCAGAGTGGGGACCTGATGGTATATGAGAGATGGCTCTGGTGGATCATACCACAGCTTCCGGTCTGTGCGCAGACGCTGTTTTTTCCACAGGGCCGCTGAAATCCACTTCTGATCTTGAGGTGGTATGGTCTTCAGCAGCTTTGTGGGCAGCCAAGCAGCATCTGAAACAGGTGGAATCTCCACATTTTCAGGCAATGGTGAGGTGAGAGGAGCAGAGGGAGTTCCAGAGGAGATACAGGAGGAGGTGGCAGATGACACTTCCTATTTTATGAAAAATAAAATAAAATAAAATAAGGTAAATAGATATGATAACAATCTACTCAAGAGCAGTTCCTGTTTCAAGTGTAGTATGATATCTTCTTACAACTGTAGCAGTGGAGGGCAGAATGGAAGAAGCTGGGCTTGATACAGGAACAGGAGAGGGAGGAAGAGACAGAGGAGAAACGGTCTGCAGAAACTTCTTGGGACTGCGGCCAGGTGGTGCCACCTTTCTTTTGGTGGGGCTTGTGATGGGGCTGGATACATCAGAGGTCTGGGGGAATAAAGGCACAGTTCACAATATAGGATAACCATAGATGATAATGAATGAATAAATGAATGAATCTATCATTTGCGGGATAAATAAAGCAATAAAGGAATTCTGATTCTGATTCTATAGCAGTCAATAAAACCAGACCATTTCAACATGAAATGAATGCATGAAAGTCCCACTATAGTTACTGCTACATAAAAACAATAACAGTGTATATATATATTTTTAAATCAAAGTCAATCTATGTATCTTTCTCTTTACATTACCTTAGATGAATGCTTCCTAGCCAAACTTAAATTTGGTTTTAACACGGCACCATGAGAGCCACCAAACCGCGGCTTTGTAAACTGACAAGGGCTTTGTACATTTTATATAGTTGAGTATATTAATAATATTAATATAAATATCAGCAAAAGTAAATCCTCATTACTTACTGATGCCAAAGTCAAAATGGGCCTTCTAGGTTCACCACCAGCTAAGGAGTAATCCTTTGGTGGTGGTGGTGGTGAACCTGCAGGCGAGGGTCCTGGCTGTAGCGTCTCAGGGAGCGAACTGGAAGGCTACAGGTTCACAGACAAGAAAAAAAATTGTAATATTACAGAATTCAACACCAGCACGTCATAATTGTATGAGAGACTTCTGATACCTTCTTTGCATGGAAACCACAGTTACAGCTCTGTGCACCTCCAAACAGTGACATTTGTCCCCTCAACTGCATTATTCAAGACTTTTGTGACAACAAAAGTGAATACTTTACAGATTTCATTCATACTGTTATGCTAAAAGTGCATAAGAACATACTCTGAATACCGATCTCGTACTGATAAGCAGTAACGTACAGCGATAGAGTGGGGCAGGGGGTGTTTTAACACCCACACTTTTCCCTGTCAGAGGATTCAACAGCCACACTTTTTCTTTTTTTGTTGCTTCAAACATGACAACGGCTTTCAGTGTGACCGGCTGATGATTGGCTGTTCTGCCTTAAGTCCCGCCTCTGCTGTGTTAGATTTATCGTTCAGCTCATGCTGAGGAGGCGGGAACTAGCCATAGATATACATATACATAGACGCTTCACTGAGCGCTGAATCGTATGTCGAAGTCAGTGGAGTGAACTTTATAAAGCTCCTTCTACAAAGCGCTATAAGTTCATGCCTCTCATTGACCCATTCACACACGTACGAATATACCTGGGAAACAGACAGGCACAAAAAACACCGTCTGTAACGTTCTCTGATGATTATAAACGTTACATAGCCTACTCCTGATATGTTTAGTAAACAGGTAGGCACCAGACCCACGTATGCATTTTTCTAATGTTTTTATTAGTTTACAGCTGCCAATGCCAATTTGTTTACAGCTGCCAATGTATGTAACTCTGTTACTGTGATGATATTGAATCTGTGTCTATAATAACCAGATCCTGACATGTAAATGTGATGTCTGTGGGAATAAGAAGCACTGATGTTTACATTACATTTTACATTTAACTTATTTTGATGAATCGTTTTTATATCCAGTGATTTTAACTACTAAAAATGACAATCATGGAGACAATTTTTTTTTTTAAAAAGCCTGCAAATCAAAAATAAAAAAATAAGACACTGCAATTGGCTGTCTGGCTTTTACATAGAGCAGGTCACTGAAGAACATATATACATACTTATATCTATACAGCTGTATGTACAAGGAGACACATTGAAGAACATATGTATATATGTCTATGGCTGTAAACACTCATAAAAACATTAGAAAAACACATATGTGGGTTTGGTGCCTACCTGTTTACTGAACATATAAGGAGTAGTTAATGTTTATAATCATCAGACAACGTTACAGACGTTGTTTTTGGTACCTGTCTGTTTCCCAGATATATTCATACGTGTGTGAATGGGTCAATGAGAGGCAACAAGGATGTGTGAGACACTCCATCTCACTCCTATTGCCTCTCCTCCTGTCCGTATCCCACCTCAGTGCTTCACAGGTAGTGCTCCTGCACATGTATATGCGTCCCCTTCTGACTACTACAGGACTGAATTCTACAAAGTTATGGATGTTATTGACATGCAGCTTGGAGAAAGATTTGAGCAGGAGGGAATGCAAATGTTAAGGCATCTGGAACAAGTTCTCTGAACTGGAAAGACCACATCCATCCCCCACACTTTTGAAAAGCTTGCTACGCCCCTGCTTATGAAGAAGTTATTCTAACTGATACCAAAAACTAATGCACACATTAACTTTAATGTAACCGCAAAGTAACTATTATTGCCTTATAATTTATAGGGTTGATATCAGTTATGAGTAGATCGAAATAATGCACAAAATAAGCACATATGCACATATTGCAATAATGGCATTGCAACAACTGCTGAATTACTCATAATTGTATAAGGATGTAGTGCCAATATTTTTTTAAATATCAAGTAGCAATAGTAATAGCAGTGGGAATTTGGGTCCTCACCATCAGTAGAATTAAGATTTCCAACTGCTGCAGAACAGAATCTGGCAATGAAATCTTCACAGTTGAACTTCCTTCCCATGAATCGAAGTCTGGAGACAGGAAAGCCCAGAACATTGCAAAGGTGATTAAGATATTGTACTGGAGCAATAGAAGAACCTAGATGTAATAGTACATGTATTATAGCCCATTCTCTTCTGTTTTAAAAGTGTTAATGGTTATGCACTTTAGATGTAGGCTACCATACACACATATTGGAGTATATGACTCCTTGACATGGTGAAGTTGAGTTATTTGTAGGAAATAAATCCATAATATCAAGTAAGTCCATAAGATAGTTTCGTTTTCCTGTTTGGAGAGCAGGAAGATTGAGTGATTGAGGTGTGGAAGCTGTGGGACCAGATGGCCAGCAACATTGTGGACACAGAGGTGAGTACCAGAATAAACAGTACAGTTTTCTGTACCAGTCCCTTAAATTCAAGTTTGTTCATATGTTGAAAAACAATTCTTAATATCAAATACATCGATCCAAAAATAATTTTGTGATTTCAGTTCAATTCAGTTCAATTTTATTTGTGTAAGGCCATATCATAACACAAGTTATCTCAGGGCACTTTCCATAGAGAGCAGGTCTAGGGTTACCTGCCTCGACTGGTTCACTTGAGAGAAAGAGAAGGAGAGAGAGAACACACAGAAACAAACAACAGAACTGATCATACTAATACAGTAGTGATAACAGTCAATAGGCGATATGAGGGGGGTTGCTGTCCCCCTTGTTAGCAAAATTACCAAAAAGCATCCCCCTTGTTAACCTGCCATTACTCTCCATCCCCTAGTAGCAGATAGTGTGTTACAAATCACAAGTGGCCGCGATCAGCTCCGGCGCACAGTGGAGTCGAGCCGTGCACGGCTGCTTTGCATTTTGACTATTTTGACGGAAGCCGCAACAAGCTGCAAAGAGCAGATCACGCCGGCAGGAATGGCAGAGACACAGGAATGGCATAGAGCATCTGGTCAATTTTCAAAATAAAACACCCTGTGCAGACTCCTGATTGTATAAAAATGAAAAATGACTGGATCAACAAAATCTGAGCAAGTCAACAAATTTGGGCAGACAAAAGGCTCAGCTTCTGAAACGCTCCCACTGGGGTTCTCTCAAATGATTTTCACAGACTTGTTCTTTATTCATAGACTCCATTCCCTTTGCTGGTTATATCAGGGGTGCAAATATTTCATGTTTATTTTCAAATCAAATCAAATCAAATCAAATTTTATTTGTATAGCCCAAATTCACAAATCACAGTTTGCCTCAGAGGGCTTTACAATCTGTACAGAGACGACACCCTCTGTCCTTCGACCCTTCAGTAATGTTCAAGTTTTTTCAGAGATTAGTTTTTTCTGACAGTTTAATATCAATAGTAACTTTGCCATTTATGTTCTAAAACTAAAAGTTACTTTTTATAAGTGTTTTTAGTGTGCCTGTTCAGAACATGGTGGTTTATGTTATGTTGGTAATTGTCATTTTTTAGTGAGGTAGCTGTTACATTTCCTGACACCAGCTGTTTTATCCCCGTTGAAGCGCACTCTGCTAGACAAACTATATCATTACACAAATTTTAAATTACCCCAAACATGTTTTTCTCCATTACAGTTTTTAAATATAAGGTTTTCATATTGGTGCATATCGGACAATATTACACCGATACCGATATATCTGCGATAGGCTAATATCGGCCGAAAAATCGGCCTACCAATAAATCAGTCGGGCTCTACTATTTTGCACAATGTTCACTGTGTGTCCTTCAAGGAATTTAGATGGTAAAAAATTCCAAGGGGTCATGTAACTTAAAATTACCCTGCTTGTAGTGTATTGGGAGAAACATGAGAAAACCCTGCCTGAATAAACTCAGTCCACTGCATACAATTTAAAGGTGTATTTACTCATGACTTTAATACAGTTTTAAAAAGATTGTAGTAGGGAGAGAAGGAAGATACCTGGATAAAATGAAATTGTAGACTTAGAAATGTCAGTTATGGTTAAAGCGTCCTGCAACATTGTCCTTTGGGAGGTGTACATAGGTGTGTCAGGGAGGTGCTCCCATTGGGCCATCCCCCCTGTTAAAAATTAACAAATCACCTACTGATAACAGTAATAGGACAGTAATCAAATTAATAAACATAACAGAAAAAGTAATTACAGTACTTACAGTGGTAATAATAGTAACAGTAATAAATAACAATGATGATGAGACGAGTAATGATGATTGATCACGGGTCAGTTGAAGACAGCCTTAGATCCAGACTCTGCAGCGCTGGAGGCAGAAACACCTGTAGACAGTGACAGGAGGAGACAGGAGAGAGAAGAGGAAGAACAGCACTACAGAAGAGGGAAAGGCTCAGTTAGTAACAGGCATTGATAAATGGGGATGAATATGAATAGAGATTGAGAGGGACAGGAAGGGAGAGGGGTTTGGTGCATCATGGGAAATCCCCCCAGCAGTCTAGGCCTATGGCAACATAACTATGGGATTGTTCAAGGCTTAACTATAAGCTTTATCAAAAAGGAAGGTCTTGAGTCTGCTCTTGAACAAGGAGAGAGAGGGGAGAGTATGCCTCCTTTTCTACTCTCTGAGACTCTAGGAACCATGAATGCACTCTGGGAGTGCAGTGCTCTGGTGCGGTAGTAGGGGACTTGAAGATATGAGCTCCTATTGCTCAAAAAGACATCTGTGATGAGTTACGAAAGCATGGAAGGAGACCTCAAGAGTACAGACAAAGATACAGACTACGAGACGATTGAGAAGAAGGACCTTGTGAGTAGCAGTTGAATATGAATGAAAAGCACCACTGTAAACAACTGCAAGGTCGTAACCCTAACCCTAAGGAGATGTAGGGTCACATGACCTGACAGTACGAAAATGTCGGGTTTGATACTGAGATAATAGGTGTGACCAAACATCCTGTTCTTCACATGGTAGAAGTTAGAAGTTACCATGGGGTTACTGTGGTGTGTGTAGTGTGGATGAATAGTGTGGTAGGAACTGGTTTTATTGCTGCATGGTAGCACGAGTACAAATCACCTTTCTTTTTAACTTTCAGGATCAACAACTCCCACAGATAGTAGGGATGTGCGTATCAATCCAGAAATATCGATACTTCCGATCTAGACGTGTGTTTTTTAGAATCGATCTTCCCATCAAAATATCGATCCTGTTGTGTTTGCAGACACAGATAAGAACGGTAATATTGAGACACTACACTATATGGCCAGTGAGTGGCGCTGTAAGATGGTGATAGTGGATTAAGACTGGATAGAGAAGTACGGAGTGTTCAGAAAAGAGATGCTACGAGATGTACATGTACCCTGCTACTAAGAGTTCAGGTGTACTCACCTACACCACAAATTGGCGACGAGGATGAGCGCTTCTGTACCGAGTCCACCGCCCTTCCTTCCTCATGTGGGTGAGCCGCAAATACTGTTCGAGACGTGGCGGAAGATTTTCGACGACTACATGCTCGTCATTCATGCAAGAGGAGACGCATGGCCGGATGCAAGGCAACGTGCAGTGTTACTTCATTGCCTGGGTCCGGAAGGACAACTACTTTTCTACACTTTGCCAGACCAAGGTACGACATATGAGGATGCCATGTCCACCCTCGAGAAACACTTTGTACCGAAAGTTAATGTTGTGGCCTGCAGACACCAGGTGCCAGGTGGAGGCAGCGGTTAAAAACGCCACACTGCTTTCTTCAACTAAAACGGTCCCGACCGCGCTAGTGCAAGCTGTCGGTGCAGCCAAGGAGCATTTCCGAGGGCAAAGAGGAGCTCGCCATGCCAAAGCCCCAGCTCCAGACCGTGATAAAAAGAGGAACACAAACCAACAGCAACGTAAGTGCTTCAGATGTGACTCCAACAAGCTCTTGGCTAATGATAAAAACTGTCCAGCTGCTTCAGTAAACTGCAATAAATGTGGCAAAAAGGGGCATTTCGCCAAAATATGTAAATCTACTGTAAGTGAAGTAAGAGAAGTTGCAGTCCCTGAGCTAGCTGTACTGTGGATGGATAACGTTAAACTTACTGCAGCAACTTATGATAAAATCACCTGCAATGTCAATGTTGAAGCACCAGAGGGAAATTCTCATGTCCTGGAGTTGATTGTTGATACGGGAGCATCTGTGTCTATTCTGCCAGAGACAATGTACAGACAATGTTTTGCAGATTGCTCACTGACAGAACCTCAAGTCAAACTGGTCACTTATGCTAGACGTGAGGTACCTGTTATTGGTTGCCTGCCAGCAAAAGCAGCCATAGCAGAGCAAGGCAGCAGGGTCCCAGCCTCCTTCCACATTGTTAAAGCTGGATCACCTCTGCTGGGCCTGGACCTGATTAAAGCGCTCAATGTCAACATTGTTGGAGGCAAGGTGAACTACAGCAAGGAAACTGATTCAAACTTACCTGCTAATGACATCCAAAAATCCACAGTGCAGATGGTTGAGTTAGCTCCACCGCATCAGCTTGGATGTGTCAAAGGGTTCATTCATAAAGTACAAGTTAACAACACAGTGCATCCAGTACGTCAAAAGTTGAGACGCCTACCACTGAGAATACGTAAGGAGGTGTCAGCAGAGCTCAACCGCCTACTTCAAGCTGGCTTCATAGAACGTGTGGATGCGTCTGAGTGGGTGAGTCCCCTGGTCGTGGCACGGAAACGTGGGGGAGGGCTGCGACTGTGTGTTGACCTGTGTGAGCCCAATAAGAGTGTCATCATGGACTGTTATCCTCTCCCTCATATGGAGGACATATTTACAGAACTGGCAGGTGCTACACACTACAGCCAAATCGACCTGAGTTCTGCTTACCAGCAACTGCCTTTGCACCCTGACAGCCGAAATCTCACGGCATTCATAACACATGATGGTGTCTTCAGATTTACACGAGTATCTTTTGGCCTGGCTTCAGCACCGTCTGCATTTCAGAAAATGATGCAGACCATCCTGAAGGATTTGCCAGGAGTTCAGAACTACTTGGATGACATCATAATTTATGGTGACTCAAAAGAGATGCATGATCAACATCTACAAGCTGTTCTGCAGCGACTGAGAGATACTGGCCTTCAGATCAACTTCAACAAAAGCTCGTTTGGTCAGACCTGCATTCCATTCCTTGGACATGTCATTTCAAAGGAGGGTCTGCGCCCGAGCCCAGATCATCTGACTGCCATCGCTGAAGCTCCTGCTCCAAAAGACATGGCAGCACTACGCTCTTTCCTCGGCTTGACTTCCTGGTTCAGCAAGTTTCTTTCGAACTATGCAACACTGGTTGAGCCACTACGACAGCTGCTCAGACCAAATGCTCAGGCTGAACTTCAATGGGACACGGCAGCAGATGAAAGCTTCGCTAAGCTGAAAACTTGAGAGTCCAGCGCTTGCCATCTATAACCCAAAGCTTCCGACCTTCATTACGACAGATGCCTCAGACTACGGGTTAGGAGCTGTCCTGACGCAGCTGCATTCAGACAATGCTGAACACATTGTTGCCTTTGCTTCCCGTACACTTTCAGCTGCCGAGAGGAAGTACTCCACAACAGAAAAAGAGGCCCTAGCCTGTGTATGGGCTGTGGAACGTTGGCGTACATATGTGTGGGGGCACAGATTCACACTTAGAACCGACCATCAAGCTCTTACCACCCTTCTCAACACCAAAGGCATGAACAGAGCTGGCATGAGGATCGCCAGATGGTCAGCGAGACTGATGTGTTTTCAGTACGATGTGCAGTACCGCCCAGGTTCACAGAATGTTATGGCAGACTTTCTTTCACGTGTTCCCCTCGCCAACTCCAACATTGCTGCGGAAGCTGAGCAAGAGTTATTCGCGGAGATTGCTGAGATTTCTCCTCTCCTGTCAGCCCTGCCACTTGCAGATTTCAAAGCTGAATGTGAGGACTGCCCTGAACTTACAAAGCTGAGACAGGTCATTCAGTCAGGATGGCCTAAGACGAAAAAGTCTCTTCCAAGTGATGTGCAGCTGTACTTCCTAATGCGATATGAACTTGCTGTTGAGGCACCACTGATCTTCCGTGGAACTCGCCTGGTAGTGCGTAAGTCTCTTCGACAGAGGATAGTACAACTGGCACACGAAGGGCACCAGGGCGTGGTCCGCACGAAACAACGCCTCAGAGACCTTTACTGGTGGCCACACATGGACGACCTAGTTCACACAGTTCTGTCATCCTGTACGATCTGTCAGTCATGTGACAAAACAGCCAAAACTCCTCCTGCCCCAATGCAGCCTGTTGAATTTCCAGGGGGCCCTTTTCAGCATGTGGCTGTGGACATTGTCGGCCCGTTTGAACGTGGGACTTATGACTGCAGATTTGCCATTACTCTCATTGACTATTTCAGTAAATGGCCGGAAGTTGCCTTTACTTCATCTGCAACTACAGACACAATCATAACATTCCTGTCTTCCATCTTTGCACGTGAGGGAAATCCCTGTGCCATTACAACTGATAATGGCCCACAGTTTACGTCCTCTGCCTTTGCTGAGTTTCTCACAGAGAGGGGCATCAAACACATCAGAACAAGTGTTTACCATCCTCAAGCTAACGGAGGTGTCGAGCGCTTTAACAGAGTGCTCAAGGACTGTATTCAGAAGCTCAAGCAGCCCAACGCCCATGGAAACCAGCAGTCACTGAAATGCTACACAGCTACAGAGCAACAGCTCATGCGACAACTGGTGAATCCCCTTTCCAGCTTCTGAGAGGACGACCGATGTGGACAAAATTAAATGTTCTGCTAAACCCTGAACACAGAGAAAAATATGGTCACATTGCAGCCAGAGTTGCCCTACAGCAGGAAAAGAGCAAACGCTACACGGACATGAAACGAGGTGCGAAACCTCCCAAGGTCACAGTCGGTGATAACGTCCGGGTACGCAAGCCTTTTCATGTTGGAAAAGGAGAGAGACAGTACACTGATCCCATGTCTGTGGAGCAACAGACAGGATTGAGCACCTTCATCCTGAGCAACGGTAAAAGGTGGAATGCAGCACGCCTTTCTCTCTGCCCAAAGAGCAAAGAGGAGGAACAGAGAGCTGGTACAGTACAGACCACCAGTCCAGCTGAGACCATAACAAGACAAACTGCTCAGAGAGAGAGACAGAAACCAGCCTGGACCAAAGACTATCATACTTGCCAACTCTCCCGATTCACGCGGGAGACTCCCGATTTTTAACCCTATCTCCCGTGATGCTCCCGGTCAGTAATTTCTCCCGTTAATCTCCCGATTTTACAGTGAAGGAAACAAGTAACATTGTGGGGGATTTGTCGCAGTATCTGGCAACCCTGGCCTGCATGCGCGTATGAGGCAAGCCGGTGACGTGACTCAGTCACTCGCTGGAGGCAGTGATACGCCAAGTAGCGTTGATACTGCCGGAAAATAAGAAGAAGAAGAAGTCACTGGCTGGTAGTTGACAGAGATGGATAGAGTCAGAGAAAGACTGACACCTGACACTCCGCCAAAGAAACGAAAAACTGAAAAAGAAAAAAAGAAATATGCGTCCAGATTTAACACAGCGTGGACCGAGACCTTCCCCTGGGTTAGAGCCAGCCGGTGTAGTACCCACCATGTGTTTTGTAAGGCTTGTCATGTTGATTTTAATGTGGAGCACGGCGGGAAAAATGATTTGATGAAGCATGCTAGCACTGCTAAACATAAAGTAGCCATAGAAGGACAGAGGGGAATGCCAAAGATGGACTCATTCTTCATTAGAGGACAGACGGAGGCTGATCTAGTGACCAAGGCAGAATGTAAAATGGCCAGGCTGATTGCAAAAAACAACTTGCCAATGGCATTCAGCGATGAGTTCAGCAAAAGTGTTGCTGCCATGTTTCCTGATTCAGTCATCGCCAAGAAGTACTCCTCTGGGAGAACAAAAACAACACAGATTATCAAAGGTAAGAAACATGATTAGCTATTTCTTTTAATGTATGTTTCACAAAGCGGTTTTTGAAACAAGGCAAAGGAAAAACGTTTTACCTTGACTTGAGATGCTGGTGTAGTTTTGCTAATATTCTATTGCTGGCTGGCTAGCTACCAGCAACATGGCTAGCTGGCTTAGTGATAAGCTACCAGCAAGTTATATTATATGTAAACAAAAGCAATAAGGTGAGCAACCAACGAAATAAAGCTGTGCTCTTTCCCTTCTCATTACTCTCTCCATAATAGTAACTATTTCTTTTTAATTACGCTTATTTGTGGGGTAGGCTTACTATATTGCTGGATGGAGAATATACATGCCAAATTGAGGCAATTTGAACCATATCATCTCAATTAATAGTGAATTGAAAAATCATTTTGTAACTTTGCAGGAGCCATCACCTTGGAGCTGGATGACCAAGTCACCAAGACATGCCAGACTAAACCATTTGCTCTTCTTTGTGATGAGTCCAACAACATAAAGCAAGACAAGGGATTCGTGATACTGGCCAGGGTCTACTGTGAGGCTGAGATGCAGGTACTGGAATGTCTGTTGAGTTGAATGTCTGATTTTGATTATATTTTTAGTTTATGTTCATGATTATTGTGTCTTGTAAGCCCATAAGGGCTGGACATCCTATTTGTGGTGCATGATGACACTTAAAAAAATATTCCAATTCCAAAAATGCAGGTGGCCACCAGGTTCTTAGACATGCCAGTTTGCAACATGGGGAATGCTGAGAACCTGTATGAGAAGCTAGCATCCACTTTGAGGTGAGCTTTGTGTGAAAGCATAACATTACCATGCTTTAATTACCGGTAGGATTACTCTTCAGAGTAGAAAAGCACTATATTAATGCATTTCATTTATCATGTATGTATATTTCAATTCTTTCATGAAATGTTTTTGTTAGGGAAAGGAACATTCCTTGGGAGGGGCTCATAGCCTTTAACTCCGACAATGCCAGCGTAATGAAGGGCAGACACAATTCAGTGATCACCAGACTTCGGAGCAGCCAACCACATGTCCAAGACTTGGGCTGCATATGCCACCTGGTGCAGCTTGCCACGGGTTGTGGCGTCAAGGCCATACCTCTTCCAGTGGAGGACTTCTTAGTCGGTATATACTACCACTTTGACAAGAGGTAAATATATTGAGTATTATTTATTTCCACACATTGTATAGGGTACTTTTACTTAAGTAAATGATTTCAATACTTCTCCCACCACTGACCTTATACCATTTTGTTCCTTGCTATGAATATTACAAACCTTACCAATTTAATATTTTACTATCTCTTTCCTTCAGCGCAAAGAGGTGTGAGTTGTATAAAGAATTTGTGCACTTCACCGACTCTGACTCCCTCAAGCTCCTGAGGTACTGCTCCACCAGGTGGCTCAGCCTCCTCACCTGCATTCAGCGAGTGCTCAACCAGTGGGCAGCTCTACAAGCCTACTTTGAGAGCCATGATGAGGTGGAGAGGAACGCCAAAATCCGTGCCCTGGCAGGACATCTCCGTGACCCTGAGATGAAAGCGTACTTCTTTTTCCTGAGTGTGGCTCTAAAGCCCTTAGCAGACTTCAACACATCCTTTCAGGTGGGTAGCTTATGGATATGATATAATAATGAAAACATGATATACAGTATGTATTTCCTATGCCTTTTATTTACATGATTTTTCTTCTATTTCCCCACAGTCAGACCAGGTCATGATTCACAAACTAGAAAGAGAGATGTGCAAGCTGGTCAAGCGATTCCTCGGATACCTTGTTCCAGCAAGGGCAATCATGGACACCCCACTGAAGGAAATCCAGTATGGAAAGGAAAACCAGCTTGCTGATGAAGACCTTTTCATCGGAACAGCGACAAAGGAATTCATCAGAAATGAAGACCTTACACCCACAACGGAGAGGAGATTCTTTCAGTGAGTACACTACTGCTTCTCATTTGATATTATGAACTCAAATTATTTTTAATAGTAATATACTATTAATGAAAGCTGTAGGTGTCCCCTAAAATAATCATCAGTATTGCACATCTTATTTCAACTTTTAGGGCAGTGAGAGCCTTCTATGAAGCATCTATTGGAAAGATGCTGAAGTCCTTCCCCATTGAGAACCAAATGCTCAACGACCTCAGGACGCTGGACCCAACCTATCGGCTCGACATCACTCCAGACACAGGTAGGATTATGCTTGGTTTTGATAGTTAAGTGAAGATAGGAAGAGAGGTCATGAAGTCAAGCATCATTCCACTTTTTTAATTTTCAGTGGAAAGGCTAGTGGTCCTGTTTCCTCAACTAGGCCTGTCAGGAGATGCAGATAAGCTGAGGGAAGAGTTGGTGGACTACCAAGTGGCAGATAGCAAGGAGCTTCCACAGGAAGAGAGAGTCGACAGGTTCTGGGGTCTGTTAGGGAAATATGAGAGGTTCACAGGTCTGGCATCTCTGATGAAGGCTATGCTCTGCATCCCTCATAGTAATGCTAGCTCAGAGAGGTCCTTCAGTATGGTCAGAAAAATTCTGACTGAAAATAGAATGAACATGGATAACTCTACTCTTTGTGCCCTCATGTCCTGCAAGATCAACCATACCACCCCTGGCTACAAGTATGATCCCTCGAAGAAGGTTCTCGCCGCTGCCAAGCATGCCACCTACGAGTACAACAAGTCCTTGAGTGACAAAGGGAACAAGGATTAAGGCTTGGACATTCACACACTCACTAAGATGCACACAATTCAGTGTCCAGTTAGTGTTGTTTGTAAGGCAACTCTTTTGCACATTGTGTACAATATTGTATTTCTGTACACATTCTTTTTCAGTACTTTTGAGATTTTGAGGAGGGAAGGTGTATCTATTTTTAATTTGATGTGCAATAAATACTGCGTTCTAAATGCATTGCAGTGTAACCGCCTTATTATTTAGCCTTCTGGTACTCATTTCAACAATTAAAACTGCTCATTTTTTCATTGTCCTCAATGGTAAACAGAATCATGTATTGAATATCAAAGAAACAACATTTTCAGAACAAGGTTCCTTCATCAGGTTTAAAATACAAGGCAAGAAATTATGACAATTTATACGCACACCTGGCGAAGGAACCTTGTTCCTTGGGCCGATACACCGATGAAAAAAATCTCCCTATTTTTCACAACCCAATGTTGGCAAGTATGGACTATGTGTTGAAATAGCTCCAAGCCTAAAGCAAAACAAATGTGAAGTTGATTAAGTGACAGTAATGTGAATTTCAGTTGCTACATTTTGAATTGATATAGGTCACATTTTCAGTTATTCTTATGAAGTAAGGTCAAGTGAAATGCCTGAAGAATTTATTTTGGTCTACTTTATATGTATACAGCATTTGTTTATGTTTGGAAATACCTGACGTACGGTACAGTCACTTTTCTAAGTATGGTATATAGAAAGATATGATTTCAGGTTACAATAACACTGTTACAGTTGTAATATTACATTAACAGACTGAATAGAACAAGCTGGGAAATGTTGAACATTAAGTTACGTGGTAATGTTACCTTACAGAAGAAGAAAATGTTTACTACTGCTGCTAAAAGTTGTTCATATGGAGAAGTAGTATTTCTATGAGTAACAGGGGAGTTGTTGTGTTTACAGACACAGATAAGAACGGTAATATTGAGACACTACACTGTATGGCCAGTGAGTGGCGCTGTAAGATGGTGATAGTGGATTAAGACTGGATAGAGAAGCACGAAGGAGAGTTCAGAAAGCGATGCTACGAGATATACATGTACCCTGCTACTAAGAGTTCAGTAAAGTAACTAAACTGTTCGTCTGGCTCCTCTACTTTACTCACCTACACCACAGATCCCAAGTCCGCTTTTACAAGATAATACTTAATAATACTTAATACTTTTGTGACACCGAATCTGTAATCAATTCTAAAAAAGTAAAAAGTGAAATCTGTAGTCAGTATTTGTGTAGGATATAGGAACTGCTTTTCCTCCGCTCTCTCCTCATGCTTGGCGCCCGCGCACTGATACGCGCGCACACGCCAGCAGCCCTGTCAGTCACATCATCACAGGGGAGAATAAGTGAAGCTCTGCAGTATGGCAGACAGAAAAAGAAACATAGTTTCGCGTTATTTCACTCCAGTGAAAGCAAATGAAGCAACTTGTGACATGTGTCGAAAGTCTGTGAGGTATTGTGGCAACCTAAATCTAAACAAACACTTGAAGATGAACCACATAGAAAAGCATGACGAGTTACAGCGGAGGCAATTAGAGGAGCGTGAGAGAGAGGGAGCGCAGGGAAATGACCCCACACCTGCCGCCCGAATGAGACAGACCTCTATGATGGAAAGCCCTTCAGAGAGGCAGGCAATATCCAGGTATATAGTGAAAATACGTCACAGTGCCCATCACAGGCCTATAGACGTAGATTAGATAATTTACATAAAATACCAGAATGTATTTTGTCAATTTTGCATTAAAACATAATCTTTATTTTTTTTATTATTATTTTAGTGTTTAGTTAGAAAAACAACGTTGCCTTCCAGAACAATATGTAGTAAATTTAACTCGTATTCCTGCCATCATCTTAACACAATTCAGTGTCACTTTTATCAAAAGTTGGATAATGCATTGTATAATTAAACTTGTACTACTTAAATGGCACATTCAAGTGAACCTGTAGCTATTAAGTCTATTGTTGGTTGTGTTTGAGTTATACTTCCCATAAAAAGACTTCCTTATACATCAAAAATATTTTAATTTTTTATAGATGACACCCAAAGAGCTGCAGAGATTACAAGAAGTCTGGGAGAAATTATCGTAAAGGACCTACAGCCAATATCAATAGTAGAAGACAGAGGTTTTAAGGCATTTGTTAAGACTCTTGATCCCCGCTACAAAATCCCAAGCCGCAAACATATGATGGAATGCACAATTACAGACTTGTACAACGACTGTAAAGAGAAAGTAAAGGCAGCTCTACAACGTGCACACAGTGTGGTTCTCACAACAGATATGTGGACTTCGTGGTCCACAGAAGCATATTTGACTGTGTCCTGTCATTTCATTGACAACTGGCAAATGCAATAGTTTGTTTTGGAAACTCGTTGTTTCCTTGGTCAGCACACAGCAGACAACATCAGTCTAGAGCTGAAAAGAATCACAGATGAATGGGCCATAACTCAGAAGGTGATAGCAGTTGTCACAGACAACGGTGCTAATATGGTTTCTGCAGTTCACAAGGCTGGGTGGAAGCACTACCCTTGCATCGCTCACACCTTAAACCTTGTCATAAAAGATGCAATAAAAGCGGTCCCTGAAGTTGCTCAGCTCTTGACAAAATGCAGCAGCATAGTCTCCTTTTTCCACCATAGCACAAAGGCTACAGAGAAGCTGAAGCAGATCCAAAAACAACTGAAGGTTGCAGAGCATAAACTGATCCAATCAGTGGAAACTAGGTGGAATTCAGTTTTCTACATGTTAGAGAGGCTCCATGAACAGAGGGAAACCGTGATCACAGTCCTTTGTCTACTTGGGAAGAACTCTTTTTGCTTAAATGATGAAGAGCTCTCCATGATCCACCTAATTGTTGAGGCCTTGAGACCCTTTGAGGAGGTGACAAGAGAGGTTTCAGCAGAAAAATATGTCTGTGTGTCAAAAGTTATCCCCCTTGTATCACTTCTTCACAGAGCAAATGCAGCCACTGAGCGTCAAGGTCTCTTTCAGCAGAGCTGGCACTGCAATCTCAACGCAGATTCCATGGGATTGAAACCTACCACAGTCTTGCTGCCAGCACTTTCTTGGATGTCAGGTTTTTAAACCTTGCATTCCGTGACAAAGACAATGTAGAAAACATGAAAAAGCGACTCCTCGCTGAAATGCAGGAAACTTATCAGCTAACCTCAGAGTCGTCTTCTGCAGCCCCACCAGCAGCTGCCTCAGCACCTGGGCCGAGCTCTGCCTCACCAGGGAGTGCTGCACCTTCTTCCAGCTCTGCCCCAGTGAAAAAAGGGATATGGGCCGATTTTGACACCGCACAACGGGTACTGATGCACTTATTGAAATACGTCGCTACGCGGAGGAAAAGCCAGTTCCAAGGGACCAGGACCCATTACTTTGGTGGCAAAGTCACGAGCAAGCCTTCCCATCCCTAAGCAGACTTGCAACCAAGTACCTCAGAATCACTGCTTCATCTGTACCCTCAGAGAGGATATTTTCCAAGGCAGGAGAGTTAGTGAGCCAGAGAAGAAACAGACTGAAGAGGGATCATGTCAACATGCTGTTGTTTCTTAACAAAAACATGTAAATAGGAAATGATAGAGAATGTAAAATGTGACCTTTGTTGTCAAAGTTCAAGTTCAAGTTCTGTCAAGTTCTAACCTGAAGACCATTCCGTCTGGTCCAAAAAGAATTATATTGAAGTCAAAGTAACTGTTCTTATTTTCATTTTTTTTTTTTTTTTGAGAGAGATTTTTTTTAAAATGTGATTTGCTCAGATTTTCAGTTGACCTGTTGATTTTCAGTTGACATGTGGATTTGCACAGATTGTCTTTAATTGCTCTGATTAAAGAGAAAACAAAATCTGATTTTTGGCAGCTTGTTCAATTCTTATACATATGTATAAAATACATTTTTCATAATCACATTCACAAGTGTTCATTGTAAAAGTCATAATTTACATATACACAAGTGGACGTCTAAGTATCAATATCAATATCGGGATACTAGCCTTGGTATTACTTGGTATCAGATCGAAAGGAAAAACAGTGGTATCGCACATCCCTAACAGATAGTTACTTCCCCTTTCTTTCTTCTTCCTTCACTATCTCACAGTGCCCCCTTGTGGCAGAACGTGAACTCAGGAATCTAAGTGAACACAACAGTGTGTTGCTCTAATAAACATGTATCATGTATGAGAATATGGAAGGAGGGCTCAAGACTATGGACAAAGAGATGCAGCAAGAGGACTTTGTGAGTAATACTCTGATATATATGTAAAACACATTGAGTGCATGTCTCTGTCTATTGATTTGTCTGATGCTGTGACGGAAACAGTAAACAACTGTAATCTCCTCAGTCCTCTGGTCCTTTCAGGACCAAAACCAGTGATTGGATATACAGTTCAGTTAATGTGGTGAACTGAAGTTTTTCAATATACTGATGATGAAAACGTGGAACTTTGGCACTTATAATGAAATTAAGAACTCAAATTCCATCTCTGTGTCCTCTGAGTTAAATAATGTATTGAATATTCTTCAGTCGCTGTTGCTGTTTTCCCCATTAAAATGGAAGTCAACTGGATCCCTGAAACATGGTACACGAGCTGGTGATGAAACTAAAGTGAGTGGTATAAAAATGGGCTTGATGTGTACATAAATTACAGGTATACATCAACTTGCACACAAGTCTAACTTAAACTCATGTAGAGGTCATGCGCCATGTGTTGTCTGATCAGGGTCTGGATTACTAGGCGTGTTTATTCTGAAAAATGTGTTGATGAAGGTTTGACCCCTTTTGACATTTGAACAGGAGAAAATTACCCATTTCTCTATGGAGAGAATTATGTTCCTTCATTATCTAATCAAATAGAATAGATTTGAAACGAAAAACTTTTATTTGATTTGATTTGATTTGAGAGCAAAAGAGAATAAGTAGTAAAAAATATGAGAGAGCATATTTCTTCAACTTCAAACCTTTGCTTGCTAATCAGTCCTCTTTGCTTGCGGGTTATAAAGTTTTGTTTGCAAATCAGTCCTCTTTGCTTGCAAGTTCTAAAGTTTTGCTTGCGAATTTAACTGCACTTGATGGGCGGGGCCTACGCTGGTGGATGAGAGAAGAGTTTCTATTGATTGGTTTGACCTGGCTCCTGCGCCAGCTACGCCTTCCGCATTACACCTACTTCTCCCTTGTGCTGTGCTGCTTGGAGGTAAGTTGATAGCCTGTTGCTCTTGAAACGTTTCCCATAAGTAATGAATTGTGCTATATGTCATTGGCATATGTACAGGCTACAGCCTGTCGTACATTCACAACAACAACAACAACAATTTAACAAATTCACACCCATATTTCTAACCAGCCAGCATTACTGGTCTATACAGGAGTAGCTGTGTCAGACGGTCCGACTTAAATGACACTGAATGATGCTTTTGACCTCCGAGATGTAGAATGTGTAGGCTATAGAAGAGAAACGCAAATATCAGCACCACTGATCTGTATAATCAGACCAAAGGACATTGTTAAATTATTCATCATGTGTGTTTGTTGACATTAGAACAGCTGTAGTGAGAACCGGATCCAGGAGGAGTAGCGGCAGCCCACTACACAGTGGAAACTGGCACCGCGTTCAGCTGTAGTTTAGTAATCCACAGTAGTATTGTTGTGTGGGAACCGTGACGTTTTGGCACCGCGAGTACCATGCAACACTAAATGTTTAAATCACAGCCCTACGTTGTATACGCCTCCCTGTAATTCACTCACTTAGGCTACTCTGCTCAGGCCGTAACTAGCAGAGACAACCATGTTGCTGCCAATCAGTGTGCTTGCAGCAGCAGGGCATTATAATTCATAACTTGTGTTGTTGTTGTTGTTGTTGTTGTTGTTGTTGTGACTGTACGGCAGGCTGTAGCCAACGATATATAGCGCAATTCATTACTTATGGGAAACGTTTCAAAAGCAACGGGCTATCAACTTACCTCCAAGTAGAGCTTAGATCAGGCCCAAAAAATCAAACCCGATCCTACCCGAGCCTGTTTACGTTGTGTCCAAGCCCGGCCTGGCCCGGCCCGGCCCGTCACATTAACTGTAATTATGAGCCCGATTTAAACGCGCCAATTTTTTTAATACGTGGTGTAACAGTCAGAGTTATTCAATGTAGCGCCACTAGGTGGCACCTCCTTTTGTTCAGTGGGTAATGTAACCTGTACGATGAAGAAGAGCAGGTGTACTTCCGCTCCCCTAGAGAAAGGATACTGCCGACAGAGCAAAGACTCCCCATTTTATTTTGTTAAGTGTTGGTGCAAGAACCTCTGCCTGGATTATTTGCATGTATGCCTGTAAAATCTAGTGCCGTAGAGACCTGGCATGGTATGGTCAGTATTATGAATAAAAGTGCCGTGCAGAAACCCCCACATGTTGCCTGCTGTCTCTTGAGTAAACGGAGGCACCCGCACTAAAGTGGACCATCACCTTCCCCTTCACCAGCCCACATTACAGTGGGCTGTTATAACTGATGTTCTCAACTACAACTCCGAGTTGTTTGAACTACAGAAATCTGTTTACAATCATCTTAATGAATAATGCAACAAGGACGAAGCATGTAAACTGCGTTGTTTGTTCATTCAGAACGTAATGGATCACAAATGAATAAAGTAATGATTTAAAAAAAAAAAAACATACACAAATGCCTGATCAAGGGCCCGGCCCGGCCTGAGGATAGTCTGGGCTCGGGCTTGGCCAGAGAATCTAAACTCTACCTCCAAGCAGCACAGCACAAGGGAGAAGTAGGTGTAATGCGAAAAGCGTAGCTGGCGCTGGAGCCAGGTCAAACCAACCAATAGAAATTCTTCTCTTATCCACCAGCGTAGGCCTCGCCCATCAAATCAAATCAAATTTAAAAAAAGGCCCTTTTAACAGGGAAAAAAATGCGGAAGAAACCTCAGGGAGAGCCACAGAGGAGGGATCCCTCTCCCAGGACGGACAGACGTGCAATAGATGTCGCATGTACAGAGCAGATCAACGAGATCACAATGTATTCAATTATAAGCGATGGTTGACAGGAGTGAAAGTACATAAAGATGTATTACAGCAATAATAATGAAATGCACATGGAAATGTGATTACTAGTGATAACAGTAGTAGTGATTAATGGTAAGGATAGTATGTAGTAATGCATTACAATAATAGTAGTGGAACGTATGTAACAGATGTGACTAATATTAGCGACAGTAGTGGTGGGTGTCAGGCAGGGTCATGGCAGTAGGCGCATCCACGATCCGGCAGGGTCATAGCAGTAGGCGCATCCACGATCAGGCAGGGCCATGGCAGTGGGCGCATCCACGGTCAGGCAGGGCCATAGCAGTGGGCGCATCAAGTGCAGTTGATTTGCAAGCAAAACTTTAGAACTTGCAAGCAAAGAGGACTGATTTGCAAACAAAACTTTATAACTCGCAAGCAAAGTGGACTGATTAGCAAGCAAAGGTTTTTGACTTTAAAGCAAAGAGGACTGATTTATAAGCAAAATGGTCCGGGTATGAAAGTATAATCCGTTTTTCTGTCAAAACCAAAAAACCAATAAACTGAAACAGCGCCCCTTTTTCCTTCTTTCGTTTTGAATCAAAAACGAAAAAACCAAAACCAAATAACGGCCGAAATTTGGTTTTTGCAAATTCATTTTTTCGTTTTTCGTTTCTTTTTTTCATGAATATGATGGCGAATATGACGGCAGACAGACCGGAAGCGGAAGTGAAGTGTAAAACTGTCAAAATAATAGTTTAGCGTGCTGGCGCTAACTTCTTAGCATATTATAGACTACCATCCTCTTTCTACACCATATGGTTCACATTTATTTTACTTCTATGAAACTATAACAGCTGGTTGTTTGGAAGAACGTGTTAGGCCTATAATTATAATTTTATGCAGCTTATTCGACAATGCTGTAAACCAACAACCACGCCCCTTCCAGGAGGCTATCGTGGAACTGATCACTGTGTCGCGGCAGCAAGGGTAAAGACAAAAGGAAGAAAACAGATAGCTGTTGCTATCGTTTATTTTGTTTAAATGGGCGAAGGTTGATCTGCAATGCTCAGCTGTCAGAAATTAAAAGCTTGCCTCATTGTCATATTTGGCTGTGATCACTTTTTTGTAGGCTATTCCTCACAGCTCTCCATTAAATCAACCTGCTCCTCCCGACTGAAATGAAGTGATCACAGGCGCAGCTCATCACCGCCGTGACACCAGTTGGGTCTGTCAGGGGATTTAGTTTTTGTTGAGCCGCATCATGAACACAGAGCCTGGCTGTGTTGGCCATTATCCGCCGTGGTAGCCCTGAGGTCTACTATTCATGTAAAAACTGCGCCACCCTGTGGCTAAACAACTGCACTTAAATTCTCATTTTCAAAATCATTCAAGACAGTCTGGCTGCAGACCTGCACTGTCAGGACACCTAGTCTTGACTGTGGGTGACTTGATAGATGTTCTTAATTTAGGCAGGGAACGTAAAGCCTAGCTAATAGTAAAGTTTTTCCACAAAGTGCATTCACACACTCGGCTAAAATTATAATTATAGGCCTAACACGTTCTTCCAAACAACCAGCTGTTATAGTTTCACAGAAGTAAAATAAATGTGAACCATATGGTGTAGAGAGAGGACGGTAGTCTATAATATGCTAAGAAGTTAGCGCCAGCACGCTAAACTATTATTTTGACGGTTTTACACTTCACTTCCGCTTCCGGTCTGTCCTCCGTCATATTTGCCGTCATATTCATAAAAATAAAGAAACGAAAAACGAAAAAAATGAATTTGCAAAAACCAAATTTCAGCCGTTATTTGGTTTTGGTTTTTTGGTTTTCTCGTTTTTTGATGCTGACAGCAAAAACCGTTTTACCGTTTTTGATTCAAAACGAAAAAAGGAAAAAGTGGCGCTGTTTCCGTTTATTCGTTTTTTTGGTTTTGACAGAAAAACGGATTATACTTTCATACCCAGACCCAAAATGGTTGTATGTTTTTACTTACAAACATTAGTTTTGATTGAAGTTGAAGAAATTTGCTCTCTAACATTTGTCTTTAAATTGCAACCTGTTCTGTTTCGATCTAAAAAATAATAATAAATTGATTGCCACTTTCTCTCACATCTCTTTTTTGGTTTCAATTCTATTCTATTTGATTGAATAAAAAAAGGAACAAAATTCTCTCCATATTTCTCGGTATGAGCACACTCTGTATGAGAACTTTAACACAAAATTGTACAAATTCCATGATGTATCTTTTAAAGCAGAAACCCATTATTACATTTGTACTTGAACCCAATTCCTGTCCTCTCCATGTGTCCCTCTAGTTAGAAAAGTGCTATCCCCATTAAAAGAGAAGTTGACTGGATTCTCAAGATGTGGTTACAGTTATAAGTTAACTTGCACACAAGTCTAGGGTAAAATCATGCAGAGCTCACGTGTCTAGGTTGTCTAATCAGGGTCTGGATTACCAGGCAAAGGTTATCTGATTATTCTGAAAAATGTGTTGATGAAGGTTTGACCCCTTTTTACATTTGAACAGGAAAAAATTACTTATTTTATCAGTATGAACACTTTTAATACAAAATTGTGCAATTTCTGTGATGTATCTTTTTAAGCAGAAGCCCATGAGGGAGGGTGTGTCCGAAATTGATCCTTGCAGCCTTGATGAGGAGGGCAGTAAGACGGATGAGGTGAGAGTACCATCAGTGTCATTCAGTGTAGTGTAGTGGTTCTGAATCCAGGTCTTCAAGGCCACAGAACATTTTATTTTTTCATCTTGTATTTTTAACAGTCAGTGATTATGTCAGGGGTCTTGTCTTAGCCAGGACTTGGTTGCTTGATGTTGACTGGCTAAAGACAGTTGATGTAATGAAACAAGTGTCAGAGTATGGTGAAGTGGAAAACCTTCAGTGCTGTTGATGTAGAGGACGAAAGATTTAGGGCGAATCCTGGAGCGTTTACCCTATTGGTGCAGTTCGTTTGGGAAGGTGTGAACACATCAATCGCACTCGGGTGCGGACCAAAACAACTGGACCGAGACCTTGTTGAAGAGGTGGTCTCGGTCAGATTTCAAACAAACTCTGGTACGATTCGTTTGTGGTGAGAACATGATCCAACCTCGATCCGACCCAACTGCAGGAAGCATTAAGCATGTTTTCGACTAAACCACCTCCCATAGCCTGCTATGCTGTGCATTATGGGTAGAATAGCCTTTACAACATGCAGCATGAACAATGATGTACTCCAACAGAAAGTCTCCTCTGTCAAATGGAGCAGATGTGAAGATGCCAAGACCTATTTGAGACACAAAAAACAAAGTAGTGACATATAGTAAAATCATAATTTAAAGTTTAATCATGACTAAAAAGTCAGAAGATTCAACTTACCTTTGAAGGCATTGATGTATTTGATGTCAAGTCCCACTTTGTCCTTTCCAGTAGTCACATAAAATTTTGCATCTTCCTTTGGATTTATGCGTCTTCACCTTTGCCTGTTTCACTGGCAGGTGTCATTAGACTGATGATGATAGATAATCATGATCAGAAAAATAAAACAGCTTGTACACTACTGATAACATCGTTACTGAATCCAGACTTACTTTTACACTGCTTAACAAATTAATTTACTACATGTGCACATATTTATATAGCACAAAACAAGCTTACAAAGTCCTTCACAGAAGAAGAAAAAACATCAGATAAATAAACACAGATAACAAAACCAACTCCCGGGAACCTCTAGTAGGCCTCATGGACTATGATCACCATCTAAAAGTCCTACAGACAGGGCTAGGAGAGCAAAATGTTTGAACTGACATTCGCCAGCAACATAGCAGCTTAGCCAGACACACATTTCATATAAACTATAAAAATAAAGGGGGAAAAAAACAGGAGAAAAGTTATCAGTCAACTGTGCTGTTACTTTAATGGGGGATGCACATGTGAGATTCACAACGGTGTCAAGTCAATTGATGTGGCTGCAGAACCACTTCTAATAAGCATGAAAGAGGAAGATATCACATCAATACACAAGATGAGCAAGACGGGTGAGGTAATTCAGACATTAAACTCATTTGGTCAAATGCTCTAGTTGGATGAGCTGATGACATGTCATGGCACTGTAAAAAAAGATGGTGGTGTGAAACTGGAATAATGCACCCTAAAGTAAAATGTCATTGGCCATTTTAAACCTCACTTTGGGGCAAAGTCTAAGTCGATCTGAACTATCGCGAGTCTTGTTCATCTTGTCCGGCGCGGCTTCCGTTGTGCAATCGGCTGTGAGGGAGACTCGCGTTAACGCGGAGTGTGCCTCCATTGGACGAGCAGTATGGAGGAATTTTACAAAGTTTTTGTGTAGTTTTATGGACCTTTTCCTCTCGGGCACAATTGACGCTCGTTATTAGGGCTGAGTACCGAACTTCGGGTCTTTAATGGCACCGACCGAAATGCTTCTGTAGTACCGAGTATCAAAATATGCCTTGTCTTTCGATGCCAAGTTTCGGTTCCCAGAGGTTAATCACGGGATCAAGATCTGATAATGCTGCCGATGATTGGCTGTAACGTTACGGCATGCCGGAAGTGTTTGACTGCAAGACAAGCGGACCGACCATCCTCCTCTCAGCACTTAAGTCCGCCTGTGCAGGGCTCTATACTGCGAGTATTTCACTCGCATTTGCCCCTTGAAAAATGTATGTGCGAACCGGGAAAATGATTTTGGAGTACAGTGTGCGAGCAAAGGTCACAAGTTACCATCACAACCACAAGTTACCAGCCTTTTTCACACAGACGCCGCATTATCGCCGTAGCGGCGGTTCGCCAATTCTCCACCATTGGTTGTTCACACAGAGCCGAGCAGCTCCAGCGTAAAAGACGAACCAGAGCATAATTCACACAGAAAGTCGGCGTCTGTGAGGGTTGACATACAGTTGGTGAGTTTAAGTTTTTTGACAGCGACAGATGCTGTTTTTCGGCCAGAAATGTGACGAAGAGTCGGTCGGACAGACAGGAGGCCAGAGGCTTTTCCTCATATAAGTTGCCGAAGACACGACCAGTTACTACCTTACAGTTGTATGGTCATGTGATGTTGCTTTGTGGGACATTTCTCTATATTTTGTTGAGTGATGGACCTGTTCAGTTATCAGACAGTGAACACAAAAATCATTGTTTTGCAAAAAAAAAAAGTTTTGTGTTGCCTGCAATGAAAAAAATTATATCAAATACTGTAAGTCTGTTGAAAAACAGCTGAAAAATAAAACTCAAGATTTGTACTGTAATGTGTTATGTAATAGTATTTGTGTTAGAACTAATATTATAAAATTGGTATCGAAAAAAGTATCGTTCAGGAACCGGTATAGAAATGAAGGTATCGGTATTGGTGCCGGTATCGAACATTTTTGATTGATACTCAGCCCTACTCGTTATATGGATTATTCCTGCCGGAGAGTACCCCCCTCGGGTCTCCAGCTGCACTTTGAGGAAAAAGAAACTACACCGGACTTCTCATCAGCATGAGGGTGAGTCGATAATGACTGAATTTTGTTTTAGAGTGAACTATTCCTTTAAAGCTATCTACAACCAGTGGGATTGAGACCTGTTGCCCAGGAGCTCAGCACGTCCCTGATCCGGAAGCAAAACTGACTGTGGACTCTTTTAATGGACTCTTAAAAGTATCTTTTAATTCATATTATTGACCTTGTAATAAAATAATATATTTGTAGAAGAACATTCCCCTCTGGTCTCTGCTGTTTGGGGTGGTTGCTCCCCTAACAGAAATAATTGTGGTCTTGCACCCTGTCCCAGTCACTCCACTCGGTGACAGATACACTAATAATAAATAATTTAATTTTTTTTTTTTTTTTTATTAATCACTGGCGATCAATAAAGCACTCGCTTTATGTGACGGGGCACCACCTCCATGGTTTGTCTGTTTGAATAATCCGGGGGGAATTAATCAAATCCGACTGGACAAGGTTAACTTGTAACAATTCTAATCAATTTCAGATCAATTTATTCAATCTCATAGCTGAAGTAGTGATTTCTACAGTATCCATCGGTTCTCCACATTAAAAACAAACCTGCACAGACAACGACATATGGCTAAATATGTTTAACTAGATAAATCAGGGTGAATAAATGAAATGGTAATTTAAACAACAAAAGATAACAGTAAATTTGGAGTCTGTAATGATAAAGGTAATGGGATTATATGAACATGTGCGGATGGTAAGATCGCGGGTCGGGTGAAGCCTTCAAATATTACAAGAATAATTTTAGTACTAACAAAACCCTAACCGAATTTCTCTTAAGATAAACAGATATGAATCAGAAGCCAAAAGACACCAACTCGTGTTTCATGTGTGAATCAAGCTGTTATGAGCGATGGAGAACCTACTTTCTTAGCAGAGTTGTGGAGTCAGCAGCGGCAGGTTTCTCTCCAGTGATTTGCGACTCTAGCTGGCAGTCCCGGTCCAATGGCCGAGTGTCGCAGCTCGTCCGGTATCCGCCGGTTGGCGACCTCGGTCCGATGTCGTAGGAAGAGTGCAGCTCGTCCATTACCGAGCCGGTGACAATTTTGGCTCAATGCCCAGCGGGATGGTACTGCTAGTGAGCGTTGGGTTCAGAGCCGGTATGGCTTGTCAAAGAGTTTCTTTCGCTGGAAACCGCTTGCACGGTTTAGGACAGCAAGTTGCTGTAGTGTCGTGATGATGATTTTAATAAAGATGTACTTCTTTGTTCCTTCGAGTGGCTCTCAGGCTGTGACTTTGTAAACTAAATTTAACTTCTTGAATAAAATAACTGAGGATGATACATTCCGTTATTACTCAATACAAGATAATTTAAATTAAGTTCACTTCCTCTAAATCAGGTTACAATACTTAACTGTATAAAACAAATTAAAACAGAACTTCGTTCTGCTAGAAACTTAATAAAAAGAAGTTAATGTGGTGAAAAATATAGTGAGAAAAATCAACGAGTGAGCACTTCGGCTGAGATCGCTGTCTTGAAGCGTGTTTCAAAGTAAAAAAATAAAGAGCGGAAAAATTAAAAGAAGAGGGTTTTTAAGAGTAAGAGATTTCAAGAGAGAGCGTTAAGAGTACGAGTAGAGAGAAGTGATGTCTCTGTTTTGTTGTCTCCAAATGGCAGGCGTGCCTGGGGGCAGGGCTGCCGGCTTTTTGTCTCCAAGTAGATAGTAGAAAGTGTGAAAATTCACAGGAACTTACTAAAACTAAACTATAGTTTTAAATGTTTCAAAACCATGCTTCACCTTCCACAGAATGTCACCATGGCCTAATATGTGGACTTTGTCTTACACGAAATCATGTCATTATTAAAACCACTTTAACATTCAAAAAGGAATTAAAACTGGATCAAAACATCTAAACACACTTGATTATACAGAAGAACTAACCACTCATATATTTCTTACTTATTAAACAGGGCATATCAATTCACTGGTAATAATCCAAAAATGTACTAACAAGATGATTAAAAAGTTCTTCCCATTCATACCAGGACTCATCCTTAGAGGGTACTGTGGTTCCACGGAACACAGGACATTTTACACGTTGAATTTGATCTCAGTCAATCTTAATCGTAGGGAAATGTAAGAAAATCAGATTAAATAACTTTTCTGTTTAATAATTTTTTTTTAAATTAGGAAGATGAGGTTCTGGCTTAATAGCTATTTAGAATCTTGTTGAAATCTGGAGAAGTGTGGGGAACTTCACAGTGGAATGCAACCGATGAGAAAAACAAGATTGTAAATTTCTGAGCTGTTGACCCAGATCAGTAACGAAGAGGGGGGTTTTACCTTCACTCTGGAAATGTGTGTGTGTGTGTATGTTAATTTGGATCAGGAGAGAACATAGCAAATAAGCAATTGTAAATGAGATGAACAATGGCTAAGACATAAAATAACACATGATTGTCACAGTTCTTCTGTTCCTCTTGATATCTGGAGAGTGGATTAATTTGATGATGAACCTCTACTTGTCCTCCTTGCCAGGTGAAGAGGATAGCTCATATCTGTAAAGGAATGTTTGCCTTTCAGAAAACAAAACCGCAATTAAAAGCAGAGGCAAGGGACATGTTTTCCTACATTTGTAAAATGACTTTTTTTTTACTCTGGTATGGTTAGTCCCTATTCAACGTGTAAAACCAAAATACCTTAAGAACATTCTCGTGTCCATGTTGAAGGATAAAATTTACAGGTTTATGGCCACTGATTAGAAAAGACAGACCTAGTTTACATTTCCCTAAAGATAGCCATTTCACACAAAGAAGAATAAACCAGACTTGAATCTGAGCCAAGTAATCCATCTGTGATTTAGTCAGGTTTTAGCAATACTGCTGAGACCATGGAATGTTTTGAAAGCCTGACGCTGAACACTCACGCTGATCAGCTATTCAAAAGCCATTGCATTTACAAACTGCATCAGAACACTTTATACCAGAAACAAACAACAAGAAACATGCATGTTGTTACAAGGACAGGCTTACTTTTAGTGCCAAATTAGGGCATGCATGACACACCAAGTTCTCCTGTTCACAAATACATTACCACAAATTAATAATTTAGACTTTCTCAAAAGACACCCTAGACTGTGATGGAGTACATGGCAAGTTAGTTTCGAATAAGGTGATTTCCTTACAATTCTATTTTTAAACATGGGAAATTAATTTGACATTCAACAATTTCAGGAACAGTGTTTTGCTGAGAAATCAGACTTTAGGAAAAAAAACAATGCTTCAGTACCAGCCTTTTCATTGTATTCTCCATACTATTTAAGCTGAATTTTCCTTTTGAGGGCTGTAATGCGGTTATAAACACAACATTTCAACTTCTGTCAATTCCGACTCTTCAGAGCTTGTGGTTCAGCCCTTAAACATTTCTCGCATTCACTCTTTGATGGTACAATACAAAAATGGATGAATCGATTCATTCGTCTCTCTACTGCCTCTACTTCTGCTTGCTGCCAGGGTGTTCCTTTACCTGTAAGTGAAGACAAAAACAAATGTTTAAATAAAAGTAAATGGAAGGAGCTACAGTTCCTATAAGTTGTAAGTCTTGTATGAGTATATGTATACCTACATCTATAGTAAAAGTGAAATTATGAGGCTGGTCAGACCTGGTATTACCATATGTCCTAAGTGATCTGATATAAACAGCTCTGTCTGTCAGTTCACAACTGACATTAACATGCGTCCGAGTGACCACTTGTGATCACATCTCACTTTACTGCACTATACAGATTAACACGTACATCACCAAATCACAAATAATTGAGAATTTGTCAGAGACAGTGTTTCACAAAGTTTCTCCCAATTCAACAACTCACAAAATTGAGCTTTTTTTTCAGGGAGTTTGGGGACTTTCTCCATGGGTGACAAACAAGAAGCCTACATTGGTTACTGTTTACTGTATTTTTAATATTTGACATGTTCACCGTCAATACAATGGTGCCCACTACCACTACTGTCGCTAATATTAGTCACATCTCTGTTACATACGTTCCACTACTATTATCGTACTGCATTGCTACATACCATCCTTGCCATTGATCATTACTACTGTTATCACTAGTAATCACATTTCCATGTGCATTTCATCATTATTGCTGTAATACATCTTTGTGTACTTTCACTCCTGTCAACCATCGCTTATAATTGAATACATTGTGATCTCGTTGATCTGCTCTGTACATGCGACATCTATTGCACGTCTGTCCGTCCTGGGAGAGGGATCCCTCCTCTGTGGCTCTCCCTGAGGTTTCTTCCGCATTTTTTCCCTGTTAAAAGGGCCTTTTTTGGGGCAAGTTTTTCCTCACTCGAATCGAGGGTCGAAGGACAGAGGGTGTCGTCTCTGTACAGATTGTAAAGCCCTCTGAGGCAAACTGTGATTTGTGAATTTGGGCTATACAAATAAAATTTGATTTGATTTGATTTGATTTGCATGGTAATGGTAAGCTGGTAATTTGAGGGGCAGAGGTTGCATTAGACTTTGTCAGTGTCCGCCATTTTGGTGGACAAGGTCCTTAAATATCATAATATAGTTTTGTGGTCATTTGATATACGGGGGAAAAAAACAAAACTACAGAAAAGTGACCACATGTCCTTAAATTCTGTCAGTTGATTTGATAAACCTGATAGACATTCCATTTCAAACACCATTTCCCTTTATACAAATGGCAGCAGCAGAATTTTTTTTTTTTAAACTTTTTTTTTATTGGGTTTTGCAGACGTATACATTTGTATCAAAACATTTACAAGGAGTTAAGTATACATTTTTTCTTTTTAGAAAAACAACAGAAAGAAAAAGAGGTCACTGAGGCATTGCTGCATGCCCGAACAACTTGTATAAAACTAGAACAACCACAAAGAAGAAAATTAAATACAAAAAGTTGAAAAGTAGGACTAGGACAGAAATAGACAATTAGAAAGAAAAAGGAAAAAAAAGAAAAAGAAAAGAAAAAGAAACAAATAAGAAATACAGGCACATCAATCAGGTAACAGTAAACTGCAATACAGAAAGCAACAGAAATCCCAAGTCAAAGTAGCGACATATAACCCTCATCACAGCAGAAATAACATATCCACCTCTCTCTAAAAATCTCAGTCCAGTAATTATACAGACCCTTTCCAAAAAATTAGAATATCACGAAGAAGTTTATTTATTTCCATAATTCCATTCAAAAAGTTAAACTTTCATAGATTATAGATTCAGGGCCCACAATTTAAACGATTTCAAGTATTTATTTGTACATAATTTGGACTTCCAGCTCATAAAACCCACGAAAACAGGAATTCAAAAAATTAGAATACTGTGAAGAAATCAGCCCAAATTTTGCAGGGCACGAATGTTTTAAACTTAGTGTCACACACTAATCATCTACTAAACTCAAAGCACCTGCACAGGTTTCCCCAGGTGTCATTAAATTGCTTCACTTTGGTTCAATCATCATTGATACCCTCCATAGGATGGGTAAGCCACAAAAGTTCATAGCTAAGGAGGCTGGCTGTTCACAGAGTGCGGTGTCCAAGCATATCAATGGAAAGTCTAGTGGAAGGGCGAAATGTGGCAGGAGAAGATGCACCAGCAGAAGAGATGACCGTGGGCTTCAGCGGATTATCAAACAGAGAAGATTCAAGAATCTGGCAGAAATCCAGAAAGAGTGGAATGAGGCGGGAGTCACAGCTTCAAAAACCACCACATTCAGACACATCCGGGAGATGGGCTACAACTGTCGGGTTCCTCGGGTCAAGCCACTGCTGAGCCTGAGCCAACGTAGGAAGCGTCTCAACTGGGCCAAGGAGAAGAAGGACTGTACTGTTGGCCAGTGGTCCAAGGTCCTCTTTTCAGATGAAAGTAAAGTGTGCCTTTCATTCGGGAACCAAGGTCCAAGGGTTTGGAGGAAGACGTGTGAGGACCTAAACCCCATTGAGAATCTATGGGGTATTATCAAGAGGAAAATTAGGGGCACCAGACCCAAAAACAAAGAAGAGCTGACAGCAAGCATCAAGGAAATCTGGGCTTCCATAACTCCCAGGCAATGCCACAGGCTGATTGCCTCAATGCCACGGCGCATCGAGGCAGTGATTAAGGCAAAGGGATTCCCAACCAAGTATTGAAGATTGACATATCGTTTTGAAAGTACCATATTTTGGTTGATTTGATGTGATCCTAATTTATTTCTTTTTTTTCCTGCAAAAACTGAGAAGTAAATGGTGATTTCTTCACAGTATTCTAATTTTTTGAATTCCTGTTTCCGTGGGAGCCAGAAGCACAAATTATGTACAAATAAACAAATACATACTTGAAATCTTTTAAATTGTGGGCCCTGAATCTATAATCTATGAAAGTTTAACTTTTTGAATGGAATTATGGAAATAAATAAACTTTTCCATGATATTCTAATTTTTTGGAAAGGGTCTTTATAGAGATGGACAATGCCAGAGCATTTGCAGGAGATTGCTGACACCTATCACAAGTTGGGGTTACCTATCACACCCTCATAAATGTTATTCAGTGCAAATTAGTATACTGTACCTATTATACCTGGTTTGACTGGCTAAGACTGTATTGCACAAATAGAAGATTTATGTACCCGTCTCAAAATCTCTGTCCAGACTTCCTCTGATATCGCTAACCCCAGGTCCTCCTCCCAGAGAGACTTTATTAAGCCTAAGGGCTCTGAACGTAAAAGAATCATTTGGTTATAGATATGAGATAGAGCCTTTAAGAGTGGTGATTGGTATCAAGAAAATCATCCAAAGCTGAGTCAGAGGGTAAATTAGGAAAGCTAGGAAAAGTGTCATGACAATGCTTCGGACTTGTAAATATCTAAAGAAATGTTGCTTAGAAAGTGAGAATTTGTCTGGAAGTTGCTGAAATGAAGCAAAGACATTATTGATATACAGGTCTTTAAAGTTATGAATGCCAAAATGTGTCCACCTTAAGAAAACCCTGTCTATAAGGGAAGGAGGAAATGCATGGTTAGCTGCAAGTGGTGCATACATAAAGAAAGTCTGTAGGCCAAAGTAGCGCTTAAACTGAACCCAGATCCTGAGTGAGGTCTTAATCACATTTTTGGTGTAGGGAAAAGTGGAGGAGTGGATAGGGGAGTGCACTAAGGCTTTCAGGGAGACTGGCTTTGCTGAACTTGCCTCCATAACCAGCCATGCTGGGGGAGGATCAAAAGCCTCATATTGAAGCCAGTATTTAAGAATCCTGATATTGGTAGCCCAATAATAGAATCTAAGATTTGGCAGGGCCAGCCCTCCCAGTGGCTTCGGTCTTTGTAAATATTGTTTGCGCAGCCTAGGAATCTTTTTATTCCAGATAAATTCTGAAATCAGGCTATCTAGTTTATGGAAAAAAAGACTGAGGGAGGAAGATTGGTAAGCACTGGAACAGGTAGGAGAGTCTTGGGAGTATAGGGAGTATATTCATTTTAACGGAGTTGACACATGCAATCAAAGACAGATTGAGCAGAGACCATCATTCAAAGTCTTTCTGGATTCGGGTCAATAGGGGGGCAAAGTTAGCTTTGTAGAGGTCTTCAAATGTATGTGTAACATGGACTACAAGATATACAAAACTATAATGGGCAACTTTAAAGGGGAAATTTTCCAGGGGATACATCTTAGCAGCGGGGTTAATGGGAAATATCTCACTTTTGTTCAGATTTAACTCGTAACCAGATATTTGACCAAATGAATGAAGGGTGGCAAGAGCAACGGGAACTGATACAGGCAGGTCAGAAACATATAAAAGTAGGTCATCTGCATAAAGGGAAACTCTCAGCTGAGTATGGTTGCTAAATATGCCTGTAATAAGGGGATTAGACCAAGGGCTATCGAGAGAGGTTCATTTGCGATTGCGAATAATAAGGGGTTCAAAGGACAGTCCTGTCTAGTAGAGCGATAAAGGCGAAAATATTCTGATTGGATATTATTTGTCCTGACTGAAGCTTGTGGGGCTGAATAGAGCAACTTAATCCATGAAATAGTTCTCCAAGGCATAGAAGAGGTAATCCCACTGAACCCTATCGAATACCTTTTCGGCATTTAACGAAACTATGGCTTCAGGACGTTGTAAAGTACACAAACGTCTAAGGTTAGAGAAAGAGTGCCTATTTCGAATGAACCCCGTTTGGTCCAAGGAAATGATAGAAGGGAGGAAGGATTCCAGGCGTAGGGCTAATAGTTTGGATAACAATTTAAAATCTGCATTCGATAAACTTAATGGACGATAAGAGGTGCAGTCTAATGGGTCCTTGCCTTTTTTAAGGAGAAGGGAAATGGAGGCTTGATTGAGAGTTTGAGGAAGGCGGCCCGATTCAGATGATTCATTGAACATATCCAATAACAAAGGGGCAAAAACTTTTGCCAAAACTTTTTGAAAATTTGGAGGGAAAGCCATCTGGCCCAGGACTCTTCCCATTTTGCAGAGATGAAGCAGCTGTATTAAGTTCAGTAATAGTGATTGGCCTCTCTAACTCTTCCGCAGCTGCTTGCTCAAGCGAGGGTATGACCAAATTTTTTTTTTAAAAATGTCAAAATCAGGAGTGACATCTTGATCAGATGAATAGAGAGACGTGTAAAATTCCTTAAACACATTGTTAATTTCCATGCGTTCAGTGGTGTTACATGAGTTAGTCTGAATTTGTGGGATAAGGTGAGATGCTGATGCCTGACGTAATTGGTGCTCTAACCATTTGCTGGCCTTATCTCCATGCTCATAGAACTGGGACTCTGTTTGTAGGAGAAGTTCAGTAGTACGTCGTGTCGTCAGAACATCGAATTCTGCCTGTAAACAGAGGCGCTATTTATATAGCTCTGGAGGTTTGCAAGTAGCATACAACCTGTCAAGTTTAGATATAAGTTGTGTCAGCTTAGTTAATTTTTTCTTTCTAAGTTTCTTCTCATAACCTGTGTAGGAGATTATCTCCCCCCGATGTATGCCTTTAAGGCCTCCCATAGTACCGAGGCAGATACATCGGGTGTTTTATTAAAACTCACAAAAAAATCAATTTGTTGTGAGACAAAGTTAACAAAATTATCATTTGAAAATAAGCGTGTATTGAGACGCCATGGTGCATGCGTAGAATTAAAGTTCTTAAAGCATATATTCATATCAAATCAAACTATTTATATAGCACTTTTCATACACGGGCGTGCAGCACAAAGTGCTTTACACATGAAAGATAAAACAATAATAAAGAAAGCGCCTCCCTCCCACCCTCCATACTGCACACACACACACACACACACACACACACAACTGACAATTGGGAGACATGGCAAGGCACTGAGGATTGAGGAAGCGCCACCTTTGGGGTCGTCCATATTGGGAGGAGTCACAGGCTGTGCCACAGGGGGCACCAGTGCTCAGGCCCCCCGACCCCAACAGACCCGAGGCCGGGCCGAAGGGACCCAAGGACAGCACCCCCAGCAGCAGCCCAGACACAACTAACCCTAACCCTAACCCTGTGGAGGACCCCCTGGGGAAACACTGGAGTTAAACCTTAAAGACTAAAAACATAAGATAGGATAAAAACCCCGACAAAAGATAAGTAAATAGAGTGAACAGTTAAAGGATAAAAATACATACGATAATGAATAAAATAAAGTAATACCGCAGATAAATAAAACAAATACAATTTTTTGGCTGTTCCACAGGTGGGGGCCATAGTGGCTAAATGCCACCTTACCATGGGTTTTAGTTCTTGGTTTTGGTATGGATAAAAGGCCGGTGCCAGAGGACCTCAGTTTCTGCAAGGGTTGATATGGTAAAAGCAGGTCAGATAAGTAGCAGGGCGCAAGGCCATTAAGACATTTAAAAAACAGTAAAAGAACCTTAAAATCAATCCTGAAGTGGACGGGGAGCCAATGCAGCGACTCTAAAATCGGTGTAATGTGCTTCCGCCCTCTGGTCCTCGTCAGCACGCGTGCGGCTGAGTTTTGTAATAGTTGGAGATTTAAAATACTCTTTTTGGGAAGACCAGAGAACAGGGCATTACAGTAATCTAAGCGACAGGAAATAAAAGCATGCATTAGCACCTCCGTACTGGCCTGGGAGAGAAACGGGCGGACTCTGGCTATGTTCTTTAGATGATAAAAACCTATTCTCGTCATATTTTTTATATGTGGAATAAAATTCAGCTCAGAATCAAAAATCACACCCAGACTTTTTACTGACTGTGTTGGATTAAGATCTTGTAGTTTTGGTAAAAAAGTTTCTCGCTCTGGCCTTCAGGACCTATAACTAAAACCTCAGTTTTGTCCTGGTTGAGCTGTAGGAAATTCACTGCCATCCATGACTTGATGTCTACAATGCAGTTAAAAAGGGCATCAATTTGCCCTGTGTCATCAGGAGACAACAATGTACAGTTGTGTATCATCAGCGTAACTATGGAAGCTGATGCCGTGTCTCCTGAATTGACCCTTGGGGAACCCCACATCCACTTTAGTTGCCTCGTAGTAATAGGGGCGTGATCAGAAATAACAATAGCATCATATTTACAGTTCGATACCGATGACAGCAGTCTATTATCAACCAAAAAATAATCAAAAGGTGAAAGTGTGATGGACCTGAGAAAAGAAAGAATATTCCCTCTTAGAAGGGTTGAAAAAGCACCAGACGTCGGTGACAGCAAATTCCTTCATAAAGGACTGGATTTCCTTAGCCGACTTCAATGGAGCGCAAGCTCTGGAGGAGGAACGGTCCAGCTGATGGTCAAGCCAGCAATTAAAGTCTCCACCTAATATTAATAGAGGTGGGTGCAATTCATCGATGTGGCGATGCATCGCGATGCGTCACGTGACGATTCGGCATCGATTAATTAACGTCGATGCTTTGCTAGGTCCGCGCATTAAGACAGAAGGCGGCAAATTGGCGGTCTGTTTTGGTCCGCCAATTTGACGCCTCTGAGGGTACACTTACTGCCGCCTCCATTGCTATCTAAATCCGAGGCGTCAATGTCCCGGCAATTGCGAGACATAGGCGGAGGTGTCGATAACGTGCACTGTTGTGCGACCCGCAGCCGGGAGTTTTAAAACCAGGAAACAGCTGATCACAGCAGTCAGTTCATCACTTCATCCGCGGATGTCAAGATGAGCAACTGGAAAGCCGCTGAGATCCGGGAGATGCTACCGTCTCCTCGGTCTCTGTAGCTGACAGCTAGCGGACACAACCAAACAGCTACTAAATCAAATCAAATCAAATCAAATTTTATTTGTATAGCCCAAATTCACAAATCACAGTTTGCCTCAGAGGGCTTTACAATCTGTACAGAGACGACACCCTCTGTCCTTCGACCCTCGATTCGAGTGAGGAAAAACTTGCCCCAAAAAAAAGGCCTTTTTAACAGGGAAAAAAAAAATGCGGAAGAAACCTCAGGGAGAGCCACAGAGGAGGGATCCCTCTCCCAGGACAGTAGTAGCTGCTGACTGTCAGCTGTTGTGTAGCGGCAAGTTACGAACGGTCGCTACTTTCAAATTAAAAGCCCCCCGCTAAGAACCCAGTTCTAAAATCCAATGGCGTGCAATGTAAAGCTCTTATTTTGAAGACAACTTTGTTGTCACTGATCACTGCCCAACTTCGTGCTTCACGCCACGTCACGTCACATGTTTACGCCTCATTAAATCCAGGGCTTGACTGTTTTCAGTGTTTTCCGCCAATAGAGGGGGCTCTCCTGCAAGTGGAGCTTTCCCTGGTCAAAGTTAAGTAGGTCAAAGTGCAAATGTTTACATAGTCATAAAATAAAATATTTTGTGTCTTTGAAAAATACAAGTCAAATGTTCAAAAAACCTTGTTATTTACTTTATGAGTGTAGTTTTAGGAGACTGAGTTAATTGATAGGCTATTTATTTACAAATATAGCCACAGATGAAGACAAAATCAATCTTGTATGGAAAAAAGCATAAAAAATTGCAATAATCGAAGAATCGTGGCCAATAATCGAATCGAAGCTCCCATAATCGAAATCGAAACGAATCGTGAGGTACCCTTGTTGGAACACCCCTAAATGTTAAGTGATGTGACGACAAATCAGAGCGATTTAGAAAAAGGCTTTTACAGAAAGCATCGTTGTCACAATTGGGAGCATAAATGTTAGCCAAAACCACCCGGGTGTTGTGGAATCTTGCCAGCAACTATGATAAATCTGCCTATTAGGGTCAGAGATGGTAATGGAACGCACAAAGGGAACAGATTTATGTAACAAGATGGCTGCACCCCGAGATTTGCCTTGAAATGAGAAATGATAAGTCTGACCTACCCATCCGAGTCTCTGAGGTGGGTCTCTTGCAAAAAAATCAAAACGGCACCAAGATGGTAAAGATGGTGCAGTATCTTACTTAGTTTTATAGGATTATTGAGCCCTTTACAGTTGAAACTAGTGAATCTAATGGCACACTCACTGGCTGAAGTTGCATTAGATGGGGTCATAGCCAGCTAACAGGAGTATTATGTAAGAGATATTATGATGATCTGAGGCAAAGCTGGAAGTGAAAACTTGACTGATGTAAGACAAGAAGAAACAAAACAAAAAGAGACAGAAACAGAAAAAGAATAAACCTTTCCGTACCTTTCCCCTCCCACCCGTCCCTCCACCCACATGGACTTTAGCAGAAGCATCCCCCCAATCTGTCACACCTCTTGAAGAGAGCCTATAATAAACAACTGAAGAACTACAACTAATTAGGCGTTGAAACTGTAACATGGGGTAAAGTCAATGAAATTACACTGTAATAAATGTACTTATAACCAAGCCAGGTAACTAAAGCTGACTAATAAATCAATACATTAAACAATCCTATTGAACAATAATACGAACATTAAGCAATAAAGAACACTTGCAGCATCTCACAATCAATTGTGTCATAACAGTAAGGCACCTATAGTGCTACAGTTTTTGCCTGAGGTATTCCTGCATTCAAGTGGTCACTAGGGCTGGGCGATATATCGATATGAAAAATATATCGATATATTTTTAAATGTGATATGGAATTAGACCATATCGCATATATCGATATAGTTCCTTGCTCCAGGCAAGCTGCTGACCCGGAGCTCTCTGCACTGCTCCCCCCGCCCCTCCTTTTTTACCACAGAGGGGGGAGGGGCAGGAACACACACTCCGGCACTCTTCAACAAACATGGAGGAAGCAACAACGTCTGCGGAGCACACACATCCCTAAACTTGTGTATGAAAGACACGTAGACTTGTAGTTCATCAGACTTGTGTTTTTAAAGACTGGACATTTGACAGGACTACAGACGGTAAGGGGAGACGATTAGCCCGGGTCAACTTCCTTAGCCGCTGTCGGACACCGCCTTTCTTTCCCCTCTTCCTCCTCCTCGTCTCACTCCAAGTGTTTGTAGAGGTGCGCATAAAGTCATTGTTGCAGTTAAAAACATATTCGTCACTGGAAGGGGAAAAGTCCACAGTTAGATCCACTGGGAGACCATGGGATTGAAATCTGAAAAGGATGTCACGACTGTATTGAATCCTACTTGTGTGAGGAGGATTGACAACCAGTCCCAGTGTGAGATTCAGCGTGGCCATCAGGAAAAGTAAAAATACTATCTACCATCTTCGACTCAAGCGCTACAAAACTATCTGAAAAGTGCGCATAAGAGCGTTAAAGACAGGATGCCACTGGTTTGGAAGTTAGTAAACACTGTTGAGTTAATAAACAACTAAAAACACACACACGCCAACGCCTTCTGCCGGTCGCCACAAGAGCAGCGCCCAATATATATACACTCACTGGCCACTTTATTAGGTACACCTGTCCAACTGCTCGTTAACGCAAATTTCTAATCAGCCAATCACATGGCAGCAACTCAATGCATTTAGGCATGTAGACGAGGGCCGTTTCTCAATACCCAGTACGCAAGTTCGAACTTGTGAACTCCGGGAGTCTGGACTTGCGGAGTTCAGTTGGAAGAACGAACTCCCGGGGAACGGGAGGACGGGAGAACGGGAGGACGGTCTTTCTGCAATTGGAACAGGAACGTACTTGATGACGTCATCGTCATCGTCTTCGCTGGTTTCGGCACTTCAACTTCTGGTTATTTTCTGATTAAAATAAAAAATAAACCCAATAAAAAAACTCCGTTTCATTTGTATATTTTAATATATATTATATGCAGATATAATATAGAATTTTCTTTTTATACAGATATGAATATAGAATTTCAGAAAAGTGGCTATATAAAGGGCGAGTGGCGGGAAAATATTGTGGGTTTTATTGTAGTGGACAGAGCAGTGACGCAGCGGCAATTGAAGCACTAACTATCTATTTATTTTGTTATTCATACTGTTATCGTTAATATTGTTGTCAAATTGACGACATATGGCGCAGTTGGTCGCTACTTTAATCGCCGGGGCGATGTACAAGGAAGCGGAAGACGAAGCGGACTGTTTGAGGAGGAGCATCCGCCGGAGGAGTGCCGGCATTCGGCGACAGACAGAGAGGAGGCGTGCCATCCTGGCATGTCTCTCTGGAAAAGTTAGTTTGTGTAATCATAACATTTTATTTAGTCCTAATTTAAAAAAATGACGTGACCTTTTTGAAAATTGCTGTTATGTTTAACTACAACACCTATAGGTTTGTTCACATAACTATATAATGCATAGAATTTCAAGTCTAACAGTTTTATTGTATGTGGTCCCTGTCAAATTAACTCAACTACTTTTACTACATTGATTACTATACATGATTAAAAACAGACTTCATAATAATAAATCGATGATTACATACAATATAATAATAAATAACTAATAAATCAAATATTTCCTCTGATATAGGACCAAGGCCCTGTGCATATGTATGCACAGCTGAATGACCAGGTGCCAATCCTGGCCACATTCTTTTCTGGGGCTGAAGTGAAGCCGGCGTTCAGGCTCTCCAGGGACAGCATCACCATGCTGCTCCAGATGTTGCCCCGGGAGAAGAGCCATGGATGGAGCCATGAGCTGGAGGTGCTGGTGACACTCTACTGGCTCGCCTGTGGAGCGTCGTACCGGGTCACCTCCAATGTCTTCTCTGTACCACAAGCCACTGTGTGCAGGATTGTGCACAGGGTTGTGGAGGAAATGATGACCATCCTGCCTAGAGTGATCCACTTCCCCAGGGCTGAGCAGATGGCAGAGGTGGGGGCTGGCTTTGCGCTGCTTGCCGTGCATGAGGCATTTCAGGCTGCTGCTGGTGCCATCGACGGGTGCCATATAAAGATTGTTCCTCCTGCTGAGCCACAAAAAAAAAAGCTATATAAATAGAAAGCTCTTCCCCTCCATTATACTCCAGGGAATGTGTGATGCCAAAGGCTCTTTCCTGGACATTTATGTAGGTCAGCCAGGGTCAGTGCATGATGCACTGGTCCTCCGGAGGTCACCATTGTACCACCAGGCCCTGTATCCACCAGCTGGATACTTTCTACTGGGAGATGGAGGGTACCCATGCCTGCAGCGCCCTGTGGCCATCATGACCCCGTATCGCCAGCCTGTAGCAAGTATGAAAACATACACAGACACGCACACACAGATAATTTGGGGAGTTTCAAATACACTATACATTTTCACATTTTACATTTAAATATTTCTTTCTAACCTTGAATAGCCCAAGTTGAAGCCCGCTTCAACAGGCACCATTCAAGGGCAAGGAACATAATTGAGCGCACCTTTGGGATCCTCAAGACAAGGTGGCGCTCAATCTTCCTGAGGGCCCTTGATGGCCCGTGTTTGCCCCAAAGGTGGTTGGTGCCTGCTGCATCCTCCACAACATATGTGTTGTAGCTGAGGACATCCTGGAGGAGGAGATGGAGCAAGAGGAGGACGAGATGGTGGAGGTCCCCGGCGGCGAGGCTGACCCAGGAATTGAAGAGGGGGATGAAAGGGGCCTGGCAGGGAGGGAGGTCCGGGGACGTCTGGCTGCCCAGCTCTCTGCTCCTCGGGACCTGCCTGCATGTCTGGGTGAACATGATTACATCTAGAGAGTAAATATTCACTCGCGCTCTCTAGATGTAGTCATGTTCACTTGGGAGTGTGTAAATATGTACATATGGTTAGATGTCAATGTATATATTGTGTAAATCAGATGAATATAGATTGTATAGGTGTAAATATGTTGTACATATGTAGTATGTATTTTTTTTATATTGTATTTTTTTCAGGTTAGCCCAAATTTAAATTCAATGAAATCACTGTAAATAATATTTTTTCTTTTCAATGTAATTGGTTTTGTTTTTTTGGTTCATTCTAATTTAAACACAACTGTAAATAAAAGTATATATGTTGTCTATCCAATGTTCTTTTTTGTATAAATGTAAATAATTACACATATTGAATATGTACAGTATCGCTTAAATATGAATTGTCTCAAACACATTTTAAACAAAATTTAATAAACACAAGAACACAGAACAAAAAATAATTAAATATCACAACACACAACTAAAACTTATTTACAAGCCTCTCAAACAATGAGAGGTACCTCTCGGTCCTGTCAGCTGCTGCCCTCTCCCTCTCCTCCTCCCTAACCAAGGCCTCTCTCTCTCTCTCATCCTCTCTCTCAGCTTGTCTTTTCAAAAAGTCCAACAGTTCATTCTCCCTCTTCCTCTTTCGTCCTGTCCTGCTTTCCTCTCTTTCCTCTCTCACTTCATCTTCCTCTGCAGAGGTAGAGGCCGGGGTGCTGCTGACCACGCCACCTGGCGTGGCACTGGCCACAACCAGGGGCGGGTTGATGGCATGCTGCCCCTGGAGTACAGCGTCCATGAGGCTGTACCACTGCCAGATGGCAGCGGTCACACTCCCGGCCTCTACCCCTTTCCCAGTTGGTGGGTCTTTTAACTCCTAGAAATAAGTTATTAATCATTACATTGTGACACTGAAAGTCTTTGTTTGGTTTAATTTATGACATGAGAAAAAGTATTTTTTTCAAAAATCTGAAAAATCCAACAGAGCTTTCCATCACCATTTTAAACACAAAGATATAATTGGTACCTTATACTTGTCCTTCAGATTGTTCCTTTTTTTTTTTTGCCTGTTTGGCAGTGATGGGAAGGCCACATATTCTAACAAAGTCCCTTGGAAAATACATAAATACATTAAATTGCATACTCCTCCATAATATGGTTTATGACTGGCAAAGTCGAACCCTTCCCCAGATATACAGGCTATGATGAAAATAATATACTCACTCCCATCCCGTCTTTGCAGAGTTTTTACGCCCTGTGAAAAGGGCCTTGTTCTCCGAGCACCATTTGATCAGGGCCCGGGTCTCCTCAGCTGTCCCTTGAATGAAATTACGGTCGACAGATTTAATACACAAAACCGTACATTTTTACACTTCTGATGTGTTTAAGTAGTCAAGCTAATAGGGAACAACAGGGAGTATGAGCGGATAACGTTACGCGTTTTGGTCGGCGACAAGTGCTTCATGTTAAATGAAATATAAAACTTAAATAAAACCCTCGCACCCCACACAGACCAATTTATCCGGTATCAAAAACCCTAAAGTATTTCGTTTCAGACACTTACCCATTAAATGCAAAGTGAACGGTCACGTTTTACCACTACAACGATACAGAACCAGCGGGCGGCTGATTTCAGAGGGTCACGCCGGGACACGGCTGTAATCTGCGGGGTAGCAGTAATGCTAAGCACCCGGGCCAATTTGCTAGCAGCTAGCGGAGTACGATAGCTGTTAGCGGGTGGTTACCACCGAAAACGTCGAAGCAAAAACTACGTGCGGCAGTAATGAATCGACCACAGCACTAATTTGCTGTTATAACAATTACATTCTCGTACAAAAAATTAAAACTTACATTTCGTGACCCTAAATCAAACGTTTAAAACTTGTAACTTACAGTTGTGAGTCCGCTCCTCGGCCATTGCTATCACGAAATGCATTCTGGGATACGTAACTTCCAAAAGTCCACACAAGTCTCCACCGATGCATCCTCGATGAAACGGGTGGGGCGAGAACACATCCGGGGTATTCGACCGTACTTGGCCAGATGCGAACTTTGAATTGGAACAGTACTTGGTCCGGCGCTAATGACGTTTCTCAAGTCCACAAGAACAGAAGTACAGAGAAGAACGCATATTGAGAAACGGCCATGGTCAAGACGATCTGCTGCAGTTCAAACCGAGCATCAGAATGGGGAAGAAAGGTGATTTAAGTGACTTTGAACGTGGCATGGTTGTTGGTGCCAGACGGGCTGGTCTGAGTATTTCAGAAACTGCTGATCTACTGGGATTTTCACGCACAACCATCTCTAGGGTTTACAGAGAATGGTCCGAAAAAGAGAAAATATCCAGTGAGCGGCAGTTCTGTGGGCGCAAATGCCTTGTTGATGCCAGAGGTCAGAGGAGAATGGCCAGACTGGTTCGAGCTGATAGAAAGGCAACAGTAACTCAAATAACCACTCGTTACAACCGAGGTATGCAGAAGAGCATCTCTGAACGCACAACACGTCGAACCTTGAGGCGGATGGGCTACAGCAGCAGAAGACCACACCGGGTGCCACTCCTGTCAGCTAAGAACAGGAAACTGAGGTTACAATTCGCACAGGCTCACCAAAATTGGACAATAGAAGATTGGAAAAACGTTGCCTGGTCTGATGAGTCTCGATTTCTGCTGCGACATTCGGATGGTAGGGTCAGAATTTGGCGTCAACAACATGACAGCATGGATCCATCCTGCCTTGTATCAACGGTTCAGGCTGGTGGTGGTGGTGTAATGGTGTGGGGGATATTTTCTTGCCACACTTTGGCCCATTAGTACCAATTGAGCATCGTGTCAATGCCACAGCCTGAGTATTGTTGCTGACCATGTCCATCCCTTTATGACCACAGTGTACCCATCTTCTGATGGCTACTTCCAGCAGGATAACGCGCCATGTCATAAAGCGCGAATCATCTCAGACTGGTTTCTTGAACATGACAATGAGTTCACTGTACTCAAATGGCCTCCACAGTCACCAGATCTCAATCCAATAGAGCACCTTTGGGATGTGGTGGAACAGGAGAGTCGCATCATGGATGTGCAGCCGACAAATCTGCAGCAACTGCGTGATGCTATCATGTCAATATGGACCAAACTCTCTGAGGAATGTTTCCAGTACCTTGTTGAATCTATGCCACGTAGGATTAAAGCAGTTCTGAAGGCCCGGTACTAGCAAGGTGTACCTAATAAAGTGGCCGGTGAGTGTAAATGCTGCCCTTACTAGTGTTTGTCATATTTTGTTCTTTTGTAATGTTCGTTATTTGCATCTGTGGATTTGTTAGAGAGAAGAAAATCTGTAATTTGATTTTAATAAGCCTTTTATAGTTGTCAAACTAAAAAAAATTTGATATTGTACTTTACTCATATAAATATATTTATTTCAGAAAAAGATTGGCCTGTTTTTTTTATAGGCTATTTTCATTTAAGATATTTTTTTATTTAAATGTGCACCTTACGGAGCTTTGATTTCAAAAAAGGTACTCCTGTTGTTATACAGTATGTTTACATTTTATTGGTATTTGAACAGCTGAGCATTTATTCATGAACCAGGTGAAGAAACCCGTTTATTAGTTTTTCATTTGATTTTGCAACTGTTTACTGAAATAGCCGGTTTCAATAAAACTACTTGCTAAAACTTGCTCTCACTTTGCGGAAAAAATATCAGGATATATATTGTATATCGATATTCAGCCTAAATATATCGGGATATGACTTTTGGTCCACATAGCCCAGCCCTAGTGGTCACCATGAGCCTTGTTGAAGAAAATCAAGACTGGCAGGAGTAAACAAGAAAAATAAATAAATAAATAAATAAAAAAATTGGTGTCATATCAGAACTGTAGTTCACTGAACACATTAAGAAAACATGACATCCAGGATGAATGGCAAGTGTAGTCCTCAGGACTAGTAACAGTAGCAGCCCAATAGCAAGTTAACATGCTAAATAGTGTCAGGAGTGCTGTGATGTAAAGCGTAGAGTGCGATGGGCCCGGTCCAGCATAGGTTTGTTATCAAGACCAAGTATGTCTTGTAGGAGCTGGGCAGCAAACTCGGTAGGACGAGGACCTTCTGTGCCCTCAGGCAGGCCAACTAAACGAACATTATTCCATCTTGAAAGACCCTCCAGGTCCTCGCATTTCTTTGACAGGGAGTCAACAGTGGCGGTTGGTCGGATAGCTCCATGTCGTGAGCATTGTCTGAGCGCTCGAGGTCCGTGATCGATTCGCCATATAAAGCAAGTCTGTTCTTAAAGGGCTCCAAAGCCGCCACGATCTCTCTTAACTGCTGCCGAGATGGTGGTATCAAACTTACTGAGGATGTCCGAGCGCATTTCGTCCATCATCTCCCTCATGTTCGGCAACAGGGTGATGTGGCCGGGTGAGCCATCTCTCCCCTGGTCACTGCATGGCGCTGTGCCAGCCTGTGCAGGTTAATGTGGGGCAGCGCTGCGGGTGATTAAAACCAGGTGTGTTGGTCGCCGCTCTCCCGATCTGCTTCTGCTGTGCGGTGAGTCTGGCGTGTTGGTCGGCGTGCATGTCCGTGTCTCCCCGTCGTGTTATTAAGGTAGGTACCCTTTATTATCTGCTGTTTCATCGCAAATTTATTTGGCTCTGGGGCTTCATCCTCCCGCTGCAGTGCTGGGAGCGACAGTGAGCCGGCGGGCGCGAGCAGGTTGGGTGCAGTAGAGCTCACAGGTATGCTGCTCGTATTTGTCTGCTGCTGCAGTTTTTCACTTATTGCCCTAGTTGTGACACATTCTCTTTTGCTGTGCAGCGAGGCTGCCGTAACCAGCGGTCCCCCGTTCTCCTAGTTCTGCATCTATCCATTTGGCGTCCTGGTGCGTTCCAGTCATCGGCCACCGTGATAAGGGTTGCTGCTGTCCTGGCTCGGCTCCAGGTGGACTGAGATGTGTCATACTGTCTCAGGTCACTGTATGTGGTTACAGCCTCAGGCCCAGTTTGAAGGCGTCACGCCATTATTGTACCCACACCACGAAATCCAGTCCGAGTCCAGCAGAGTTGGCTCACCTGTCTTCTCTTGATTTAACACATTATTTTCCTTTATTAATTTAAATATCAAAGATTGTTTTGTGGATTTAATTTAGGTTGCACTTAGTTTATTATTTGTTTGCTAATAGTTTAGATTGTCTTTATTGCATTAAGCTGATTTTGGGTTAAAATATTATTTTCTTTCTTTGTTTAATATTTGATCCAAACCTAAGTTGGTTTATATTGTGGTGTTAATTTTCTTAAATTCCTTAGTTATAAACTGAATTTGTTATTTCCTTTTTTTTTGTGATATATAAAATATTTCTATTTTGTTCTGATATTTTCTTTGGGTTTCTTTGGTATTAATTAATTGATTAATTGTGTATTTGGTTTCCTTTTCTTGCTTTTTAAACCGTAGATTCCCCCAGAGGTCCCCACACTGTGCCTTGTGTTAATTTTGTGTTTTTCTTGTTTTACAACAGGTGCTGAGGCCCAAGCGAGTGGCAGTCCTCCCCTGGTGGTGGTGTTTGACACAGTCTTTTGGTTGCAGTGCACTGTTGGTTTATAGTTTGGATTTTGTCCCTTTTTGAGTTCCCTGCCGCCATGGTGAGCCCCAGCTCACCATTGTTTCTTTTGCCAGTGTGGTGGCTCTATCTGCATATTCCCCCTTGGGTCAGCTAAGCCTGCAACCCTCCTTTAGTCATTTTAAGCCATTTTGTTAAAGTATATTTCTTTGAAACCACGTCCTCTGGCCCTTGTGATTGTACAAACCTGTGTTGGCTAGGGCTGCAACGATTAGTCGACGTAATCGATTATGTCAACAATAAAAATTTGTCGACGCAAAACTTTTGCGTTATACCGATGCCTAGAGTCTTATGCCGTTCCTCGGAGAGGTGGCCAAAGTTATGCCGATTGCTGCTCAGCGGCTTATACCGATGCCTAGCCTTATGCCGTTCCTCGGAGAGGTGGCCAAATTTATGTCGATTGCTGCTCAGCGGCTTATACCGATGCCTAGAGCCTTATGCCGTTCCTCGTAGAGGTGGCCAAATTTATGTCGATTGCTGCTCAGTGGCTTATACCGATCCCCAGACTCTTATACCGTTCCTAGGAGTGGTGTGCCGCTGTTGTGCCGCTGTTATGCCGCTGATATTCCGCCGACACATGACGGTGTGTGCTGCTAGAGAGCGTTATGCTTCTGAGAGACTGCTGGATGGGTACCGTCCCCTGATGGATATGCAAATGTAGTGCCGCTGGGCTGGTTTTACGACAAGTGCTGCCATAAATGTATACATTGTTGTAGTCTTTTTTAACAATGCTAACTTAACACATTGCCGTAAATAAAGGAACGTAGGCTATGTGTTTCTTTTGGATGTTATGTTGGTGGGATGTAGGCATATAGACAGTAATTACACGTGGGATTCTTGCAATATGATAGCAAAGTAATATGTCTAAATTTGGGCCAATACACTACTTAAAGCTAATGAAAGCGATAGCCTTAGCTAACATGGCTACTGTAAGCCCAGCCACCGTAGCCAGTCTGACTAATCGATAGCAGAAACTTTGAGCCAACCAACTAAACAATACTTCCTGACAGGCTTCCTTTACTAGGAGAACACAACAATACATTACTTCGTATAAAAAATTCAGTCTGAATCATTGTATCAAACAACTGTTGGAAATTAATGTATTGGGGTATTTTCTATGATCCACCTTCAGATAGTCTGAAATGACAATCCACATATGTATTGTTTACACCACATATTACTGTTAATTCAAACATTTGCTTGAGAGTGAAGATTCAGTTAGATAGACATACTAGTACATTACTAGTATATGAAATGTGTTTCTATGAGTATTTTAGGCTAATTGGACAGGGTAAATACATAACAAACATTAGAGGGTGTAGTCATTTTTTATTGTCAAAAACTCTCCATAACACAAACAGATAACCATTGTTGAACAGGTCAGGAACGATTAGTTGCTGGAGGGTGAATGGTTCAGCAGAGAGACCTGGTGAAAGTAGGAGGAGGAAGATGAGAGAAATGAGAGAGAGTGAGGGGGACAGAAAAAAACAGAGCTTGCAGAAAAGCTTGAAGAAAATTTACAAAAAAGTCTAGTTCGTTGCTTTCTTCTTGGCAGAACACAAATGAACCATTAGTACTACACTAGGGATGAGAGATTCATTAAGCCTGACAATGACACACTGAAAGGATAATGGTAACAGGTGTGAGGCATATTAAAAACAGTGACTTCAAACTACAAAAATATAGTCTAGAAATGGTTGTTTTGGTGTTAGAGGGTTATTGACACTGTGACTGATCTAACTATTAATCACAGTCATGGCCTGTGGGAAGTTTTGGGCCAATGAAAACCCTCATATGTGGACAAACAAAAATTCTGCTGCAGGCACAGGTTTGGAGAGGTGACCATGACCACTGGGCTGAACAGCGTGCATGCTATAGATAATGTGTGAAACATCAACCGCTAAAAAGGCAACTCATACTGAGTAGCGTTTGAGAAGAATGCTTAGTATTTTTACTTAAGTATGATTTTTTTTGCAGTTGGCTGCAGACTGCAGTTGGCCTCACAAAACAATGCCCGGTCCCCCACTGACACTGACACTGAAAATGACTCTTACCTCTTGCTTGACCCCCACTGACACCATATCTCTTTCACTTTGTTATCACTTATGGTTCTGTCTGTCTCGTTATCATGTTGTCTATTTATTGTTTATTGTTTGGCACACATAGCTTCGAGACCAAAACAAATTCCTTGTATGTGAAAACCTACTTGGCAATAAACTTCTTTCTCATTCTGATTCTGATTTTAAGACCAGAAGTTGAAATTGAGTTTTAGTTTTAATATTTTAGTAATGTAACTGTATTCATACTTTAACACAGATTTTCAGTACTCTTTCTACCACTGGGTTCCTCGTACAGAGCTCACAGCGCTTACCAGAGGGGAGGAGTTTGAACAGGTTGTGTCCAGTTGTGCACAAATGTTTCCTACCCGTTTTAATCGCCTGGTTCCTCTGTCGGAGCGCAGGTATGGCTACAGAACCCTGGGTGAGGTGGCTCACTGTAGTACCCACGACTCTCTCCTCTGCTATGGAGCCAGAACGGTGACTTTAAAATTTGGCATCCAAAAAAAAAATTGGCATTGAAAACAAAACCAGTACTGAAAAAGGAAACATTGGCATTGAAACATTTGTATTGAAAACAGTTGTATTGGCATTGAAACAAGTATTGGCACTGAAAAAGGAAACTAATTAAAATAATTAAAATCTGAAAATCTTATTATTTTATTTTATTGGGATTTTTTGTATTTTTCAATGACAATCTTGAGATTTTTTCTTCATGTCACTTTTTTTTCAGTGACAGATTTTTTTACAATGTCAGTATTTTTTCAGTGTCACTGATTTTCAGTTTCAACTTTCTGTCACTGTTTTGGCGTCGAGAGGGAGGGGTCTGAGGGGAGGGGCAAGTAGAGCGTGGTTTGCATATAATTTGCATATCGGCATCCTGAAGAAGTGCGCAACCCGCCATCAGCCCGAAGCCTCTGGCATGGTGGCATTGCTAAAATGTCCAGTCCACCGGGAACTTCCAAACCGCAAGTAAGTCTGTTTTTTTTCTCTGCTATTTACATGTTTATTCACATGCAACCTGGCCTGTTTGGTTAGCTTTTAACGGCCGTTATGTTGTTTTTGTAGAGGTCCGCTGGAACATGTAAGTTTCTAACATTAGCCGTGTTGGCTAACTTAACCTGTGGTTAATGCAGGATCAAAAATAAACACCCGCCAAGCGCCGAACACGGCTAAAAGTCGGTTTTGGCAGAAAAATAAATTAATGTCATGTGTCACCGGCCTGGCGGTAAATACTTGTTGCTGCCAAGTAATAATACATCACAACAGCGGCTAACAGTAACATAGCCTGGGACGTTAACATTGACATGATAAACAGCAGGGCTTCGGCTGTGTAGTTAAGCTACTGACATCCCCAGCACACGCACACACACACCATACAGAGTCTCATCTTTGAGCCGCTAGCTCAGCTTCAACGCAGGTATGCCACAATAACTCTTACAAGGGCCGCGAATTTGCTTCTGGTGACGATAAAAATGTTCCAGCGGACTCTGTTTCCAGCGCGGTCATGGAGAGTCTGAGCAGCTAACTTACTGAGCTGTGACTACCAGCTCTGCTTTTCTCAGTTTACCTGCCACTGACAGATGAGCCAGAAAGTTAAATGTGGACCCTGAGTAAATGGTAGCTAATGTTAAGTCTCCAGCCCTGTGATGTTTTGCCGTTGTGTTTTTCACAAAGACCCTGGCCGAGTGAAAGTTAACTTTAAACGGCTGTTGTGCTGGTTTGGCAGCGGTCCACTGAAACCAATGCTAAGTTATTAGGTGTTGGCTAGCTAATCTGTGGTTAATGATAGTTAGCGTTAATTCTCCAGCCCTGTGATGTCTCTTTTCTTTTTCTTTAGGAGTTAGAGGCCAGTGTTATTGCTGCTGCACAAGGCCTCATAAACGTGCTAACGCAAAATATTCAGCAGCATCACACCCCAGCACAGCAGAATCCAGTGCAGTCACATGAGCAACAGAATCGACAAGCACAAACCCGGAATATTACTTCAGTTCAAGGGAGGTGTTGTTGAAGTTGAGAGAGATGGCAGATTCGCGACCCCAACAGATGACGGTGAGTTAATCAAAATATGTTTACCTATTAACTTTTATATATTTGGCTTTTTGCGCTGACGATCCAAGGAAATGACAAGTTTCTTTAAATAACATCTTTTGTTATTTCATGAATTGCACTGAGTTCTGCTTAGCTAATTTGAAATCAAAATTAAAGTTTTGCATTTGCTCATATGTGGAAAGGGGGGTTTCTAACATTAAATTATTTGATTTAAACGTAATTAATATTTAATTAAATGTGCGCCAATTCAACATTTCTATAGCTGTATGGCAGATCTAAGGTAGAGTAGCTTGTCATGGCAACTTGAGCTCTGATAAATGTGTCATCACATTAGTGTTTTTTTTTTTTTATATTAATTACAGGAACCTTCGATTGTGAGGCAGTTCATGGAGAGAATGCTGAGAAGGCTTCAGGAAGTTCTGCGACGTCAGCCTGTGGATTTGGATTATTTGCACTTTGTTTTAAGTCATGAAGTGGGACTTCTACGCTCTTTTGCCAATGTAGTAGAGCTGCCTCAAGATGTTGTTCGTGCTTTATCTGACTTATTAAGACTTCTTCGTTTACAAGAGGAGAGTTATCCAGCTGCCACCTATGTAGAGGTTCTGGGGGGTGGTAGGGGACAGCCAAAACTTGCAATTTCTAAAGAATGTCTCCAAAACCTTATCGACATGCAGTTGTCCATCCCCTGTGTAGCTAAGCTCCTGGGTGTCTGCAAAAGGACAGTATATCGGCGGATGCGTGAGTATGGACTATCAGTTACGGGATCATACAGCAATATCACAGATATGGAGCTGGACAATCTTGTGCGCTCAGTTAAATTGAGGATGCCGCACATAGGCTATAGAATGATGAAGGGCGAACTGCAAGCGATGGGACACCGAGTCAGATGGGAGCAGGTTTCAGCATCCATGCACAGGGTGGATTCTGCAGGGATCTTGGAGAGAATGGCACGTTTAGGCTGTGTTGCTAGAAGAACATATTCTGTCAAGGGTCCCCACTCACTGGTCCACGTGGACACAAACCACAAACTTATCAGGTGTGTGTGTGTGTGTTTGTTATGTTTTACAAGAATATTGTTATAATATGTTCATATATTTATATGTATAAATGTTGAAATTGTTTGCAGAGGGAGTCTTGCTTGAGCTTTTACAAATAAGTTCTATTCATGTTTGAAGGATGCTGGTAGATTTTGTATGCTATTACAACATAGGCTATAGATTGCTGGAGCTGTATTACAACAAAACAAACTTTTGTAATACAGTTTATTAATTAAGCTGCACATACAGTTAGTTTGTGCCCCCATTCTATAAAATTTCAACATGTGAATGGGTAGCTATTTAATGATTGTTGCTTAGTGACTCTTAGTCCATTCCACACTGTGTGGATCAGCATGCATGCTGTAAATTAAGAACATTCCTGAAGAAGCCTTGATCATTTTAGCATGGTTCTTTAAGGTTCTTTAATTCAGCGTTAGGCAGTAAATGCAGTAGTTTACCATAAAAAAACAGGATGAGGATGTCATACAGTCAGGAAAAAGTCTACTGTGCCACACATAATGAAACATGGTTATGTGTACAACATTGGTTTAACTGTTACATGAAATAAAGGAGGGAAAAAACAGTCATTTACACACTGAGGCTAGTTTCATTTCATCATATTATAGGGGGATGTCCCGTCTAAAGTGCAGCTTTTACAAATAATTGGACTTCACTCTATGAGACCATCTCAAGAACATCATCTTGAATACTGACAGTTTTTCTTTAAGGTCTTTGCAGTTGTCTCCAGTGAATGTGTAGTCCTCTTTGGACAGTGTGAAATTAATTAATTAAGAAATTATTTAATAAAGTGATGGTAGATGTCTTGTATACCCCCCTAGTAAACCATCCATTTAATATTGTGGAAAATATACCGGAGGATGCTGCCCATCTTTGCTGATTAAACCTTTTTGAATACCCTAATTTTTTTTATTGTAATTTGGTTAAAGCAGAATCATGAAGATAACTTTTTTTTGACAGTATAACTGCACAGTGAGAAAAGAAACATGCAATTCTGTAGGGAAAAGATTCTAAATGTTACATGGGTTCATGGTAAGTTAACATGAAACTTGAAAACCTGGGAAATACCTTGTATGAAAATCTGAATTGACCCACTTAATGATTTGTGTATGTAGAACTATTATAATTTTAAGAGTTGATACACTTTCTGATAATTTATTTTTCCTTTCAGATATGGTATTGTTATCTTCGCTGGAATTGATGGTTATTCACGAAAGGTAAACATTTGACACTTTTTCAAAAAGCAATGCGGCTGAGCCTAGTATTACCATATTCTATTTAGTGTGGCACATTCACGCAAGTATTTTGTCACTATACTCTAGATAATGTACCTGGGTTCTGCGAATAATAACAAGGCATCAACAGCACTTGGCTTCTTCATGAGCTCAGTTGAAAAGTTTGGCTTTCCATTAAGGTAAGAAAACAGCAAGAGCATGATTGTCTTTTTGTCAAAATTCATTGACTGAAAACATTTGACTTTATCTCTGTTTCTTATGTCATAATTTAGAGTTAGAGGAGACCAAGGGGTTGAAAATGTCGGCATTGCTCAATGCATGTTCACTATTCGTGGCTGTGGCAGAGCAAGCTACATATCTGGGAAAAGTGTGCATAATCAAAGGTAAATATCAAAGTTGTGTTTCTTTTAAGTAACCCTAACCCAATGATTTGTTTTTTGATGCCTAAAGCATTAAAGAATTGCATTGCAAAGACCGTAACACCAACATCTCTGTCCTAGTAAATTTGGATAATCCACAGACTCGCTGTAAACAGTCTTCACCAAAAATGATTTATGTAAAAATGATTTCTGTCATAGAAATTCTTGGGAGCAAGTCAATTCTTATTGACGGCCAGCCGGGGAGACTTGCAACAGTAATACAGAGTGAACACTGCAGTACCAAACCAAATCTGAAGGATACATCCTCACAGGAAGCATTTATCCTTCGTAGGCCTACAGAGATGCACTGTGTCCAAATTAGGTTATTGTTCACCACTTTATACATGCGTGAAGAGTCTTGGATTTTTGTTCAAATCAAGACACCATGCTTACCTAAGTTAACTTAAGTCAATGTTTCCCACATATAGACTTTACTTGGGCGGGCCACCCAGGTATATGGATGGCCAGCCCGGGTATATTTGGCAACCCATTCAACGTTTTGCAGAGAAAAATAGAGAAGCAATCTATTATGTTACAATACATGCAACACTTTCTACAGAGAGTCTATCTGTAATGAAACAAAATATAGATGATCTCAACCTTGGGTTACCTAGGAAATGGATAGCAGTGCATCCATATCAAGACAGTTGCGTCAGTCAGTTCACCAAGCAGGCAGAGAGGAGAAACCAAGTCTGACCTACATTTTGAGTGTCCCTGGCTGTGATTCTAATATTAATACGGTGCACTTTTTGTATTTTTGTTCCTTAAGAGTGGAGCGCTTATGGCGTGACGTGTGGATGGCAGTAACAAGGGTATATTATGAGCTACTTCATGGTCTTGAAGAGGAGTGCCTGCTTGATCCCTCCAACAGCCTGCAGTTATTCTGTGCCCAGTACATATTTGTACCACGCCTCCAAATGGACCTAGACACTTTTACAGCTGGGTGGGATAACCATCCTCTGCGTACGGAACAAAACCTGACTCCCAATCAACTTTGGACCATTGGATTTCTCCAGTATCCTGTGGCTGCTCCAGAGAATCTAGAGGTAGACCTCAAAAATGTTGAATCCAAGCTATGTTTAATCAGGTTTACCCATTGTCTCATATTTTAAGATCTGAAACAATTGTGACAAATAATGCAAAAATAGATCAAATCAGAAGTCAAAAAATGTTTTAACGACAATGTATATTCAGTATTTTCGTACTCTCAACAAATTAAAATGAATTCTTTGAAGATCAAATGTGTGAAGTATACAAAAGGCAAGTGTTATAACAAAATTACTTGCCATTTATAGGATTTGCAAGATCACTTGTTGGACTTCAACCCTGACAGTTTGAGAGAAGATGCTCCTGCTGCTGCTGCTGCTGCTGGTGGAGTAGTTCTACCACCCATCCAGTGCCCTCTGGGGCCACAGGCTATGGCTGGACTGAGGGCAGCCATCAATCCTATCACTCCCTCCCAGGACAATGGAAGAGACATTTACAAGGCTGCGCTTGACTATGTAACATTTCACTCAAACTTTGCAGGATAACATGCAGTCTGCAATATAGAATAGATGTTCAACAGTTTCTGTGATTTCAAAAAAATTGTTTCTGATTCTTAGACAAATGAAATTGTAATTGCTTGCATGAATAGGTATTTGTGCAGAACTATTGTGGAGATTGTTTAGGATATATAGGTTTTACTATGCAGTATATAAACAACTCAGTCTGTCATGGTAAAAAGAGATCCAGTTTTATTCTGCTGTTACTTGTTTTAAACAACCAAATGTAACCTCCCACAATTTTATTGGCCAAACTTTTAAATCTAGTGTATGCAGATATTTTAAACTGGCGTCTTAAATACCATTAGACAGTTATCTCGCACTGCATTACACATCTACCAAACTCAGTATGTCATGTTTGATATCTTGGTAATGAAGAATTTAAAATAAAGCTATGTGAATTTGAACACTTTCATGCTGTATAATGTGCATCTGTATTGTGTTGGGCTCTTAAGTGAAATGCTGGGGGTTTTTTTCAGTGGAAAACAGCACATTAGTTCCATTTTACAGCATAATACTGTAGACATACTCAAGTAAAACACTTCAGTTAATATTCACAATGAAAAAATGATAAAGGCCACAGACCGCATTATGTCCATATTTATTGTTGTCAAGTTAATTTTTGCTGACGATTTAGTAAAAAATCCAAACCCCCACAAAGTTGATTTCACTTAAATGACATGAATTTGCCATACACATGTTGAAACTAATGTGTATGTGGAAGACTGAACAATTTCAACTTTTCAATAGTACACGTAACCTTGTAATTTGAGGAACAGCATCACATTTCAAGGTTTTACATTACATGTACATTTGTCAGTGCGCTGTAAACAAAATGCAAATACAGAGTTCTTAAATGACCTTTTTTCAAATAAACTGTTAGCAGTGATCCCAAACTAAAAAAACAATGCAATGGGAGAATCAAGTGTGAAGAACCAAACCGTAATATTGAGCTGTTTTTATGGTTTGACTTATCTGTATTTGCTATCTGTATTTTTTTTATTAAGACTCTCACAGAACAATAAATAGCTCACTGAACAGATTTAACAAAAATGCCAAAAAAAATTCACAATACTGGCTGACTTTCAAGTAAACATCAGTGGTCACAAAACATGACCTCTACACACGACCGAAGTCTCTACCCATTCTGATTGCTACTGTCATTATATCTCTGAACTCTGTGTATGTTTTCATATGTTCGACAGGAATAGTTATTGTATTTGTGCAGGCACTTACAAGTGGGAAACAAATGTGGTGACCAGGCATTTTCTCATTACAGTGGTGTTCAAATATTAGATTTATTTTAAAATCTGCCCTCTCTGATGGAAGAAGGGGCTTGTGCCTTTGTCCAGTTAACCACTGCATTACTGTTGGGACAGACAGGCTTGCGTGCTTTTGTTGATTCCAGTGCCCTTCACTTAGCAGCTCCTCTTGGGTCAGAGGCTCACACATTTTCTGGTCTTCATTCTGATCTGCATGATAAAACAAATCAGAGTATTTCATTACAATGGAGTAAAAATCCAACACTGCAAGAAGCCAACCCTATTTACCAATTTGCACGATTAATCCCAAAGGCCTATTTCAACTAACCCTACTGCATTCATTTCTATTTAATATACACTGACATAACTGAAAGATAAAAACAAAAGGTAGGAATAGTCCTAGAATAATGTAATCCAAAAGAATACCAGGTATACAGTATGAAATCTTTTGATTACATTTGTAGTGTACTATGTTGTCACCACAGGCATATGTTTCCATTCAACATTGGAGGGGACACATAAGCTTAAACAATATTCCTGCATTCTGGGAATTTTTTTTTTTCTTAAGAAACATGTATTTTGATCTATTACTTATGTCTTTGGGCTGTGGAGGGCAAAGTCCAGAAAGGCTCTAGTGAAGTTCAAAACCTGGACCATTTTGCCATAAGCATTGCCACCCGCCATTACCCACAAAATTAATGTTTCTAAAAAGGAAATCTATTGATGGTCCTTTTTGGTGGAGTGCTATAATAAGTGCCAAATGTAGGTCATGTACATGGAATCATATTCTGCTCTACTCATTTTAGGTAACAGCTGTTTGCATGGCAAATATGTATAGTACTTTAAAATGTGAGAAAGACAGGTTAAGTCAAACCTGTGTTTTCCAGGTCTTGTAGAAAGTCCTGGAGGAAGTTGATGATGGCATTTTCTCTTGCTTGCCTTGGACTTCCCTTCTCACTCAGCTCAGGCACTAGGATACTCATTATGTAATCAGCATCCGGCTGGGGGGGGGGGGGCAAAAGGGGGGAAAAAAGGAGGAGGGTTGACTACACATATAGGAACACATAGAAACTTTGAAAAAAGACCACAGGTCCACATTACATATGACTTTGTATTCTTCAAAAACAAAAAAGGTTAAGCAAAGCAATAACAGAAAGTCATAAAAAGATAATGGTATCAATCATAAAGAGATGCAGCTCTACTACTACATCCTGTAGGGTTTCTAAGCATATTATCAAGTCATAGCAGTAAAGCAAATCTGGATGATTTAATGCCCAGAATCCTTACTCTGTCATCGTCCTCTTTGGGGACAAACAGGTTTGAGCAGAGAGTTTGATGCTTCCCAATCACATCCAGAAGGTTGTAGACCTTCATCCCATTTCTAATTTGCTGAAGCATAGGAGTCAGACGCATTGTAGCATGCAGAACAATGGCTCTATTGAGAACAGGGAACAAAGTTTGTCTTGATTTGCAGAAGACCCATAAACAAAAGGGAAATACATGCTTTTTTCCACACAACTAAATTAAGACTAAGACAAGGCTGTACAAATTTATATTTTAAGTTCAAATGCTGCATTTCTAAAAACAGTAATAATACTATTCTGTTATAGTGGCTACTGATGCTGGGTGCATCAAAATGAATTATATAAAAATACAAATTGTACTCTGGAAAATAAGTACGGACCTTATGATTCTGTCCTTTCGGTCCATCTTTAGCAAACCAGTGTAACCACAACTCACGATTTCATCTGTCAACTGTGTCAGATCAGTTGCTGCCTCCACCTAAAATTACAACAAATTTATTAACAGTATAGCAATGAAATACTGTACACTAAGAAAAGCCTTTAATGGTCTTGCACAGTTGTTCATAGCAGATGTACTCACCTTTTCTATGAGTGAGGCATATTCAAGATCATCCACATCATCTTTGGTCAGCTGCAGAGCATCAAAGTCCCCTGTTGCAAGAAACTGGTAACACCAATTTCTGAAGAAGCATGGTGCTGGGCCACCCTGAGCTAGGCTGACAGAAAACACTTCTCCTGCAGTTCTGCATGTCATCAACAAACAGTGCAGACATTGTAATTGTGACTTTTTACTTTTACTTGCATAAACTGCATAATGTAGGATAACTAGGAAACAATGCAAACCTGTAGAAACCATTTTCTAGGTCACACATAGAGTAGACAGGACTCTTTCCCTTCTTGCCACTGCCCTCAAACAATCGCCTCTCAATGCCATGCATCATTTCTAAATACAATAAATGATGACAGAAAACACTGTTCAGTAAATAAAAAAATATTGTACCTATGAACCTGATTTCAGTAGTGTTTGGTGCGAGAGATTGTCATAAAAGATACATTACCAGTCAAAAATTCTTTGCTTAATGCTCCAGTGTCGATTCCAGCTTCGCCAATGAAAGTCACATTGAGTTTGTTGACAGGGGAGCCCTTCTTCTGTCTCTGCCACTGAATTAGGCCTCTTTGGACGAGGTTGTCCCGGGTGATGCAGATCTTAAAATCTTTGCTTGCATCTACTTGGCTTGCAAGCCACTGGAGGACATCATCGTCACTATTAAAAAGCAGCAAGAAAAAAAGAAAAAAAAAGAGAGAAAAATCAATTACTTAACTTTGAATTTAATGACACCGTAGGAAAACAAATGACTGATGAAAAAAGATGGGGGTAAAAAATCACCTAGACATATCGGCCATAGATACGCTTCCCTCCCGTAGCACACAGCTGTCTGTACTGTAGTTCAACATGTCCTGTAGACTGACAAGGATCAACAAAAACACATTAAAACATTCAATTTGTATGTAATATTCAGTATAATATATCAATGTTTATGTTTCAGCACACCTGAAAAACAATGGTAAAAAGGCATTCTACTGATGTTATTTTGGACCTATGTGTCAACCTAGATGCCCATTGAGTAACCTTGCCATTACACTCTTGTGTTATCACAGCATTTCTTGTGCATTATGAAGGCTAAAATAAAGATGCAAATTATATTTAAATTAATCCCAAATCCCTGATATAGTGCATAGTAGATATATTACAAGGAGACACAGCTTTAACAAAGACAATATGTTGGGGAAATAAAATGTATGATAACATGATAGAATGGCAAACCTTTCCCCACACAGGCTTGCATGCAGAACAATTTCATCTGATGGAAAGCAGCCACAACATATAGGGCATTCCTTTCTATCCTGTAGACAACAGATATTCAAATCAATTGCACAAGGTCTCTGTCTGCAATTTTACATATCTTTCAAGATATCAGCTCAAAATCATTACCTGGCCACAATCTCTGGACTCTTTGTTAGGGTGCCCAAGTGGTGAGTTTGTGACAGAAAGAACCTCGAACTCATTCTGCCAGTCCTGTAAAGTAACAAACAGCTGTATCCATAAATACATAGGAGGAGAAATAATCAATGCTACGACATACATAGAAACAATAAAAATTTCCGGACACTTTTTTGCAAACAGTGTATTATCTCAACTGTCTATAAAAAACATCTGAGGAACTCAGAGCACTTCATGATGTTCTGAATTATTACAGTACAGGGTTTAATTCTTGCTTCGTAAAGTTCAAATGTATCATTGTTAGGAGTATAGTTTATATATAAGATATTGAGATATGTTTTATGTGTTATGAAATAGTGTTACCATCTACAAAACAATGTGATGGTATTTTACCATTTATTACACTGTGATTCCCAAATATATGTACTGTTTCGCCATATCTTCTCTGTTATATGCATTTACCTCATCATCATCATCTGCTGCAGACTCCATACAACCCTCGATGTGCAATGCTAGGATATGCAGAGGCATGTTTTCTTTGCACACTTGGCATGCAGCCTTAGGCATTTTTTGAAATTCAGTGGCATCAGATGGCAGTGGAGTAAGATCAAGGTCCTGCTGCAGTGGAACAATGTACATGGTCGTCTTCCCAGCACCCGAAACACTGCGAATCAGTCTACCTGTATACCCGTCTACATCAGGAGGAATGGCAAGCAATTTTCTTCTACCGTGGCCACCTGCAAATACAGAAAGTGAGAGAAAGAGTTCTGAATGTTGGTGTTCCTGCACCATCCAAAGGAAAGGTGTTTGAAAATGGTATGCACCTGAAGCCTTGTAGAACAACCACCCTTCCACCCCCTCCATTTTGGGATATTCTTCAATGAGAATTTTATTTACCTGAGAAATCAATAACAGAAATGGGAAAAGGCGGTTAAAAAAGGACAGTATAATAAAACGAATAAAAGTATTTATAACTAATACTTTAAATTGTTTTGTATAGTAATAGCATCACAATAACTACTGTATATTGACAAGTTTAATAGTGTGCATGCAGTTGGACTGTAATGCCAAAATTATGATTAACTTAAATTTAAAGAGTGGTTGCAATACCATTGCATGGCTCATATCATCCGTCAAAGTGAGGGACCTCTTCCCCAACCCTGCTTGGCTCAACTCCAGCTCTTCAGGTGCAGAAGGCGTGCTGGTACAGCCCTTATTCACCAAATATACATACACACTGAATGGCTTACAGACTTTCGGCTTCCCTTGAGTGGTTTGTAAGGGTGAAAAGCGGTTTTTGCCTTTCCTTTTGGTAAAGAAGCCAGGAAATGACCTGCATGTGGGAGGTTAACAGATGAAAATAAATCAACATTATGAAATATAATTTTCCATCAAATAAGTCAAACATATGATCACAAATAAATTAAACACCTGGTCATCTCCTCCTGCACTGTTTGTTTTGTTGTTTGTGCTTGTCGATTCTGTTGCTCATGTGACTGCACTGGATTCTGCTGTGCTGGGGTGTGATGCTGCTGAATATTTTGCGTTAGCACGTTTATGAGGCCTTGTGCAGCAGCAATAACACTGGCCTCTAACTCCTAAAGAAAAAGAAAAGAGACATCACAGGGCTGGAGAATTAACGCTAACTATCATTAACCACAGATTAGCTAGCCAACACCTAATAACTTAGCATTGGTTTCAGTGGACCGCTGCCAAACCAGCACAACAGCCGTTTAAAGTTAACTTTCACTCGGCCAGGGTCTTTGTGAAAAACACAACGGCAAAACATCACAGGGCTGGAGACTTAACATTAGCTACCATTTACTCAGGGTCCACATTTAACTTTCTGGCTCATCTGTCAGTGGCAGGTAAACTGAGAAAAGCAGAGCTGGTAGTCACAGCTCAGTAAGTTAGCTGCTCAGACTCTCCATGACCGCGCTGGAAACAGAGTCCGCTGGAACATTTTTATCGTCACCAGAAGCAAATTCGCGGCCCTTGTAAGAGTTATTGTGGCATACCTGCGTTGAAGCTGAGCTAGCGGCTCAAAGATGAGACTCTGTATGGTGTGTGTGTGCGTGTGCTGGGGATGTCAGTAGCTTAACTACACAGCCGAAGCCCTGCTGTTTATCATGTCAATGTTAACGTCCCAGGCTATGTTACTGTTAGCCGCTGTTGTGATGTATTATTACTTGGCAGCAACAAGTATTTACCGCCAGGCCGGTGACACATGACATTAATTTATTTTTCTGCCAAAACCGACTTTTAGCCGTGTTCGGCGCTTGGCTGGTGTTTATTTTTGATCCTGCATTAACCACAGGTTAAGTTAGCCAACACGGCTAATGTTAGAAACTTACATGTTCCAGCGGACCTCTACAAAAACAACATAACGGCCGTTAAAAGCTAACCAAACAGGCCAGGTTGCATGTGAATAAACATGTAAATAGCAGAGAAAAAAAACAGACTTACTTGCGGTTTGGAAGTTCCCGGTGGACTGGACATTTTAGCAATGCCACCATGCCAGAGGCTTCGGGCTGATGGCGGGTTGCGCACTTCTTCAGGATGCCGATATGCAAATTATATGCAAACCACGCTCTACTTGCCCCTCCCCTCAGACCCCTCCCTCTCGACGCCAAAACAGTGACAGAAAGTTGAAACTGAAAATCAGTGACACTGAAAAAATACTGACATTGTAAAAAAATCTGTCACTGAAAAAAAAGTGACATGAAGAAAAAATCTCAAGATTGTCATTGAAAAATACAAAAAATCCCAATAAAATAAAATAATAAGATTTTCAGATTTTAATTATTTTAATTAGTTTCCTTTTTCAGTGCCAATACTTGTTTCAATGCCAATACAACTGTTTTCAATACAAATGTTTCAATGCCAATGTTTCCTTTTTCAGTACTGGTTTTGTTTTCAATGCCAATTTTTTTTTTGGATGCCAAATTTTAAAGTCACCGTTCTGGCTCCATACTCTCCTCCCTTGCCCAATATATCCTTGAAGAAGAAGAGAGATATGAACAGTTAAGGTTGACATTACAACACATTACAGGTGTTTGCTGATATGAAATGTAGCTCAACAAAGCCAAAAAACTGCAACTGAGCGCACTGTTATGAATCAGAAAACTGGCATTTATACCTCCAGGGAAGGATTTGTATAGCAATCCACAGGCAGTGCAAGGTTCAATAGTGTACATGCTTTTGAGTTCTTCTTGAAAAGCAGAAGAAAACTTTTGAAGATTCACAACACCTATTGAGAAAAAAACAACACATTAATACATAATTAAAACACAGAAGGAGGCTAGTGAGGGAGGCCACCAAGACACCTATGACTACTCTGAAGGAGTTAAAAGCTTCAGCAGCTGAAATGGGAGAGACTCTGTATACAACAACTGTTGCCCGGGTTCTTCACCAGCCAAAGCTTATGGGAATACTTTTTATAGGCACTGTATATACATTTGCTTACGTTATTGTTACTTACTTTGTAGCCATCTGTAATGTGCTCTCTTCCGGAACCATTTACTTGATACAATGTCCCTAAACGTCTTGCATACAAGTGCAATCTTTGCGATGGCCATCTCCTTCCATGAGGATGACTTCCAGAAACACCTCCACAAGAAGTTCATCAGAAAGCTGTGCAGACAAATTCAAATAAAATTTTAAAAATTACTGCACCAAAACTTTACTTGAGTATTTATCCAAATTAGAACACTGATGTACTTTGTACCTTTTGGCATATATGTGGATGTGTTGGGTTGCACAAAATGTCAGTGAATGATGATGATCGCTTATGACTGGTAATTACTATGCAAGTAAAAATTGTAGTTATCATTGAATAATAAAGTACCTCCTCAAAGTGCGTTGTGTGAGGCCCTCCTGTTGTCTGCACACATTTGGCACCTGGGGCAGTTCCACTTTCCAACCTGCCAAGTCATGGAAAAGGCATTAAGTTTATTTGTGGAAGCTTGAATATGTAACTGCAGCACTTGAACTCTTTCGTGATTAGTTGAAAAACAGTGGTGTGATGATACACCCAGCTCATGACAGAGACACTACATGATTTTGGGTTCACGAGAATGAGACGTTTTTTGAACACTATTTGCAAAGACAACTTCAATGATGAAATATGTGACTGGAAAAATAGTGTTTGCACAAAATGCAAAACAATGCTGATCCATCGTGAAATGTTTTAAATAGTTCTTATCTTGTTATCAACGTCATTTCAGTTCTAGTGTGTGACCTTGTTACTGAACTCCTTTCCATAAATTCAAATGAGAAATTAATAGATAATAATAATAATAATAATAATAATAATAATAATAGTCTCTCAATACTTAAAGTGCAAACACAGACTGACACATTTTTTGTTCAAGCGTGATAAAGACAGCTGGCTACAACTACAACGACAATTTGCGTAAATTGTCGGTCACAGTAGCAACACCATGGTTTAGCATCTGAAGCTCGCAGTCACTCGCAGATGCTTGTAAAACTTCGGCTATGCTATCTGTGGGTGTCTTTGCATAGTGCTCGTGTTAGCCGCAGTGTACGGCACTATTTTGTAGTATTAGTGCTTATAATAGTGCTTACATGTTGTTCCCGTCTTGTCTGTCACCGTGTGCCGCTTATTGCTTCCACCAAGCACTCTAAATGTTGCCAGTTGAACGTCAGACTCCGTTATACGAGCTGCCGCTCTGCATTTGTTCTGTAGCTACTCATATCGCGAGACAGCTTTTAACCTCCACGAAAAATAGTTTAACGATTTTATATCGCGAGATCTCGTGGTACGGGATGATTGTTGATCACTATACTAATTTGTGACATTTGTGATGCTGCAATAATGTCATTGCTTAATGTATTAGAAAATGACATAGACTTTATTTTCTTCAAAATTGCTCTAGGGGCTTCTGTTAGAAATTCAAAATGTTTTTTATTTTGAGATGTGTATTTTTGTGCCATTTTTAGACGTTCTGTTGTTTTAAAAAAATATATTGACACTTTTACACAGTAAATGTTTTTATACAAAAATGGACTACTGTTATCAAATATCCACTTGATTTGACAAATTTGGATGGGTAACGCTACATAAATAGAAGACAGACTTGAAATATTGCCCTATGCTTTACCACTCACCTAACCCTAACCCTAACCCTAACCCTGACTTGCAAATACTGTTTCTAAATGTTAATACATTACCATTCCATCTTGTTCCACAAAAAGGTGGTACTTAGCAGAATACATTCTGCTTCATACCGGCAGATGCTGAACCGCTGTGTTAGCCACTCGATGACTACCTGGAACAATTTTTTATTTTATTTGTCATTGTGGTTTTATTGTCACAATTCATTTAATCCCCCGGGCAAGAAATAATTAACTTTTTATTTGTCTAACTTGGATACAAAAAATTATGTTGTACTTACCTCTGGCAAAATGACCTCAATTAAGTAGGCATCTCTTTCAGCAACAGCCACTTGTTTGGCAACAAGCCCTTCTAACCTGACAATGAGTTCTCCTGTCTGAAATATTGATAATGACAACATTAATATTTGCCTTTATTTTCATATTGTATGCGTTTCATACGTAGAGACACCATGAACTATTTTTTTCATTTGTAAGGTGTTTATTAATATATTAGCATTACATGCATGTATAATCTTTACCTTTATGTCGTCAAAAACAGACAGGTGGTCAGCATAGAATGCTTTCAGTGTTGGGTCTTATCCTGTGTTCCTGAACAGGTACATTCTGTTTGACAGAATGCGACCTGACAGAAGATCTATTCTTCTGTCAGGAAGTGTATTCTCAGAACACTGAGAATACAAAATAGTTTAATCAGTCCAAATACCTTTAAAAAGCAACATGTCAGGTTTGAAAAAGGATGTCATTATTCTTTCAAACCAAACCCCAAACCCAAAAAGGGAAATCTGTCAGTAATACCTTGATCTCTTTGTCAGTCAAAATGCTGTCTGCCTGGGTGGATTCCACAATATCTTTATCCCTGCAAGAAGTAAAAGCATGAACTATGAGGTCGGCTTGTAATTGCAATATAGCAAAGACATGTATTTGAGAAAATGTTCCTAATTGACTTTTGAGCTGGAGGACAACACTTAAAAACATTGTAATTTCTTTGAAAGTCAGCTTGCTAAAGTACCGTACTACTAGCACAATTTAAAAACATCACTGTTCAACAAATTATGGTCATATTTCATACAGTAATGACAGAACGATAAAATTACAGCAAATTATTTGAGATATTTTATTAGGTTTTTTTTATTTATTTAATTTTTTTTTTTAGGTTATTTAATGGAACATGAGCATGTGTCATATACTTACAGATATGTAGTCATGTCGCGATCACAACCACAATGGAACTCTCTGGTGGTCCAGTCTCCTTGCACACCTGCGCATTCAAAATGTATCCAACCTCCACAGCTTTTACACTCGAGCCAAGAAAAGTTTTTCACTTGACTGTGGAGTGTTCTACAAGACAAATCGAAACAGTCTATCAGCTTATTCGACTATATTTATCTTAAAACTGTAGACACCTTTATTATGCTCTACTTTTGTATCAAACACCTGGCATTAATCATTACACAAATGCTGCGTATTGCTGTTCAATTTCTTTCTTCAATACCTCTTTGAGCCAGTTACCCGCTGAAACACGCAGGCTTGTTTTTCCCGGGCTAAGCAATGACAGTTGGAGTCGCTTGCTTTTTTTTCCTGTTGCTGAATCCTGTCCTCCTCAAATTTTATTTTTTCCAGGTCTTCTTTGGTGAGTGGGAAAGTCTGTGTGAATGACAAAAAATAAAAAAATAAAAACATAAATAACATTACTCTGAATTCTCTTTGAGTAAACATTGGCTTTAAGCGAAAAGTTTAATATATCTGACCTGAACACTCAGGCCTTTTATCATCTCAGCCGCATTGTGTCTTCTTAGAGTTCGACACTGGTTGAGGGAGAGATCGTCATTGCTGACATCTCTGTTTTGGACCTCATTCTCAGCTGCCTTTTTTTGGGATAAAATCATAGTCACAAATGGCATACAAAACAGTTATTTCTTGTTGTCATCCTGTTTGTGTGTTTTACAAATGATGACAGCTCCTACAAAGCTGAAACAGTTTACTTACCGAGCACACAAAGATCCCACAGTTATCATGGTCTCTCAGCCTCCACTGCTTTGGGAATGTGACCTTCCATCCCTTGAGACCTCCGTGGTTTCTGAAGACATTACTTTGATAACAAAACATAAGGGGTCACATTTCTATGACAGTAATTCCCTTGCCTAAATTTTTGAACCACCCTCTGAATTTTGTGTCTTCACTTCTCACCTCAGAAGAGCCATGTCGTCATCTGTCATTGTTGTTTGAATCCTCAAAGAATCGTACAATCTCAATTCTTTGTTTGAGAAGTCTAGTACCTAAGTCATAAAGATACCAGAAGCACATATATCTGCAGTTACATCTTTTGTTTTGTCTTACAGAGAAAAAGTAATGCTTTTGATAGCCACAGTGATAACTTTCTAACCAAGTTATCGGTGCATTTATACATTTATATATTGTCCATCAGTCTCTGTCTTATCACACCATTAAGGCTATACAAAATAACATATCAATTATACAGTACATCATTACAAATGTTCTTACCTAATGTTCTATGACTTTTTTATTGCAGCATGTCCACTGTGTGAGACCTATATTTATATGCTGGACTTGAGTAAATATGATTGTCTTCTTAAAAGATAAAAATGCATATTTACATGTCAAATATGAGCTCAACTACCATGGGGGAATGCAAAACTCCCCTTTAGTAACTGATAAAATGTCTCACATTACACTTATTATTTGTGTTATTTATTAATATAAGTGTTAAACATTTCTTGCATAGTATTTCAAATATAGCATCATATGTTTATTGCATTCTTCATTCTGAATGCATGTTTGGGTGATAACTTTTATACTACTTTGGCTACTGTTTACCTGCTGTTCACTTTAATTCTTGAAGTAAAATTACACACAAATTTAACATGTTGCTAACACTTTGCTGCAGCAAACATGGTCCAAGCATCTCTTTTGAATAATTATAGTGATATACATGTGTTTAACATCATTTTTATGACATGGTTGATGTGCTGTCATGTTGGCCTACCCAAAGGATAAAGTGGTTTCCAGTCTCAGGAGTGCTGTGACCCACAAGCCTTGGCAGAAATATTCGGTCTGCAGTCTAGTGCAGTGGAGACAATAGCGATTTCAGTATTAAATGTCCATGTTAAAAAGACAGATTGTAAAGACATACATCTTTCAAGAATGGCAAACCCACCTTTAAGTGTTTGACAGTTTTGTCCTGGACATGGCCATTTCTTATCCAGTCCCGACTCCACAGAATGTTGTCAAAGTGAGCCAAACTCACAGACTGTGCAGTGGGGATAAAGATTTATAAGTGTTACTGTCTCCTACCTTTACTGAGGATGTTGTGTTTGTTCAGAATTGACAAAAGCATACACACAAGTACTTCATATTACCTTACTGCAGGCCCGTGTAATCTGTGCCACTCTGAAATTGACAGCCTGAATAAAAAAGATGGTGATATCAGTTTTTGCAGGATTTAGCACATAAAAATTGTCACCACACACTTGAGTGCACACTGACATGAGCCACAGCATTTATCTTTAGTCAGACTGCATGTCTGACTGTAAACATATACGTCTTAATAGATTTAATAATGTTAACAGTACTGTCATACTCACATCATCTGTCAGCCACGGCATCGTCCATGAGGTGTCGTCCAGTAAATCCAGAGGGCAAACACTCTTAATGTCTTTTATTGAAATCTGGAACTTTCTCCCGATTTTAGTCAAAACTTGATTTTCGTCCCGAGATCCAGTTAGAAGACTTTTCAAAGTGCTCTACAAACAGCAGTGTTTTCTATTAGCTTATACAATTCATAATCATTATGGAAGTACAAAATGAGAAAAGTTATGTTCACATTGTACGATTTTCAAACTGTTTTTATGTGAAAAACATCAGATGCAGCTACTAACCTTGTCCTCTTCAGATATGCTGTAGTTGCTGGCCTGAAAAGTGATGTCTTGGACCTTGTCTGCTGGAACAGCAATAGGTGGCGGTGGAAGTGGCAGTGTCCCACTGCGGTGGAAGTGGCAGTGTCCCATATATTATTATTTGGTCTTTACACATGTATAAAGGCACTATTCCTTAACAGCGGTGTTATTTATAATGTAAGGGTGTATTGCATGTCCTCGGTTGTTAAATAATGGAAGAGCAATGCAATAGGTTGCATCCTGTGTGCTGTGATCACAGAAATACAGAATTTTAGTTTTTCACTGTCATAGTTGTGCGGGTGGTTCATAGTGTCACAATGTTTTTTATAATACAACTCCTATATTTCTACTCCCATATACTAAACACACCACTTGAGTCTCCAGCTGGTCCAGAATGCTGCAGCACGTGTACTGACAGGAACTAAGAAAAGAGATCATATTACTCCTGTATTGGCCTCTCTGCACTGGCTCCCTGTGAAATCAAGAATAGAGTTTAAAATCCTTCTCCTCACTTACAAAGCTGTTAATGGTCAGGCACCATCATATCTCCAGGAGCTCATACTACCCTATTACCCAACTAGAGCATTGCGCTCCCAGAACGCAAGCTTACTTGTAGTTCCTAAAGTCTCCAAAAGCAGAATGGGAGCCAGAGCCTTCAGTTATCAAGCTCCTCTTCTGTGGAACCATCTTCCTGTTTTGGTCCGGAAGGCAGACACCCTCTCTACCTTTAAGAGTAGACTTAAGACCTTCCTTTTCGATAGAGCTTATAGTTAGGGCTGGCCCAGGCCTGTCTTGGACCAGCTCTTAGTTATGCTGCTATAGGCCTAGTCCGGGGGACAAATGACACACTGAGCTTCTCTCTCCTCCTCTCCTCTCCATCTGTATACATTATGCCTGTATACATGCCCCATTGCTGCATGTCACTGACTTCACTTCTTCCCCGGAGTCCTTGTGCTCTCTAGTCCTACAGGCTCCCATGGATCCTGGCCGCGCCCGGTTCGTGGATCGTGGATGCGCCTACTGCTATGGCCCTGCCTGATTATGGATGCGCCTACTGCCATGGCCCTGCCTGACACCCACCACTACTGTCGCTAATATTAGTCATATCTCTGTTACATACGTTCCACTACTATTATTGTAATGCAATACTACATACTATCCTTACCGTTAACCACTACTACTGTTATCACTAGTAATCACATTTCCATGTGCATTTCATTGTTGTTGCTGTGATGCCTCTTTATGTGCTTTCATTCCTGTCAACCATCCATTATAATTGTATACATCGTGATCTCGTTGATCTGCTCTGTACATGCGACATCTATTGCACGTCTGTCCGTCCTGGGAAAGGGATCCCTCCTCTGTGGCTCTTCCTGAGGTTTCTTCCGCATTTTTTTTTTCCCCTGTTAAAAGGGCTTTTTTTTGGGGCAAGTTTTTCCTCACTCGAATCGAGGGTCGAAGGACAGAGGGTGTCGTCTCTGTACAGATTGTAAAGCCCTCTGAGGCAAACTGTGATTTGTGAATTTGGGCTATACAAATAAAATTTGATTTGATTTGATTTGACCACTGTTGAAAACATGTAAACAAACCTGAAGACCTGAAGACCAGTGTGCCCAGCGGACCCAATGTCAGGGGCACGGATGACAGTTTTCTGATGTCATCAAGGAATTTGTTGTTAATGCAGCAGTTGTGCATCTCCAACAAAATCCTCACTGTCTGCTTGAAATGTACCTCGTTCATTTGGGTGAGCGAGTACCTGGTAGCTGCTAACTCGCGATTCAGCTGTTCTGCTACAGATGAATTTATTTTGGAGCGTAAATTGGGGCACAAGTTCAAACTCCTTAAACTTTCCTCTGGTCTCTTCTGGTGGAAACGGTCGTACAATGCGTACCTCTCAGTGGTTTTGGTAACTGGATGGGGCAGTATCCATCGGTCATCGTTTTTTGTTGGTGGTTGTAAGGGGGAATGTGTACTGAGGTTTTTTACCCAGGCCATTTCAATTTGGAGTTTCTTTTCTGCTGCACTTGCCAAATTGTCTGTGGTTGGTGGACACAATCGCCCTGCTTCGATTGTTCATGTGTCTGGCAACTTGGCCAGACACATCTGAGATATAGCATGTTGGGAATGCTTTAAAACTAAGCAAACCATCAACATGGTCCCTAGCGGACTCAGTCCAGAACAAAAAGTTCAAATAGTAGACCACTCCATGAGGGCAAGAGAAATGCAGTACTCCACCTGTAAATAATAAAAGAAAGCATAAACATAGAAAAAAAGACCAACGACACATAATCATTTTAAAGACATCTCATTTTGAAGTCTAACCTCCAGTCTTTTGCAGCTTCAAGAAAAGCTTTGGGTACACTTCCTTGAAGTTGACGAGCTCCTCCAATCTGTTCACGAGGTCAGTGACAGATCCCTCATCACTGACACCAAGTGCATTACAGGCCTCTTGCAGGTCTTTCTTTAGAGGCTGTGGGTGTTTTGGACAGTAGTAGTTTTTTTGTATTACATTGTTTAGACAATATAAATGACGAAAATAACTACTGACATTTTCAATATAACACACCTTCTTCAATTCAAGCAGGGACAGAATCGTGTCTTCATCCAACTGCTTTGCTGGCACTTTTGAATCTTCTTTCCTTTTTTCATGCCTTTCTTTGCCTCTGTTTTTGGCAGCATGTCCCCCTTTCTAACATCCTCCCCCATCCAAGGAGCCAATGTTGAGTATGATGTCTTGGTCTCATATGGGTTTCTAGTTGATGTACCTGGGGATATTTTTAAATGATAAAAATAACTTTCATTAACATTAACAACATACTCTATGTAATTTATAGATATGCAGGCCTGTGTACTGCGTGTGATATGTATGTCCAATTATACTGTTTTCCGGTTACTCTGAATAACGTGTTTTTTCTTTAGCTCACTCACAGTCCTGGCTACCTTGACAAAACTTAAAATGCACAATAAGTGACTTTAAATGAGGGAAAACATACAAATCCCCTCAAAGAAATAACAACACAGAAGACAGCACCTTGGTCCCAAAAATAAAATGTAAATCAGTACATGTGCAGTAAGCCAACAGAAAAGTCCTATATTCATTACTACAAAATATGAAATTGGGCTGATTTTAAATGAGCATTTCTAGCAAAAAGTGTACTGGAAGCATTCATGATCGTTGTTGTGGACTGATGGCTGTGATCTGTATGCACTTTTTATATCAAATGAATTATGTGAATAACAGTTTACTCTGGACAGAACTCACTTAAGGGTATACTCCCTCTTGTGGCATAAGCGAGCAACGATGTGGTAAACTTTTATAACAGGTATGTATAGTCCTGTCCAGCTTTGATTATAATTTTGGCCACAGGCAAGTGATGAGAGATCAGTGTGAATTTTCTGTACAGGCCATTCAATTCTTTTGGATGCATACTTAGAAGAAAAATGAGGGTTGTGAGTGATAAAAAAAATTTAGTCTTATTCTACCAAATTCTATTGTATTTTGTGAAAACGCGAGGATATCTCCCTTTTTCAAATTAGATGACAAACCATAATTAAAAGAACACTCTTTTTTCCAGTTTTCGTTTCAGAATAGGCAATTGATTGATATGAAGGTACACAGATAAGCTAATAATTACCTCACAAAAGTTCACTTGTAGCTTATAAAAACAAATCAAAGTTATGCCAAAAGTGTTTTCAATTTTCCGTACAAGAACAATGTAAATCAAATGTTAACAGTTTCTGTTTGACAAACCCATCCCCTTTCCTTGAGCCATTTTTGTCTTGTCATGTAAATGTGGTTATGGGGCCTAGGATAGGAACTTTAAATGTCTAATGCAATAAACTAACCTGATATAAACCCCTCGGCGATCATTTACTGTCTAGCTGTTCCCATGCGCTGTTGATGTTGATGCTGAGGTCTTCTTCTGTGAGAACCTCTGGATCAGGCCTCTTCTAATGTAGAGACTGCAAAAAGTCATCATATTTGCAACAGCAGTGTAGAATGATATAAACAATAGCTGTTATTGATAATTAGCATAATTGCAAACAACACTAAGTTTAGTTAGATGTTCATGTATACACTGCAGGCTCACCTGGTATGTCAAAGGCTACCTTCCAGTTTGCATCTGCGATAACAACTGGAGGGCAGTCCCCACACTGGTAACAACTGAACATGAATCTGAAGTCTGTCAATGACAGAAAGTGGTGAAAAGCTCTTCGAACAGTTTGGTGGTGGAAACGGTTGTCATTGAAGAATGACAGGGTTGACGGCATGCGACCAGGAGCGGTTTTGTTCTGAGAAATGCATAAAAACCTGAGTCAAAAAAATACATCCAATTGCTGTTGTCACACACAACAGTCCTGAGACATAACTTTTCTGTTACCAATAACCTCAACGACTACTTAAAATAGAGAGTTAGTACATTTAATGATGTCATAACACGTAAAGCATTATATAGTGTCTAATTTCAATGAAAAGTAGCTTAAAATAAAGAACAAAGGCCCCTGGCAGTAGTTCATCATTATTTGCATGACAGATGACGTTCAATAAAGATTTTCACTCTAAACATTAACACTTACGGTCAATGCAGAAAGCAGAAGTTCACATAACGGGAGGGTCAGGAAGACACGGTCATTGAAATTGTGGAACCCAGACTTGTAGTCCTGAAAACGCACATGGTTCTTGCATAGGGGACACTGCTTGATGGCCACGGAGATACCTGTAGATCATTTAGGGCCAAATGAAAACAAGATGACAAACAAACACAGATGAAGACTTAATATGTACAGTATGTGTAACATAATGACTGATAGACAGACAGACAGACAGACAGTCAGAAAGGACAGACAGAAACAGATGCATGTTTTTTAAACTATCAACATCACTTGCTTTTTTTAATGTATGTGTAGCCATAAACAGTTGCCTGAGTGGTAATAATGTTGTAGGGCAGTAGATCTGGTGGTGTGGGTCCCGGACAATATGGGCAAGTGGTCTCTTCTGGAAAGAAAACATTGGGGGGATCCTTCTCTTTACTTCTGAGATCCACTGGTAGCTCCTGGAGTGGTGGGATTTTCTTTTTAGTATACAAATAGTTGGTCATTTGACATACATTTCTGTCATTTTCGGCATACGCTGAAATTTCAGCTTCCAACATGTGTATTTCTGTTTCCAGATCGTCTATGTCATTTATCAGGATGTCTGAATTAGGCAGGAGAAGATCTGGGGATTCCTGAAAGATCCACCACATTGCCAGCATGCGGTGGAGACAACAATGTGATTTCCCAGTCCCTCTACACTGGCAGTTCCACTTACCAGACACTGAGTCAAAGGTTACTCTAGTGCGCCCACATTTGCACCAGTTATCCATCTGGCCAGTATATATAGAGAAGAACACCCATCTTTTGGAGTATCCCATGTCACCATAAAAGAGGGGGTATACTGTGTCCACTACATTTTCTAAGGCAGCTTTATGCATGCTCTCACACTGGTCAGACCACTCCTGTGATATTAATCCCTTGTCTTTCATTGCCTGCAATGACTGGAAGGTCAGGCTGGCAGGTGGGCTACAGTTGTTAGAAAAAAAAAAGCGTCGTAACCGCCATTACGCGTTTTTTCGATGGCACCATTTCTAAAAATGTTGAGGGGCCACAACAATACAACTGACCACCTATTTTAAGGCTTTTATGAAAAAGTGAACGGTTCACCTCAACTTATTGTAACGTATTATAATTCCAACTCGAACACAGCAACTGCAACTTGGCTGTAAACTTCGGTAATGGCTTCACGTGAGCTTGCTTGTAGAATTATGACAAGGTGATTCGGACTTTTTCAGTTAGAGTAATTCCATTGCCAGTCTAGCATACTACTTAAATATTGTAAGGAATACTGTAAAATCATGGAAACCACTTTTTTTTTTCCTTGTGAGAGCTTGTATGCGAGCAAAACTTACCAGCTATGTCTTCAAGTCATCAGGTAAACACTGTCTCTGGTATCAAAGAGTGGTAGACGTACTGACCTCACGCAACACACTTGAACTATGGGTAATGGCTTAGCGCTGATCTACTTTGCTATAGCCTACATAGCCTATGATTCATATCGTTTGTGGTATGACGTAAGGCAATTGATATTGGGGGTTGTATAGAGGCGGTGGATGAGCTGTATACACTACCCAGCAAGCAACTTTCTGTGTAATAAACATGTAATAGCCGTCAATTGCAAACCTGATGACTAGGCTAGAACAAGGCTAAATTTGGGTATGAGGATGTTGATTAAATCTTCACATATAGACCACATTTCACCAGTATTTGCAATACTGGCTTAGATGTGAGAAATTAGAAAAATGAGGATAAGATCTAATTTGCACATTTTAAAGGATAAAAGGTTTGTTTATGGCACAAAAGAAAGAGAAAGTTGCATAAAGCAGCCCCTTTGGATCAGCGGTCTCGTGCTTAGTATTCTCCTGGGCGGGTGGTCACGCTATCTAGTACGCCACTGAGTCGAGAATGGAAAGCATTGTACAATTCTTTCACTCGTGTATTTTGCTTCGCAAGTACGGTCTCTGGC